>NC_058386.1:46597196-46900227 GCF_018350175.1 Felis catus | reverse complement strand
ATACCTACCCAAAAGCATCAAAAACATATATCCACACAAAGACTTGGACATGAATGTTCATAGAAGCATTATTCATAATAGTTAAAAAGTGGAAATAACTCAAATATCTGTCAACTGGTAGATGGATAAACTAGAGGTATATCCATCAGTGAAATATCACTCAGCAGTAAAATCCAACAAATTACTGATACATGCCAGAGCATGTAAAATCATTATGCTATATGGTAGTGAAAGAAATCAAAGAAGGAAAGTTCATGGACTGGAAGACTTACCATAGTAAAGCTGTCGTTTCTCCTCACATTGACCTATAGGTTTAATGTAATTTCTGTAGGAAGAAAGATTTTTTTTAATGCAAGATTTTTTTGTGTGGACATAGATGAACTTATTCTAAAATTTATATTGAAAGGCACAGGTCTTACAGTAGCTAAAACAATCTTGATAAAGAAGAAAAAAGTGTAGGAATCACTCTTCCAATATTGAGGCATAGTATATAGCTAAAGTAATCAAGACAGTGGCGGTATTTGCTAAAAGTATAAACACATTGGTTAATGGAAGAAAATAAAGAACCCAGAAACAGAGCCACACAAATACAGTCAACTGGTTGTTGACAGAGGAGCAGAAACAATTCAGTTGACAAAGGATAGCCTTTCAACAAATGGTAGTGGAGCAATGGGACACCCGTAAGCCAAAAACAAAACAAAAGCAAAACCTCCTTGATCTAAACCTCACACCTTATACAAAAATTAACTCAAAATAGATCATAGACTTAAAATATAAACATAAAATTATATAAGTTTTAGAAAAAATACAAAGTCTTCAGGAACTAGAGTTAGGCAGACTTTTTAGACTTATAACCAAAAGCACAGTTCATAGAAGGAAAAATTAATAAATTGGACCTCCTTAGAACTAAAAACTTTTGCCAGTTGAGGCTCTCTTCTTCCCTCCTTCACTGTCCCATCAACCCTTCAGCCCCAATCCCCCACTCCTCCCCAGTAGACCCTCCTGCCAGGACTCAGTGCCTGGCACCAGGCTTCCAGTTGCTAGGCTCCCCTGTGGTCACAGGGCACGGAGTTGGCCAGCACCTGCGGGAGGGGAGTTGGGAGATAGGGCCGGCTCAGGAAGCCACCTGGTGCTAATAACAGGGAGCAGCTGCAGCCTGGGTGGTCGAGCGCTCAGCAAGCGGGGTAGAGTCGATTGTACAGCGTTCCACAGTGAACAGCCCAGGGAGAAACAGTAAAGTCATGGAGCCTAGCTGAAATGAACTGGCCTCCTTGAGCATGCCCAAGCCCTGGTGCCAGGCCTGTGTCCCAGCACTGAGGGCTTCCTCATCCATGAAGGCTTTGATCCCAGGCTGGATGTAGGCCCCTACTCCTGGGCTATGGAGCACCTTCTTTGTAAGAAGACAATGTTTGCTTATTTGGCACGTGAAGCTGAGCTACAGGCACTGACCTTGACCCTGGAAACTTCAAGATATTTTTTGATCATGCTGAGAAAAATGAGCCTTGGCCTCCAGGCCCGATAAGGCAAACATTCCTCCTATGTAGAATAGTGCCGGTTCCTGAGGACTTGAATGCCTACAACCCCAGGGGGATTAGCGAAAAGCAGTCTTGTTTTCCTGCTCAGAACAGAGTGGCTGCCTTGAACGCCTCTCATTATGATTCACGCCAACTTGAAGAAATAGTTCAGCTGCTGTGTGCTGGCCTTTCTCCTATTTGTGGTCATCTGTGTGTGGCAGGAGAAGAGAGTAACTATGATTCCCTTAAATTGCAAACCAAAGGATTCCAGATGTTGAGAAGTCTGGAGAAACAGTCTGTGACTTCAAGCAGCAACCAGGCTCTCAGCAGTCCCCAGGACCCAGCTAAGGCCAAGCCAGAGGCCTCCTTGCAAGTGTGGAACAAGAACAGCTCTTCCAAAAACCTTATCACCAGGCTTCAGAAAATCTGGAGAAATTATCTGAACCTTAAGAAGTACAAAGTATCTTATAAGAGGCCAAGGTGAGGGGGCCAAGTTCAGTGCAGAGGCCCTGCGCTGCCACCTCTGGGACCATGTGAATGTATCCATAGTAGAGGCCACAGATTTTCCCTTTAGCCTCTCCAAATGGGAGGGTTTTCTGCCCAAGGAGAACATTGGAACCAAGGCTGGGCTGTGGGGCAGGTATGCTGTTGTCTCATCAGCAGGATCTCTGAAGTCCTCCCAGATGGGCCAAGAAATAGAGATCATGATGCAGTCCTGGGGTTTAGTGGGGTGCCCACAGCCCATTTCCAACAAGATGTGGGCACGAAAACCACCATTTGCCTGATGAACTCTCAGTTGGTCACCACTGAAGGCACTTCCTCACAGACAGTTTATACAGTGAGGGAATCCGAATTGTGTGAGACCCATCTGTTTACCATTCAGATATACCACAGTGGTACCAGAGCCCTAACTACAGCTTCTTTGGGAACTGTAAGAGCTGTTGGCAAGCTGCATCCTGATCAGCCCTTTTACAACCTCTAGCCCGAGATGCTTTGGGAGCTGTGGGACGTCATTCAGAAGTCTCCCCAGCAGAGATTCAGCCAAATCCCCCATCCTCTGGGATGCTTGGCATCATCATCATCATGATATTGTGTGACCAGGTGGTTATTTACGAGGTCTTCCTGTCCAAGCACAGACCGACCTGTGCTACTACTACCAGAAGTTTTTTGGCAGCATCTGCACAATGAGCACCTACCACCTGCTCCTCTTTGAGAAGAATTTGGTGAAGTACCTCAACCAGGGCACAGACGAGGACATTAACCTGCTTGAGAGAGCTACAGTGCCTGGCTTCTGGACAATTTGCTACTGAGCATTAGCTCCCTGGTCAGGTCCCCTTGCTCTTCTCCACCAAGCCTGGGCAGACCACATTCCTGAATGATCCCAGCCTGCACTATGGGACTTCTGTCAGCAAAAGCCCCAGGATGCAGGAGCCCAGTGGCAAGAAGCCAGGTCCAGCCTGCCATGTAGCTGCAGAGGCGTGTGAGCCCAAATCCTCCTACCACACACATGTACACATATCTAGCATTCTTTTCCACACACTGGTGAATGCAAGATCCACCTTTGCCACCAGGGCATCCCAATAGCACTGGAATGGTGCTATTCTCACAAACCAGCTCTCTCTATTGCTTGAAATCTGTAACTAGACATTGATTTCATGTGTTAGAGAAATTCTCCCAAATTATGATTGTGCCCTGGTATAGAGTGGCTCTGGGGGGCCAGCAAGTGGCCTGGGACATAGGAAACATGCTCGATTCCTCCAGAGCAAAGTTGCCCCCAAGGTCCATGTCCCTGGGAGAGGTGGTGTGCCTATCACTCTAGCAGGTTTGGTGTGTTCTTAGCCTGGGTGCTTATAGGCAAAGGATGTTGATGAACCCACAGCCATTTCCATATAGAGATTAAAGGACACAAAGGCACAGTCTCAATCCTCCAGTTCCTCACAGTTCAGTGGGAGAGAGACGGGGATTCGGTCTGCTCAGTGTATGGGGGATGTATGGAAAGGCTGACTTGCCATTCTATCTGCCTGCACACTTGGGAGGGGTCACATACTTGCTGTGTCTGTGGGTCAGAGAGGGCATCACAGAGCTGGGGCTGTGGAGGAGATTTTAGAGGAAGAGGAGAAACATGTCAGGCAGATTTTGAGTCACTTGAATTATGTTTTTCTTTCTGCCTTTATTGCCTGTATTTATTCTCTAAGGTCTACCTGAACTTAAAGGCTCAGATTATTTTTTGAGGAAACCACTACCCCTGTGTGAGGCAGCAAGTGCAGCCCCATGGCAGACACTAGGCAAGACAGATGCCAAAAGCCTGATTTGTCCAGGCTCAGCCTAGCCTGACCCTACCCTGCAGCTGGGTTTGCACACCATGTCCACTGCTTCCTTGTTAATGCCCATCCCATGCCCTCCTGACTGCCATCTTGTTTTTCCCCTTTAAAGTAGTAGTTTTTTTCCCCTTTCTCTAATTACTTTCAGGTGTTTTCTACTTTAAAAGTATCCTGACCCGACAGTTTCTTTGACCTTCATGGGCCTGTTGTGGAATGTCCCTCTGGAGTGGGGATGTGGTTCCTCAGAATTTAAAATCACTCTCAGAAGTCAGACCCTTAGAGATCATAACTCCTTATCAGACCACCATGCCCTGCACCCCTCCAGCAAGGGAGCAACGTCAGTCTCCAGACAATTCTTACTACCATGGTCTGCAAACATGCTTCCGGGTAGTTTTGCTACCCCCTCCCTGAGTGGAGCACCACATTGGACTGGTCTGGCCCCCAGTGCAAAGAACGTAAAGGACTCACTCGTGGTCACAAAGTAATGCTGTAGACAATGGAGTACTACGTGGCAATGAGAAAGAAAGAAATACGGCCCTTTGTAGCAACGTAGATGGAACTGGAGAGTGTGATGCTAAGTGAAATAAGCCATACAGAGAAAGACAGATACCATATGTGTTCACTGTTATGTGGATCCTGAGAAACTTAACAGGAACCCATGGGGGAGAGGAAGGAAAAAAAAAAAAAAAGAGGTTAGAGTGGGAGAGAGCCAAAGCATAAGAGACTCTTAAAACCTGAGAACAAACTGAGGGTTGATGGAGGGTGGGAGGGTGGGGAGAGTAGGTGATGGGCATTGAGGAGGGCATCTTTTGGGATAAGCACTGAGTGTTGTATGGAAACCAATTTGACAATAAATTTCATATATTAAAAAAATAAAATAAAATAAAATAAATTTTTAAAAAAGTAATGCTGTAGAGCCAGGGCTCCTAGACCCAGGATTCTGGACTCCTGGCCTCATGTGCTTAAGGGCCTCTTAAACGTGAGCTCTAGACCAGCCGTCTGGGAGCTGGAGTGCTCACTTGCTGCCAAATCCTTGGCTTATATAAGCAGTAGAAAGAGCTCTGAAGGGAGAAGCCCTGGGTTTTCAAATCGATGACCCCCTGTTTACTAGCTGTGGCACCATGGGCATATTCTCCTGAGACTGTTTCCACATCTGTAAAACAGAGGTGATGAGCCTACCTCAGGACTGTTGTGAGGGTTACATGAAACAGTTTTCCTGGTTCTGTACTTGGCACATAGCAGGTGCTCTGTACCTTGTGGTTTCCTTCCTTCCTTCCTTCCTTCCTTCCTTCCTTCCTTCCTTCCTTCCTTCCTTCACTAAGGATCTGCTCTGTGCTCATACCTGGGGAGGAAATTGCTTTGAGGGAGGCCAGAGAGGGGGTCCTGTCCTCAAGGAATTAACCATCCTATTGGGAGACAACAACTCCCCTGCCTGGAACACCCGGGAAAACATCTGAGGTAGTAGAGGGTGAAAAACATGCCTCTCCTCTACCTCCTCCCTGCATGCAGCTCCTGCCTGATTCTGCTTGGGAACTGGTGGAGCACTTGGGCCACTTAACTGCTATGTGGACTGAATCTTTTCCACCTCTCTGGGACCATGAATTCCTGGCTTGCTTTTTATAAAAAGTAATCTCTACACTCAATATGGGGCTTAAACTCACAACCCTGAGATCAAGAGTTGCGTGCTCTACTGACTGAGCCAGCCAGGCACCTCTCCGGCTTGTTTTATGCTCTGATTGATGCACTCACTGCAATCTTTGAATCACAAACAGTGAGTGAGAGGAAGGTGGCATTCCATCAGCAAGAGATAGGCATTTGTGTGGACACTGAGATGCTAGCTTTTAATTATTATTAATATAAGGGATCAGATTAAGTGTGATTCTAGGTCTACAGAACTTTTAATTCCATGTTCTCTCTATACGGAAACTAATAAATTGCAAATACGATAGGGGTATTATTGTTGGTCTGGTGAGATGTTTAATATTTGTGACAGATAACTTAAAAATGATGACTGCTACAGGAAAGTCCCTGTCCATAAGGGATTCTGTCTTCATCGGTAGCCATCTATGCATCCTATATCATGAGGTTCCCCAATCCTTCCACCGATCACATAAGCTATTCACATTGGTTTGGAGACCTCAATCTCAGAAGCTTCTGAAACATGCCTAATCTAATTCTGAATTACCCAAAGATTATGTAAAATTTTTCAATAAATGGCATTTAAAAAAATACTTTTATCAGTTGAAAGAAAGCCCATGTGAAGAGGATGAAATTAGAATGTGGGCAAAATACATGAATAGACATTTCTCCAAAGAGGATATACCATAGGAAATAAAATAAACACATGAAAATATGTTCAGTATCATTAGCCATTAGGGAAATGCAAATTAAAACCACAGTGAGATATCATTACACAGCTATCAGAATGGCTAATATAAGAAATAATGATAATACCACATGCTGGGGGTATGTGGAGAAACTGGATCATTCAAATGGTGGTTTTGGAAATGTAAAATGCTACATCCACTTTGGAAAACAATTTGTCAGGCTTTTTTTAAGAAGGTCCAATGCAGGGCTTGAACTCAAAACCCTGAGATCAAGACCTGAGCTGAGATCAAGAGTCAGATGCTTAATTGACTGAGCCACCCAGACATCCCCAATTCGTCAGTTTCTTTAAAAATAACTATACAACCCAGAAATTGCACTCTTGGGCATTTATCGCAAAGAAATGAAATTTTATATACCCACAGAAACCTGTACATTAATGTTTATAGCATCTTTATTCTTAATACTCCCAAATTAGAAACAACCCCGATGTCTTTTAACAGATGAATTGCTCAAGTATTGCACATACATACCATGGAATTCTACTGACCAATAAAAAGCAACAAACTTTAGATAACACACAATAAGTTGGATGAATCTTAAGGGAATTATGCTAAGTTAAAAAAGCCAGTCCCAAAATATTACATGCTATGTGACATTGTTGAAATGACAGAATTATGGAAATGGAGAACAGATTAGTGACTTCCAGGAGTTAGGAACATGGATTGGGAAGAGGGTGGGTGTGGTTATAAAAGACAATATGAGGGATCCTTGTGGTGATGGAACTGTTTTTTATCTTGACTCGGTCAGTGTCAGTATCCTGGCTGTGATGTTGTATCATATTTTGCAAGATAATACCATTAGGAGAACTAGGTAAAATGTTCGAGGGATCCCTCTGTTTTACTCCTTACAACTGCATGTGAATCTACAACAATATCAATCTTAAAAGTTGAATTAAAATAAAAACTATGCTAAGGAAAGAAGCAAATTACAAAAGACCACGAAATTCCATTTGTATGAAATGTCCAGCAAGGCAAATCTATGGAGATAGAAGTAGATAAGTGGTTGCCTTCAGGGTGGGAATGAGGAGTGACTACATGTGAGCACAAGGGATCTTTCTGGGGCAATGAAAATATTCTAAAACTCAATTGTGATGATAGTTGCACAACTCTGTAAATGTACTAAATATTAAATTCTATACTTAACAATGGATGAATTTTATGGTATGTAAATTATACCTCAACAAAAAAAATTAGAATAAGTTTTGTATATGTAAAATTTTTGCAAAATAAAGTATTTATTTTAAAAATTGAGTACTGTCGGGGCGCCTGGGTGGCTCAGTTGTTTAAGGATCCGACTTCAGCTCAGGTCATGATCTCACAGTTTGTGAGTTCAAGCCCCGTGTTGGGCTCTGTGCTGACAGCTCAGAGCCTGGAGCTTGCTTCAGATTCTGTGTCTCCCTCTCTTTCTGCCCCACCCCCCCTGCTCACACTCTGTCTCTCAAAAGTAAATAAACGTTAAAAAAAATTGAGTAGTGTTGGAGCACCTGGGTGGGTCAGTCAGTTAAGCGTCCAACTTCAGCTCAGTTCATGATCTCACAGTTCATGAGTTCTGTGCTGACAACTCAGAGCCTGGAGCCTGCTTCAGATTCATTCTCTCTCTCTCTCTCTCTCTCTCTCTCTCTCTCTCTCTCTCTCTCAAATAAACATTAAAACATAGCTTTGGAGCGCCTGGGTGGCTCAGTCGGTTGAGCGTCCGACTTCGGCTCAGGTCATGATCTCGCGGCCCGTGAGTTCGAGCCCCGCGTCGGGCTCTGGGCTGATGGCTCAGAGCCTGGAGCCTGCTTCCGATTCTGTGTCTCCCTCTCTCTGCCCCTCCCCCATTCATGCTCTGTCTCTCTCTGTCTCAAAAATAAATAAACGCTAAAAAAACATAGCTTTGTATGATGGCAGATGTTAGCTACACTTGTGAGCAGAAGTAATGTATAAACTTAAGTCACTGAGTTGTATACCTGAAACTAATGTAACATTGTGTCAACTATACTCAAATGAAAAAAAAAAAATTAAGAAAATGAAACAAAAATGTTTTTGAAAAGTATTTAATGAATGAGGCATTCTCATAGTATAATGAGTGAAAAAAGTATATTATTATATATTTATAATATATAAAAGTATATATATTATATAAATAATATATATAATTGTGATATTATTGGATATATTATTAGATGTATATACTAATATATTATACTGTACTATACTATTATTAGGTATATTATTAGATATATACATTATATACAATATATAATACATATATAATGTAATAGAGAAAATTGAGATTTGAGAGATTAGGAAGAAAAAAGCCAAAATCATAAGAAACATAACAGTGGTAATATCTGAATGGTAAGAGTAAAAATCACTTCAGTTTTTATCTTTTGTTTTCTTTATACTTTTCTGTTGCATTTTTTACATTTTCTTAATGATAATGAACTTGAGCTTTTGAAGTAAGAATGAAATCATAAATTTTATTTTAAAATTAAAAGAAGTGGATAAAAGCAGAGACTACCATATTTTAAAACATATTTAAGTTAGAGTGGGAGAGAGCCAAAGCATAAGAGACTCTTAAAAACTCAGAACAAACTGAGGGTTGATGGGGGGTGGGAAGGAGGGCAGGGTGGGTGATGGGCACTGAAGAGGGCATCTTTTGGGATGAGCACTGGGTGTTGTATGGAAAGCAATTTGACAATAAATTTCATATATTAAAAAAAAAAGAAAATTAAACTCAACCAAAAAAAAACATATTTAAAACGTAGACTAGCATTATACTGGCATGAGAAATAAATATAGAATAAATAAGTAGAAACAGATCTTTGTACATATGAGAATTTAATATATGATATGGGGGCTTCACCAAATAGTAAAGGAAGAATTCGACCATAATTGTCTCAGTTACAATGGTAACCAAGAGTGCTACTATGACAGGCACTAGGTTAGGTGTTTTTACATGCATTTTGTCTTTTACCTATTATAACCTTTTGAGAGGTAGGTAAAATTAGCCCCATTTTAGAGATGAGGGAGGGAACTAAAGCCCCTAGACACTAAAGTGTTTGCCCAGAGTCACACAGAAAAATAGTAGAGGGGAACCTGGGTGGCTCAGTCTGTTGAGTGTCCAACTCTTGGTTTCAGCTCAGGTCATGATCTCATGGTTCACGAGATCAAGCCTTACATCGGCCTCTACACTGGCCGTGGGAAGTCTACTTGGAATTCTCTATCTCCCTCTCTTTGCCCCTTCCCCACTCATTCTCTCTCTCTCTCTTTCTCTCAATAAATACATAAACATTAAAAAAAAAAAGAAAAGAAGTAGTAGGACCTAGATTGGAACCCAGTATGTCAGGCTCCCAAGTCTGTATTCTTTGCTACCGTGTTCTATGTATATAAAGTTTATGTCAGGGCGTCTAGAATACAAGAGGCATTTAGTAAATGTTGTTCCTATGAGTAACTTATAGTTTGCTGCATATACTGTAATATATATATATATATATATATATATATATATATATACATATATACATGTATATATATATAATGCTTGTGTGTAGTATATATAATAATGTAAATACTACTAATAGTAATAAAGCTGTCTTGTAATTGAGATTGAGGAACTTCCATGGGAAATTAGTACTCCTGTGGTTGTACAAAATTAATCCCCAATGGAATCATATAATTTAAAAAATAACACATGATGAGCATTACTAAATATTGGTTGATTTAATAATTACTATTTCCTGCTATCTCATTAATGAGCCTCTGACTCTTTGGACACTGTCCTCTCTTTCACGTAATTCATTCGAGGCTGGTTGAATAACAGTGTTGGCCAAAAGATGGAGCTAGCATTTCCTTTGGAATATCCTGCCATAGCCTCATTTGTTCAGCAAACATTTTTTGAGCATCCATTCTGCCATGCACCACACTAAGGTTAGAGAAACATGAAAAATTGCAAGTTAACATTAATGAGTATAATCCAAACCAACCAAAAATCTCACATCCCTAGGAAATTAAATGTTCTCCCCTCTGTGAGGCCTTCTCTGAGTCTCCCAGGTGAATTTAGTCACTGTTTCCTTAGAGCACCCAAAACAACCTATTCAACTTGTAAAGTCACATCCTTCTCATTTTATTAGTCTTTCAGTGATCCTGCCTGTCTTCCACACTTGACTCCTTTAGGAGCTCCTTTAAGTCAGTTTTTCTCTCATAGTAATCAGAATGTGACTGGTACAATTCAGCTTTGGAGGATTTTTGTTGAGTTTTTTTCTTGGTTTGGGGGATTTTTTCCATGACCTGGTTGATGCATTCAGTCAGTCCCCTAATAAATATTTACTGATATGTACTCTAGGCCATGTACTATGCTAGATAGTTTATAATAAATATTAATAAGAAATAAGACAATAGATGAGGCCAAACAAGGTCCTAGATCTCATTGGAACTCACATGGGTTCTTGAATATGTTTTCAGTCAAGCATTTGAACCTTATTTATTGTATTTTTCAAATCTTCTGTGATTTTAAATGTATCTAAGGCACATTTTACATGTGATAGCTTAATGGTAGTATGCTAAATTCTTCTACCATAATTGCATTTCAGTTCATTTTTGTCTATTTTTGCTTCATATTTTGCCAACAAAATAAGATGGAAAGATTAAAAATAAAAGAATGGGCAAAGGTATATCAATCAAGGAAGTATAAATCACAAGAAAGAAGCATTATTAATAAATAATATAGTCCCCAAGGCAAAAAAACATTGAGGGCAAAGGAAAATATTTTATATGGATAGAAGATATAAACTCTGAATTGTGCACTTTATAATACGGCATCAAAAAGTATAAAATAGATTATAAAGTATGAATAAATTTTCCACATGGAGAATGTGTGGGCAGGGAGGAGGGTATAAACTGTTCTTTCTGTGTGGCCCAGAAAGATACCTCCTGGAAAGGTCAGTCATTTAGAACTTTGTTTGTTTGTTTGTTTGTTTGTTTGTTTAAGTGTTTTTTGTTTTTGTTTTTGTTTTTGTTTTTTGAGGGAGAGAGTGCACATGCACACAAGACGCGAAAGGGGGGTGGTCGGTGCGGGACAGATGATCTGAAGCGGGCTCTGCCCACAGACAGAAGAGAGCCCAATGTGGGGCTTGAACTCATGAGCCTGAGATCACGACTTGAGCCACCCAGGCACCCCTAGAACTTAGTTTGTAAAGAAGCAACAGGGCTTGTTGGCATGTTCTGCAGGCCCAGAAACATCCTGGAGTTGAGAGAAATGACAGCTGGGCTTGAAGAAAGAGTAATGGCAGTAGGGCTGCCTGTGCTGTTGTGATCTTTCCAGGTGAGGAAACAGCAGGTTAGAGATTCAAAGCCAGGTTCTTTCCAGGGCATCATACAGCCTCCTGGTAGTAGTAACTGGATCAGAGTCCCTACAGATTCATTCCACGTGCCACTCAGAAAAGACCATCCCTTGCTTTAAGGGCCAGCTTTCTGAAGTCTCACACAGCTCCAATAATTATGAATGATCATTGTCTTGTGGGTCTTTCAGGGAGCTAAGGACATAGACTTTGTACTGATGTATTTTTTTCATCTTTCTTCCTCTTTCTGCATCTTGGTGCCTAGAATGGTAAGACATATTCAGTTCATGAAATTCAAGTCAAATACTCATCAATGAGTACTTATTTATTTTAATTAATGGATTTCTTATCTTGAGGAATGGCCCTATCATCTAGCCATCTGCTCAAGTCAGAATTCTAGGAATCTTAGGCTCTTCCTTTTTCTTTACCCCCTTCCCATAACATGCATGACCAAATCCTATGGATATATCTACTCAGTAGCTCTTGTCTTTGTCCCCTGGCCCTCTCCAACCCCTGAGCCAGTGCCTTTGTTCATACCTCTTCAGGCACAGATTGCTGCAGTTGCCTCCCAACTGGCATACATGCCTCTTCTCTCTTACCCTATGAGCCAGTCAATATCACTGTCCTGCTGATAATCCCTAAGTATCTTCTTATATTTTCAGAATGAAAGTCCAAATTCCTTAATACTGTTTTTGAGACACTTAATAATCTGACCTTTATTTTTTAGTTTTATTGAGAAAAATTGATATACATCACTGTATAAGTTTAAGGCATACAGCATGATGGTTTCATTTACATGTATTGTGAAATGATTGCCACAATGTTTAGTTAACATCCATCATTTCATACAGGTATAAAGAAAAAGAAAAACTTTCTCCTTATGATGAGAATTCTTAGAATCTACTCTCTTAACTTTTCTATAGACCACATAGCAGTGCTAACTACAGTCATGTACATTATCTCCAGTACTCATTTATCTTATAACTGGAAGTTTATACCTTTTGACTACCTTCCTCCAATTCCCCCTCCCCTTCTGCCACCCTCCCACCTCTGGTAACTACAACTCTGATCTCTTTTTCTATGAGTTGTTTCTTTTAAGATTCTACTTATAAGTGAGATCACGCAGTATTTGTCTTTCTCTGTCTGACTTATTTCACTTAGCATGATGTCTCCACGTTCCTCCATATTACTGCAAATGATAGGACTTCCTCATTTTTTATGGTTGAATAATATTCGTTGTATTTGTATATATACCACAACTGCTTTATCCACTCATCCATCAGTGGACACTTAGGTAGTTTCCATGTCTTAACTATTGTAAATGCTGCTGTAGTGAACATGGGGGTGCAGATATCTTTTTGAGTTATGGAACCTACTATATCATACTGAACTCCACACCTCTATGCCTTTACATATACTGTTCCCTCAACTAGAACATCCTTCCCCGCTTTTTTTTTTTTTTTTTTTTTTTTACTAATTTCTACAGGCCCTTTGAAACCCAGCTCCTGCTATTTTTTCAGGATACCCTCCCTCACTCCTTTAGCCTAGCCCTCTCCTGTGCTCTTGTAGCACCCTGTACATTCTTCTATCTTGATACTTATCACACTCTCCTGTCATTGTTGAGTCACATGCCTGTCTCCTCTACCACCTAGACTGCAATAACCAAAGGCGAAGATGCTTTAACTTTATTCTACTGAAATTGTCAAAACCTGGCCCGTGATAGGTTCTTAGCTTAATAAGTGTTTGTGAAAGGAATAAATGAGCTTTTTTACCTTAATAATTATGCTTTTATTTTCTAGATACATGGTTCAGTGGCCTGGTGGCCGAATCCTGCATCGCCATGAGCTAGACACTTTCCTTGCACAGGCAGTATCTACCCAGCTTTATGAGCCAGATCAACTTCAAGAACTCAAGGTGATTTGATTTAACCTAACTTAAAATCTTTCTTTTATGAGCTCAATGCTTTCCTTTTGGTCTTTTTTTTCCCCTGGTGCTGAGGAGAAGAGTAAGTTCTACAGACAAATGTTTGATTTACTTTAGCCAATCATGTATGTTTATTAATAAAACCAAGAGGTACCTGCACCACTGCTCCCATACTGATAGGTGAGAATGGACAGAAAAGATGGATATTATACATTACAAATAAGTTGTGGCCACAAACTATGGTAAGGTTTCTGACTCTTGCAAGATACACTACAGGGGATTCTTCCTTGTGTCCTGAGTTTGTCTCTGAGTAAATGCCTGCCTTTTTAGTAATATTTATTGGATGTTAGAGAGAAGTCTAGAAGAACATAAGGAAGAAAGCAAATCCACCATCTAACTGAACGCAGTAGAACATAGTAGTTTAATTTTTTTTCAAGTTTATTTATTTTTGAGACAGAGACAGAGCTCGAGCAGGGGAGGGGCAGAGAGAGAGGGAGACACAGATTCCAAAGCAGGCTCCAGGCTCTGAGCTATCAGCACAGAGACCGACACGGGGCTCGAACCACAAACTGTGAGATCATGACCTGAGCCGAAGTCGGACGTTTATCCAACTGAGCCACCCAGGGGCCCCAGAACACAGTAGTTTAAAAGGTAGGCTCTGAAGCCAGTCTGCCTTGGGTTTGAATCTCAGCTTCATTGCATCCTAGCTGTGTGATCTGAGGCAGGTTGCTTAACCTCTCTTGCTTCAGTTTCCTTATTTGTAGGGATATTAAATAAAGTAAATAATCCATGCAAAACACCTAGAACAGTGTCTTGCATATCTTAAGTACACAGAATCCAATAATACTAGCTATTAATGCAGAACACCCCTCTCCTGACTTCAGTGGCCATGGTTTTTTGAGGCCCTAGGATAAACGTGGAAAAGATCTAGCCTAATAAAGCTAACAGAATCTTCCTTTAAGTGAGGTTAACTAAGGGAAAGACAAAAACAGTCTAAGAAAAACAGTGTTGGTTCCTCCTTACAGTAAGTATAATATTGCTTGGCCCTAGGGCAGTTACTGTCTCCAGATCACATGTAGGAGGGGACTTGCAAGTATTTCTCCTTTTCCTGTTGAAGCCATCTACCATGCGAACTTGAGATAATAAATATAAACATTTTCTACACAGTTGAGGTATTGTGTATGTGATTACATATTGTGTTTTTAAACTTAACATAGCACATATTTTCTATGTCTTAAAAAAGTTTAAGAAATTTATTATATGCATGTATCAGCTAATTATTATAATGTTGGCCATTTGGTTTCTAGTTTTCCCCTATTAGATGTAACATTACAATTAAAATCTTTATGCATAGAGTTTTATTCATAGCTCTACTTCCTTAGAATAGATTCATGAAAGTAGGATTACTGAGTCAAGAAATGTGAATATTTTTCAGGGTTATTCACATACTGCTTAATTGTAATGTACATTTTTCATCAGCTTTATATGAATGTGCCCATTTATTCCATCCTTATCAGCACTGGGTGTTCTTTTTCTCTTTGGATTTTTAAATTTTTTCTAACTTGACAGGTAAAAACAAAATGGTTGGTGCCTTTTTGAAGTTTTAAAGCTGATGTCTTTTTTTTTTTTTGTAATGAGTATCTTTCAAACTGTAATGAGTATCTTTCAAACTGTGTCAGGGAGTGACATGGATAGAAGCTGCTTGTGCACTCAAATGTCTATATTAAAAGGCAACACGCTCAAGTTTAATTTGAATAATCAGAATAACAGGAACAAGAGTAGATGTAACCAGTAACAGTTTTTAATAGTAGTTTTTCCTCTGTGGTGGTTTCAGATTGAGAAACTGGATGCCCGAGGGATCCAGCTTGCTGCCCTCTTCATGAGTGGGGTCGACACAGCTCTGTTTGCCAATGATGCCTGTGGCCAGCCAGTCCCGTGGGAGCACTGCTGCCCCTGGATTTACTTTGATGGCAAGCTGTTCCAGAGCAAGTTGATTAAAGCAGGCCGAGAGCGAGTATCCCTGGTTGAGCTCTGTGATGGCCAGGTACCTTTATGTTGGGCAGCTGCTAAGAGCCATCTCTGATCCACTGTGGGGATGAATGGGCAGAGGGTGGAAAGGAACAGAGACATTGGAGAGGGAGGTAGCAGAAGTAGGGGAATGTGTGACATTAACCTAACTGGGTCAAGGATAATCCCAAAGGCCCAGAGTCTGATATGTCCATGTTATAAAACCATACGTTGGAAAGTGTTTTTTATGAACACCAAATTTTCCTATTGTTTTCTTATCTGAGTATTTCCTTCCCATGGAATAGGGCTTTCCTGCAATTCTTAGGATTTCATTTCCCTTATTTGCAAAAACTGTAAGTCACTTCTGCAAATGGTGATAACCTTTGTAAAGGAACTATGTTTGGAACTAGAAGAGAATAGTAAAGTAGATGACAGAGTAGAAGCAGGGGATTCTTTACAATGAAACCTTAGGAAAGACAGGGAAAGGAACCCTTACTTACTCCTTTATCCACTTGGGGGGAATGAGCTGAGGGACTAGAGCAGGGGGTGGCAAAATACCTCAAAACTGAAAACCTTGAAATTTTTATTCCAATAAGGTTTTATTGGAACACAGCCACATCCATTCATTTACATATTGCTTATGACTGCTTTCCCACCACAACAGCAGAGTTGTATAGTTGTGACAGAGACCACATGGCCTACAAATCCTATCTGGCCCTTTTCAGAACAGGTTTGCTGATCTCTGGACTAGAGGCATGGGCTTCTCCTGGACAGAGGTCATGGTCTCTGATCTTGGGTATGGGGGAGAAGGTTAAAAAACTTTGTGCATGTCAGGTTTTATTCTTTCACCTAACTCTGTTCTATCCACCTTAAAAAATAACCTAACCTATTTCTGGTCGTGTGACAGACCATCAGTAAATACTTATTGTTATATTTGTCTCCCTTGACCTAGTCAATGTGCCTCACAAGGCCTCGGTCAGAGCTAGTGTGGTAGTTTGGTGTCATGCAAAAAGTGGGTCTTTGGTGCCAGACAGGTTTCCCTGAGTATGACTCCTTGAGCCATTTAACTCCAGGCCTCAGTTCTCTTAATGGGAATAGATTTGTGAGACTGTCCCTAGAGTGCCCAATACTGTGCCTGAAACAAAGATGTTAAAAAAAATGGCAGCTGCTGTTATTAATTCTGTTCTTCATTTGAAGGCTGATCTGGCAACCAAAGTGGAAAAGATGAGACAGAGTATCCTTGAAGGAGTCAACATGAACCATCCACCACCTTCTGCTCTACTTCCGTCACCTACTTTTGTGCCTCCCATGGTGCCCCCTCTCTACCCTGTTTCACTTTATTCCCGAGCCATGGGCTCAATGCCACCTCCCCCTCAAGGAAGGAGCCGGGGATTCACAGGTCAGTACCTATGAGTGATGTATTTGTCATCCTCAATCTATTTCATAATAACCCATCTGGTAGTTAGTACCAGTCACAGAATCAGCAGTTTCATATATATCAGGCCCAATACTGTGCCTGAAACAAAGATACTGATCCTAATAACTCAACCTTGGTGAAACAGGATTTTTTAATAGGGACATTTTGACATGAAGTATCAAGGTTCTGTGATCAGGTGGGAATGTCATTTCTATGGTTCAAGGTATTTGTTGTCCACTGTTCATCATTTTAAAAATAATAAAGCTGGGGAGGTTCTTCGGGGGCTCAATCTGTTAAGTGTCTGATTCTTAGCTCAGGTCTTGATCTCAGGGTCGTGAGTTCAAGCCCTGTGTTGGGCTCCACCCTGAGCGTGAAACCTACTTAAAAAAAATAAAGCTGGAAGTTTATCTAGGGTCATAAAATTCAGTATGCATATTTAGTTCAAGGCTCTACTTGGACGAGCAATGTGGATGTTTGCTCTGTTCAGTCAGGTAATGATCAAGTTTTACAAACCAGGGAGCCAGCCATTCAGTCCATTCCTTGAAGCTGACTTTACAGATCTTTGTTCCCATTCTTTGCATGTTGATTTTATTGTGTCTCAGAAGACAGCTTTAATTAAGGCTAAGTTCTCAGGAGATCCTTGCCATTGTCCCAGCTCCCAGTGATGCCTAGTCTCCAGTTACTGGTGGTTCATGAAGAGCCTTCTGCCTCCTCAAAGGCCACAGTAAGATCCCCAAAGGCAAGTCTTTCTAGCCCTCTTAGAACTGGCTAGTACCCTGGTACCTTAGACACTGTTATATGAATGAAGGGCTCTTTACTGACAACTGGCTAAATGAGTAGAGGGTTATTAACATTTGCTTTTTTTTTCCATAAACTAAAATTAAAGGTTTACTAGAACTGTGGATTCTATGAAGGCTTCCTTTTATGCCAAATTACAAAGCTCTACTGTGCTTGTGAGCTCATACAGACTGAGTTGGAATTTCCTGTTTTAAAGAGATATGCTATCTTGTCTTGAATTGGTTCTGGTTTTCAACTGTTGCTATTCTTGCTTATTAATTATAGATTACTTTCAGTTTAGTTTCATTATTTTCAGTTCAGTTTGCTGGTTTGGCTGATCCTCCATTGTGTAGTGATACATATTTGAATCAAAAATGGTTTAGGCCCACTTTAATATTAACTAACTGAAATTTGAATAAAAGCTTAAAAAGAAAAAGAAAAGTGGTTTTGGTCCAAATGAATAAACAAAAAGCAGAATCCAGACCCATAAACAGAGAAGGAACTTATGGTTGCCTTAGGGGAGGAACGTTGAGGGGATGGGCAAAATGGGTAAAGGAGAGTGGAATGAGTTATGGAATGAGTAAGTCACAGGAATGAAAGGCATGGCATAGGGAATAAGGTCAATGGTATTGTAATAGCATTGAATGGTGACAGATGGTAGCTGTACTGTGGTGAGCACAGCATAACTACAGAGTTGTCGAAGCACTAGGTTGTACACCTGAAACTAATGTAACATTATATGTCAACTAAACTTTAATGCAAAGAAAAAAGAAAGGAAAATAGAAGTGGCATTTGGCTTATAATTTTCTAATAACTAGATTTTAGGACATTCATTCTTTCAGCAACTATTGAATAGCTACTATGTGCCAGGCCCTGTAGCAAAAAAATGAATTGTCCATACCCCACTTGCTAAAGTAGATGTGTACACAGGGCACCTGGGTGGCTCAACCTGTTAAGCATCCTACTCTTGATTTTGGCTCAGGCCATGATCTCACAGTTCATGAGCTCAAGCCCTACATTGGACTCTGCGCTGACAGTGCAGAGCCTGCTTGGGATTCTGTCTCTCCCTCTCTCTCTGCCCCTTCCCCATTTGTGCACGCACTTGCCCTATAAACAAACAAACAAACAAACATTTAAAAAAATAAAGTGGATGTGTACAGAGCTTCAACCCCCTGTCCCTAAATTTGTTTCCACCATGAACCTTTGTTGTTATGACAGAGTGTTTATCATAGAGAAATGGAAATAAGCAGGGTAGGTGGGCTGTAGGATCTGTGTTTCCACTTCTTATCCTACCTTGCACTTAGCATTCATTACTTCCTTCTTCCTATCTCTCCAGGTCTCCATCCAATCCCTCCTCAAGGAGGAAAACTGGAGATTGCTGGGATGGTTGTGGGCCAGTGGGCTGGCAGCAGGTCCTCCAGGGGCCGAGGCTCTTTTGGCATGCAAGTGGTCTCGGTTGGTGGGCCAGGAAAAGGGTATGTATTCCAATAGGTTGGTATGAGCTAGTGTTAATCAAGGTGCTATTGGGAAAATATCCACCTATTGAATACTTCCATTAAGGTAAGAGGCATTGACTAACTTTCCATAAGAGGGTCAAACTTCCTAGAGGAGGTGATTAATTAAGTGAAAATGTGGGTTTTATATATTCCTCAGGATCACTTTTCCCCTCACTTTCTACAGGCATGGAAAAGAACAGACTGGTAGAGGATCCAAAGGACACAAAAAAGGAAATAAACAAGTAAGCACCGTTCTGAGATTATCTACCTTCTGTTTGATACATCTTGTCTTTTCAGCTAACTTGCAAATGATCAGATCAGGCCAGAAAACTGTGAGTTTTCCTAGCTACTCCCAGCATTTGATTTCATTCCCTCGCTCTCTAGCTGTGAGTTAGTGAGTGTTAACTGCCCACACTGTTCCCACAGTGCTGCAGAGTGTCATCTTTCTCCCTGAGTGAAGCCACAGGATAGAAACCAGGTACTGTGTCCTGAACACCTGTACCTAGCATAGTATGTGCTACATGCAGCCAGAAAAGGGGCCAAAGTGAAGTTAACAGTGGGATTGCCAGCTTCTCAGGGTTTTCTGAGGGCTTTCTACCAGAGATGCTTAGAAAATTGGACTTTGGCCTTTGCTGAATATGAGAAAGAAGGAGTTGTTGCCATTTTGCTTATTCCTGATGGCTCAAAATGGTCTTAAACTGTCCTCTAATGTACACCGTGAACTATAACAGTTTCCACTGATGTTCATTAGACATACCCCTCTCCCCAAATATCATGACCTGAGCCCATATCAAGAGTTGGACAGTTAACCAGCTGAGCAACCCAGGCACCACAGGATTCTCCATTTTAAACAGAGGAAACTGAGGCTCAGAGGGATGAAACATCTTACCCAAAATTATCCATCAAGTCAACATCCAAGTTGCCATTCCAGCCTGAGCTGACGATTCCAAAATCCTTCCCTGTCCTGATTGTCCTGATTCTACTACAGTATAACAACTCTAATTGTTAGAGACAAGACTCAGACTTAGGTCTGGCTGACTCTAATGCATATGCTCTTAACCATTTCTACCAGAGCTTTCTTCATGTAAGTGCAAGCTGTAAGGGAAGCCATGATATCAGAAGTTTGCTTGGGTACATGGAATCAAAACATGATATTAGCTAGCATTTATTGAGTTCTTACAGTGTGCCAGGCACATCACATTCTAAGTGCTTTACATGGAGTGTCTCATTGAATCCTTATAGGAATGTAAAAAATAGGTACTGTTATTATTATTTTTTTTACACATGAAGAAACTAAGGGAAAAGAAGGGATTGTGGATGATCATAAGTTTCTCATTGCTAAGATTACTGGGGATACTGTTATCTACTCCAGAGGTAGCCTGTCCAAGAAAGTTCTCATGTTGACTTTGTTTTTAGCTAAAGCATCATCCCTGGACAGTGGTGCTGTCCATCTCACGAACCGTGAGATCATGACCTGAGTCCAAATCAAGGGTTGGACACTTAACCAACTGAGCCACCCAGGCGCCCGCTACTTCATTCTATCTGAGTGTCCTTGAGCAATGTACTTTAATCTTTCTGAGCCTCAGCTCCCTCATCTGTAAATGGTGCATAATATCTACCATTTAGGGTTCTGACTAGTATTAGAAAAATACATTGTAAAGCTTTATAAATGATGTCTATGTCATTATGTTGTTGTCTCAGCCATTGAGTTTCAGTCAAATCCATCTGTGGTCACCCTAAGTTCTCAGGACAGTTATCAGAGCACACTTTACTAGGTGTTTACAGGCTTTGGGCTTTCTGATGTTTTTGAAGAACTGAAGCAGCTTCTGCAAGCTAGCTTACGAACATGCTTGGGAACTGTCAGTCTGGGATTACCATTTCAACTGAATATATCTGTTTTTGACAGAGCACTTCAGATGGAGTTTCTAAATCCCTAGAGCCTCATCAGGGTCGGTCCCACTCACAGGTAAATGGAAACAATGGCACATTGATCAAGGAAGAGAAGAGTGATCATCATCTTCCAGCTCCATCACAGTGTGCCTTATCCAGAGACAGCAATGTGTGTACTAATGGTAACCGCTACTTCCCCGTGAAGAATGGGGAGAAGAGCCGCTTACGAGAGCAAAAGCTAGGAACTGTGGCACAACAGAAGGAGGAATAATGAGCAGAAGATGGCTTCAGCAGATCAGGAAGAGAGGAAAACCTTTACCTTTCTGATTGTAGGCCCAAGTTAGAGGAAGACATAAATGCTTACCCTAGATTTATCCAAGATTTTGTTGGGACATCCTATTGTATTCATCTTTTCCCTTTCCCTGTCTTTTTCTGACCTCCAGACTTCGTGGTCTGCTTCTGGGGAAGCTCTGGTAAAAGATGAATGGCAACAGGACTAGGTCCTATTCTCAAGTAGAATATGTAATGCCAGTATTCTCTTTGCCTCCCCTGGGAGTGTAGTAAGGCAGTGTCTGTCAGAAATCTGGTGTCATCATGTAAGGCCCTATAGAAAAGCTCCAGCTTTGGTTTTCTGAGTCTTCATCATGTTACTCTTTACAAAACTTGTGGGATGGCAGGGACTGCTGTCTGTGGCTTCCTACCTTGCTTTTTTCTCTATGAATTCGTGAGACCTTGGTATATAATCAGTATCTGCCTTCCTCTCGTTCTTTCCCCCCATTCACCTAACCCAGGATTTTATACAACCGCCTCTAACTCTGGCCTGACAATCAGATAGGTAAATGTTTTCAGGGAAGTGAAATAGTATTGGTTATTTTATTTTATTTTATTTTTTATTTTATACACTTTTAAAAAAAACTACCAATGGCCTTTGTACTGGGGGATTCAAGTGAGTCAGAAAAGTACGGGCAGATTTTTCCTGCCTCTGAACTAATGCATTGTTTGTAAAA
This sequence comes from Felis catus, assembly GCF_018350175.1. Lineage (NCBI taxonomy): Eukaryota > Metazoa > Chordata > Mammalia > Carnivora > Felidae > Felis > Felis catus. The sequence continues at coordinate 46,878,167 of NC_058386.1, read as the reverse complement.
TAGAAGATGTGGTGCAGTTCACCCACTCCCTGCTGCCCACACCCTGAAAGGGTGGGAATCAATGTAATGAAACTGAGTACGAAAAGGAACTCAAAAGATGGTGTGTGCGTGTGTGTGCGTGTGTGTGTTTGGGTATGGGTGTGTGGGTGTATGTATATATGAATGTGTGTATCTATATGCATACACATACCCTTTATATAAAGAGACAGATCTATTTATCTATACATATTTTATATATATAAATATATGTGTGTGTGTGTGTATGTGTGTGTGTGCACACGTACCTACATACATGGTGATGTCCCAGAAGATTTGCTGAATTTCCCAGAAATGCTTCCACTGCTATGGAGTGGTGGGTTTCAAAAGACCACACTTTAAAATCCTTACTGAGTCACAGCCCATCGGTTATGAGAAGATGGGCTTCTCTAAAGCAGACAAAAAAGTACTTTCCAGAGATTGCCCGTTCAGAACAACAAACAGTTGGGTTGTCACAAGTTTAATCTTGAACGGAGTCCTCACATCCCATATAGTGAACAAGAAGGTTGGAATGGGGTGGGGAATATTTGGGCATTTCCTTCTGCTAGAGCAGCCTAGTTCAGAGAGAGAAGGGGGATGGGAGGTGATTACCAGGGCTTGCAGTTAATTTGGAGGAAATCTCATCTGGAGCTTCTGGGTCAAACCGACCTCAGGCTAGAATTGATTGCCATGAATCCCTGAAGGAGAGAACTAGCATTGGAAACATGGGGTAGGGAAGTGTGAGGAAATCGACAATTTGGTTTTACATGCCTAGATTGTTTTATTTGTTCATTGACATTTTGACTACTGGATCTTTTCATTTGCTTTGCAAGGAAGACTTCAGAGGACTCTGGCCCAGGCCTTTGCGGGTACTCTGTAAAGGTTCCCAGCCCCTGATGAGGCCAGAATCTGCCCAGGACAAAAAAGCTGTTCTTCCCTGCCAGAGATACTCTTGAGGCAACCTTGCATTTCCAGTTTCCCTCCTCAGCAGCTTAAGTATGAGGGATGGGAACATGGCTTACAACAGATTAGCATTGTGTCTTCATTCAGGAATTGAGGCTTTCAGCCTCACACATCTCCTTTTGGGCTTTGTGATACTCTTGCCCAAGAAGTACCATGTCTACAAGAATTCAACTGACTAGACTTCTAGCAGGATTTCTCTCTCTTTTTGAAAAACCCCATGCACCTTAACCCACAGTAAGTCCTTGGTGATTATTTTCCAGACAACCAAAAGTCTGTTTGCTTACTGCCCACTTACAATGAGCGCATCATGAGAGATTGAAAACAGTCTCAGACTGTTTAATCCTAGTCTAGCCCAGTTTAAGAGAACCTACAACTTGTAGGGGGAGGGAGCCCTTAGAATGTCTCTCCCCCTGCCCAGACACTTCTTACATAAACCAAAGCAAGATGACAAAAGTGAACACCTAGCAAGATATAACCAGAAACAAAGTGTACAAAAGCCTCCTCTTTGGAATTTGCTCCTTTAATTTGGTCCCCCCCCCCCCTTCTCTTGGGCCTGCTCAGACTTTCACAAAAATCTTGAAGGTTAGGATTTCTATGTCCAGCAAGAGAGGGATTCGGTACTGAACTTAGACAGCTTGGAAATTTCTTTCTGGAGCCAAAAAGGGAGGGATCCTTTGAATCTCTAAAAATAACCAGAATTACTGAGCTGAGTTAAATTAAATATATAGACACCATTTTCTAATAGGAAGTACTTGGAGTTATATGGAAAGGTATTTTCTTCAGTTGCCATTTCTATGCATCTTGAATCTATTCGACACAATCAAGTGACAGTATTGTTAACTCTCACAGCCTTAAGAAAATTTATTTTGTAGGCATTCACTGTGAGAAGTAAAATTGCTGCTTTGACAGGGGTGATTCCAGTTTGCCAAAAGGCTTGCTTTTCTCCCTTTCACACCCCTCTGCTTTCTCCTAACCTGGCCAAGGGTGAAATAAGTGGCTCACTTCCAACCTTGATTTTTATTTGGATTCAGCATTTTGGGTTTGGAAGGTCATAATAAAGAACCATAAAGGGCCATATTCCTGTATTTTAATTTATCTACCAAAATCTACAGTTTTGAAGCCAGAAAGGCTAAGGTTCATTACTGGAAGATGAACTTTTTCTTACCTGAGGACAAATTGGGGAAGGTGGGTCTGATCTTTGCTGCTAGTACCATTTGAAGAGACTGTCATCCTTTACTTGAGGCTCCATTTCTGACTATGATTTGTGTGCCTCTCTTGAACAAAGTCATATAGGAACCCCCAGAAACAACCCCTTGACCTTGTAGGGCCACAAGCAAAAGCAACCCTGGTTGTATATAGCCACTGACTCCCAAGGACTTGGCATCTTGATTTCTGCTGGCCTGTCTTGGGGTCAGCCTAAAATTCCCACCCTTATTCAGTGGCCAGTCTGGCCTGAACCAGGCCTGACAAACTTTTGCTCACTTGCATCATTTTCATTCTGAGCCAGGAGGACTTCAGGTAGACTTTAAAGCCCAAAAATGGCACTTGGTTTGGCCAGTGACATTTGATTTTTGTCTCCATCTTGATTTTCTGGCATCATTGGCCAAGTCACATGAACTTTTTTTGATCACTGAGAAAAACAGCCAGACAAGGCATTAGGGAGGGTGGTTAAGGTGGGGGTGGGGGGGGGTGGGGGGAGGAATGCTTACGTAGGGTAGGAAGAATGTGGAAGTAACTGTTTGGTTATAGTGATCCAGTCCGTTGGAACCTTAGAAGGCTTGTGTGGGCATGTCAGTGCTACCCTTTCAGTCTCTAAGACCCCCACTTCCTTTGAAATGACAACACAAGTAGACCACAGTTTAAAGTAGCTAGTGTAATTCTACTAAGGTTTAATCATTGTTACTTGTTCACTTCCTAATGCATATTTCCTAAATATGCTTGGGGTTTGAGGGCAGGGGGTAAGTTTTCACTGTTCCATTGTATGTCACTCTCTATTATTCTCCCTCTTGTGACTTTGGCATCTTTAATTTGACTTTCCACTTTCTTTCCCTTGGCTTACTGCAGTAGTCTGCTGGGGCAGGTAGAGCTCAGTGCACTTATTCCCTTATTACTGCTAATTACCCTCAATATTGTCAGAGGTCATTTTGATGTTCTAAGAAGATAAATTCATTTTTTTTTTTTTTTACAAAATCATCTTTTCCAAGTTAAAAGCAAAGTAAAATACCCCCTGTGCTAGGGTGCCCATTTCAGCTTTTGACATTGCCCTTGTACTTTTTAGATGCTCTTTTGTCCGTGTTGGTAGTAACTAATGACTAGTGAATTTTCATGTAAATGAAGCAAATTAAATATTTCAGATTTTATTAATCTTTCATAACCCTGCCAAATCTGATGACTTCATTTTAGTTACTTCCCAGAAGACACCTCCCCTCCTTTTATTTTATTCTATTCTCTTCTATTTTTAGAATAACATACTAGGTTAAAGAAACTTTAACTGCAAGGAGTCAATGATTTTTAGTGCTCCCTGATAAATGATGTTATTGACAAAAGTAAATTCTTCCATTGTTTTTTCCTGTGTTAATATCTCTTCTCCTGTGCTCTTGACAGTGTATTTAGTGGATGGATAATATGTATTTCTCTTTCCCATTCCCAGATTCCAAATTCCCTGCCATTTTGGCCCACCTCACCACAAAAGCTCCATAGTTTATTAATGTAAGTTTGAATGGATGCTTCTTAGGGGAACCTGCAGGAGTTTCTGGAAGTGTTTCAGAAAGGAATGAAAATGTCTCAGGAGTTCTTCTGTGATGGAAATTGGTCTGTTGTTCTGTTAATGCTGATGGAAAGAAACTTACAGTGCTTAATAAAAGTCTATTCTTTTAGTAAAAAAACTGAAATAATTTTGGGTGTGTGCAGTTTACTTTCTTCCCCCATCTGGATCCCTTTCTGCAAGAGGGGGATATGCTTGTCTCAATTCAGAAGTGTTACACAGAGAGTTGGGAGCCTACTTGTAATTAAAGAGAGCACGCAATGGAGCCAGTATAAGAATCACAAAAGGAAGGGCATATATAGCTTCCAGCTGAACTTCTTTATTTGGATGTTCTAAAGGCACTTTTGACTTTTCCCAAACTGAACACATCCTCTCTTCTGAAGCCTGCTCCTCTCCATGAGTGATGCTACCTTCTACTCAATTGTCTAAATCACAAACCAACCTGGGAGTTATCCTAGCCTCATTTCTAAAAGCCAACTCATGACAAGATCTGTTGGTAACACTCAACCATTGTTCTGTTTCTCACATCTGTCTCTCTTTTGTCCCAGTTGCTGTGATTCAGTTCAGGCTTCTTCATGTCTCACCTGAATTGTTATATCTGCTCCCCGGCCTTACTCCTAACCAGGCAATTTTTAAGCAACATTTTGTGTTTAAGTGTATGTGCCTTTCCCCGGTGAGAGGGCCTATACTTTTTTTTCGGGTTCTTAAAGAAGGCTATGACTCAAGAGACGAAGAACCACCGATTTGATCCACCATGTGTACAGCTTCCAGAGTAATCTGTCCTTCTAACATGCTGTACCCCCACCTCCATGGTCCCTTCATGATCTTGCCCCTGACCACTTCTCTAGCCTCATTTCCTACAACACCCAACCCACTTCAGCAACATTAAAGTGCATCCTGTGCAGCTATTAATATCCATTTCTTCTCATTTGCTTGTACCATTGCCTAGAATGCCTCTCTCCCCTCGTCTCTGGTGCATTCTCAACTTTACCCCCCCAAGATTCAGCTCATATCCTTGTGATTCTTTTCCTGATCCCTGATTAGGGATCCCTGTACAGATTCATCACACCCAGTCCCTATATCTGTCTCACCTGAAGACAGACCAAGGGGCACATCTATGCCCCTTGATTAAACTTGACCATCTCTGTCTTCTTGGCACCAACCACCCAGCATGCACTTAGTAAATGTTTGATGACTAAACCAAGGGCAGCTAAAACACCTTTGAACATATTCCCTGGTATAAAGCAGATTGTAGACTTCTAAGGCAGGATATGTTGATGGCAAAAACACAAAAAAAAGTTTGAGTATGAAGGTTCAGCACTGAATGGTATTCATTTAAATGTGTTGTGGGGCTATGAAAAAAAAAAAACCCTGAGCTCTGAGTCACCTTTGAGCAATAGAGGGATGCTTGGAGCAGAGTCTGAAGCCAGGACTCGTGGGCATTCTTGTTACTGCTTCCACAGAGTGACACTACCTGGTCTTGGCCTCCCTCACTGCTCTGTGCCTTGTGTGTACAGATTACAAAAGGAAATAGCTGAGTCTAAAGGTGAGCATTAAAGGCTTACTGAAACTTGTAAACACGTTACCCTTAAATGAAAACTCTATTATTTGTAACATACTTTGTTTCATATTGGATTCATTATGGCTACAGATTCCTTTTCCTAGCCTTTGATCTTTGGGTGTTGGGACTCAAAAAATTGAAATCTTTACCATTTGGCTTTTAAAAGTTACCATTTATTGGGGCACCTGGGTGGCTCAGTCAGTTAAGTGCCCAACTTCAGCTAAGGTCATGACCTCATGGTTCATGGGTTTGAGCCCCGCATCAGTCTCTGTGCTGACAGCTCAGAGCCTGGAGCCTGCTTCATATTCTGTGCCTCCCTCTCTGCCCCTCCCCCACTCGCATTCTGTCTCTCTCTCAAAATAATAAAAAAAAATTTTAAGTTACCATTTATTGAGGACCTATTGGGTACCAGGTGTAGTACTAGACTCTTGTACATTATTTATAGTCCTCAAGCCAGTCTGCAAAGTACTATCCCCACTTTATATGTGGGCAGATTCAATGGTTTGTTCATACACAGCTAATGAGCAATAAAACCAGGGTTCTAAATCTAAGTTTGTTTTGACTAAGTAGATAACTTTGTTTCAGCCTGCCCAGCATTCCTTCTTTCTGGCAGTTAAACCCAGGTCTTCCCTTTGGGGTAGTGCTCCTCCCTGTCTTGGGGTAGAGGTGGGTTGATGGTCAGTCACGTGGCTTCCCCTTCCCCAGTGGGATGGGTATATGATCTGAGCAGGGCCAGTTGTGCTTTTTCATGGATTGGAGGGAGAAGTGACAAAATGTATCTTCTAAAATCACAAGTATTAGGAATAATGTGAGCCTAGAATGTTGCCCTCTATTTACATCTTCTACAACTAGTCTTGTGTGTGTGAGAAATATGAGAATTCTGTGGTCATTTATTAGGAACAGATTACAGAAAGTGACCTATGCCTGAGAGAGGTCTGGGCAGTTTGTTTTACACATATGTATACATTCTCATTTCATTATTCAGTCCTTCTACATTAATAATCTCTAACTCTAGAAAAGGGGAGTGTATCAGTCAGGATAAGCTAGGTTTTTCTGCAATAACCCCAAAATCTCAATAACATAACAGAGGTATACTTCTTGCTCATATATTTCCAGCATGCATTGGCAGGGGAACTCTTCATCTATAGCCACTTGGGAACTCAGACTCACAAGTCCCATTACTGGGTCAGGGCTTCCCCTGTGACCATGTGACCAAAATGCATACTGACTCTTAGAGCTTAAGGTGGCACATATCTCTTCTCTCTTTTCAATGCCCAAAGCAAGTCACATGTTTTCACCTACTTTCATAGAAGTGGAAAAGTACAATTCTATGTGCCTGGAACAAGGGAGAGGTAAGTTTGGTGAGTTGCAATAAAAGCACCACAGAGACAAATGACCCATTTCTGGGCAGAACTGATTCATCACATTTTGGCTGGTTGCCATTATCTAACCACTTGAGTCATTATATCTAAAATTTGGAATGAACTAGTGAAGCATTCGTTCCCATTCGTGTCCTAGGGATTCTCTGCATGTGGCTGTAGTGAATATAATCTGTTGGTAACACAAGCATTTGAGCTTTGCTCCCCTAGCCCACCTTGTGGGAGTGGTTGTGAGGATTAAGTGACATAGCGTATGTAAAGTGCCTGGCATATAATATAGCCTTGATAAATGTTAGCTATCATTGTGGGTTTGCTGGGAGATGGTAATAAATGAAGACTTTATGCTTCCAATTCCTGACTTCCTCATAACACATTCCTTCCTAGCCTGTAATTGGGTGCCAGTCCTTCCCATTTGAATGTGGCTGCTTCCAGAGGTGACCATTGTGCTCCCAGTCACCAAGCCCAGGGTGTTCATACAGGCCTCATCTCATTGAGAACTTCCATAGTAATTGACACTGGAACCGAACCTATTTTCTAAAACTCTCTGGCTTCGCTTAACATCTCTCTCTTTCTTTTGTGACTACTTTGAAAAAAAAATCATGTAATAATTGATAAATACAAAAGGCTATATGTAACATACATTATGAGATTAGATAATAAAATGAACACTCATGAGCCCTCTGCCCAACCTAAGGAATATTCCATCTCCCTATCTTCCCCCCAAAGGTAACTGGTATCTCGAGTTTTGTTTTCATTCCCTTGTTTTTTTCTTTTTTAAGTTTATTTATTTCTTTCCAGAGAGACAGAGACAGCATGAGTGGGAGAGGGGCAGGGAGAGAGGAAGAGAGAGAGAGAGAATCCCAAGCAGACCCTGCACTGCCAGTGCAGAGAGCAACGTGGATCTCGAACTTAGGAAACCTCAAGATCATGAGCTGAGCCAAAACCAAGAGTCGTATGCTTCACCAACTGAGCCACCCAGGTGCTCCTTTTTTCTTTTTAAATATGTTTATTGCATAAGTAATTATCTCTGAACAACATATTGTTAGGTTTTACTTGCTTTTTAATTTTATAAAAATGTAGGGGCGCCTGGGTGGCTCAGTCGGTTGTCTGACTCTTGGTTCCGGCTCAGGTCATAATCTTGAGGTCCATGAGTTTCAGCCCCACATCGGGCTCTGCACTGCCAGGGCAGAGCCCCTGCTTGGGATTCTCTCTCTCTCTCTCTCTCCCTGCCACTTCCCCACTCGCATTCTCTCTCTCTCTGTCCCTCAATAAATAAACTTAAAAAAATAAACATGTAAATTATTATGTAGTCTTCTACAACTTCCTTTGCTCATTCAACTTGATTTCTCTGACTCAAATGTGTTGTTGCATTAGTTGTAGTGTATTTTTTTCACTTCTATATAGTATTCCACTTTATGGATACACCACAATTTATCTAGTTATACTCTGTCCAGTGGAAATATGGGTTTCCATTAATGTTGCTGTGAATACTTTTGCACATGGCTCCTGCTGGGACCTAAGGTTTACAAATGTTCACCTTTATAAGATAATGAAAAAGATATTATTTTGTGGAAAAAATTATTTTAAAAAGTAGTATTAAGTGGGAATAATACCTGCCTTGCCTCCCTTACAGATAGTTGTGAGAATAAAACAAGCCAGTGGAGGTGAAAACAGTACATTAAGAAGACATACTGGTTTTGAGTCCAAGCTCAAACTCCTAAAAGTTGACACATATGCATACTAGTCTAGGACCAGAAAGACCAAGACTATTCATTGTCAATTTAAAGTATTTCTATAATTTTCTGAGAAAAAAGGCTAGATTCTTGGATACCTAGCACCCTTTCCTTGTTTAATCCAGTAATAATTCCTCAGTTTTCCAAGGATATACCTCTGTTCCATTTTTGGAAGTTTCCTCAAGTGCCCTGCTCTCCCCAGCCAGATTACTGGGGTTTAACTTTGTTGTCATAGATTTGTTTGTTTGCTTGTTCTTTAAAGACTCCTTTTACTTCTAGTAAGTCCAGCATGATAAATTGATTGCAAAAATAGCCACAATTGTTCACAACTTCTTGTATCTACACCTTCTACAGCTCCTCCCATTAACAGATGGCATCTGTTTCTCCACCCTTCAAATCTGGATTAGTATTTTGTTTCAGTCAATAGACTGTTGCAGAAGTGATAATTGTGCCAGTTCCAAGCCTAGGCCTCAAGAAGGCTTGCATGCTTCTGCTCACTCTCTTGAACCCCTGGAACTACCATGTGAACAAGCCTGGGCTAGTCTTCTGGAGGGTGAGACCCAGTTGTCCAGCTATACCAGACAAGACCACCCTAGACATGTCAACCCCCAGCCAACCCACCAAAAGACCACAGGCACATGAGCCCAGCCAATATCAGCCAAGCCTGATCCCAAACAGCAGAGCTTTATAGCCAATGCATAAATGGTTTGGTTTCAAGCCCCTTAGTTTTGGGATGGTTTATTATGCAGCAGTTGCTAACTCACATATCCAGCAATACAATAAAAATTATGTTTTATGCAGGATCAAATTGTTCTGGTAGTAGGAGGGCCCTTCAGAATAGTCTTCTGTACTGCTGTACTGCCTCTCTACTTCATTTCCTTCCTTAGCCTGTCTTAAGATCAGCAATTCTCAGAGGCACCTGGGTGGCTCAGTCAGTTAAGTGGCTGACTTTGGCTCAGATCATGATCTCACAATTTGTGTGTTTGATCCCCGCACTGGGCTCTGTGCTAACAGCTCAGAGCCTGGAACCTGCTTTGGATTCTGTGTTTCAGTCTCTTTCTGCCTAATCCCACTTGCACTCATTCTCTCTCTCTTCCAAAAATAAATAAACATAAGAATTTTTTTTTTAAAAAAGATCAGCATTTCTCAGAGTTTCTGTTCTCAGCCATCTTCTCACTATTCTTTCTCCTTGGTGAGATTTATCCCATCCCATGGCCTCAACTCTTACCTTTAAATAGCTGACTTCCAAATCTACCTGTAACTGAACTCTGCTGAGGAGATGCAGAGTTCAAATGGTCTGATGGACAAGTCCATATAATACTCTCCCAGAAAAAGTATAACTCAATATGTTTAAATGTGAAGTCTTGCTACCACTCCTCCATTGTTTCCTATACCTCCTCCTATCTCCAGCTTGATTCCTCTATCTCTGGTTAATGTCATCCAGGCCAAAAACATGATCCCAAACTCTCCTCATCCAATATGTCCATTCTACTGTAGTATCTTATATCTGTCCCTTCCTTTCCATCTTAATCGCCCCCTCCCACACTTCCTATTTCTTCTTCCTCTTCACTTCTTTTTTTCTTGCTATCAAAATTTGATCAGTGGTCCAGCAATATTAACGCCACTTGGGACCTACTAGAACTGCAGAATAGGGGGACCTCGGTGGCTCAGTCAGTTAAGTGTCCAACTTCAGCTCAAGTCACGATCTTGCCATTCATGAGTTCAAGCCCTGTGTTGGGCATCGGGCTCTGTGCTGATAGCTCAGAGCCTGGAGCTTGTTTTGGATTCTGTGTCTCCCTCTCTCTCTCAGCCCCTCCTCCACTCACGGTCACTCTCTCTCTCTCACTCAAAAATAAGCGAACATTTTTTTAAAGGGGGGGGACACCTGGGTAGTTCAGTCAGTTAAGCATCCAACTTCGGCTCAGGTCATGATTTCACAGTTTGTGAGTTAGAGCCCCACATCCAGCTCTGCACTGACAGCTCAGGTCTGGAGCCTGCTTCAGATTCCATGTCTCCCTGTCTCTCTGCCCCTCCTTCGCTCACACTCTTTCTCTCTCTCTCAAAAATAAACATTTAAAAATTAAAAAAAAAAAGAACTGCAGAATATTGGACCCCACCTTAGATCTACTCAATTAGAATCTGCATTTTAGGGGCACCTGGGTGGCTTAAGTCGGTTGAGCATTCAACTTCAGCTTGGGTCATGATCTCACAGTTTGTGAGTTTGAGCCCTGTGTCAGGCTCTGTGCTGACAGCTCAGAGCCTGGAGCCTGCTTCAGATTCTCTGTCTCCCACTCTCTCTGCCCACCCCCTGGCTCGTGCTCTCTCTCTGTCTCAAAAATAAATGTGTTAAAAAAATTAGAATCTGCATTTTAACAAGATCCCTAGGTGATTCATAAGCATATTAGGGTACAATAAACAACTCTCTAGTTGAGTCTCAATTTGGATAGATATAGGTCCTCCCTAGTTTATAACCTATGCACCATGTTAGTGGCACTCAAGCCTGGCTGAATACCTAAGAAGTCTTCAATTTTCCATTTATCTTTTCATGATTTAATCTTTTAAAGAAGAATATAACATTTTTAGTTGTTTTTTCAATACAGAATTACATAGAAACTAAAATTGACCTGTGCTCTGCCCAGATAACTCCAAATGGCATTTCCTTTTCCAAAAAAGGAAAATTTACCTCAAGTTAATTAAAACAATACAAACGTGCAAAGTGAAGACTGAAAAACCTCTAGCACCACCTCAATCACAACCCCTCTCCTCAAATATAGCCATTCTTAATCAGAATTAACTTTCCAGGAAGTAATTAATCATATACCTGCAAATAAATGTTTATTCTTTTGTTTAAAAAGTATAAATTACTCTTAGTCATCATGATTTTTTTATTTAATATATCTTAGAGATATTTCTTTATGAGCATATATTTTCATAATTTTTAATACCATATAGTATTCCATTAGATGGATGATTCTATCAGATAGATTAGTTCCCTATTAATATGTGCTTTGATTGCTTCCAGTTAGCTATTACAAGCAATGTTGCAATGATCATCTATGGACATATATTTTGGTTAACTTCAGCAAGGATATCCATAGGGTAAATTTTTAGTGGCAAGATTACTAGGTATATTGATTAGGATGCTTTTGGTTACAACTAAAAAAAAAAAAAAAAACACAACTCAGCAGTAGGGTGAAACAGAGCTACCCAGTTTCTTTCAGTCTCTATGTTCTGCAGTTCTCCTTTATGCAAGTGGATTTTTAAGTGCAGTTGCTGGACCAGCAGCATCAGCAGCATCTAGAAACTTCTTACAAAAGGAAATTCTTGGTCCCTACCTCAGATCTACAGAATTTGAAACTCTGGGGGTAGAGATCAACAATCTGTGTTGTAACAAACTAGGTGATTCTGATGCACACTAAAGGCTGAGAACCTTTGCTGTAGGCAAGGCCAACCATGAGATGGCTATCAGTGGCAATGGAGGCTGAGTCTCAACTTTTAAGTTTGGCAAAAACTTCTGATCCAGCCTTTCAAGTGAACAGGACTCCCAAGATGCACCCTAGTTGGCTTGCTTATGTCACAAACCTTCCCCTGAACTAATAATGTCTGTGGCCAGAATAACTAGTAGAATCAGTTTACCCCAAAATACATGGACTATGAGTGGGAAGAATAGATACACAAATAAAAACCTATGCATTGGTAAGAAGGAAAAAGTGGGGAATGATTACTGGGAATGCTCTAGCAAAGTCCACCACATTCAAAGAATATGTGCATATTCTATTTTGATAAATATTGCCAAATCGTACCTGCAAAAAGTTGCACCAATTTATGGTCTCACCACCAGTGTATATCTATTTCCTCATATCTTCTCTTGCTCTGCATATAATCAAACTTTAAACACTTCAATATGATAGGTGAAGATGGAGTTTTATTGTGTTTTATTTATATATCTTATATAATACATAAATATATTTCCTATATATCTGATGGATGAGATTGAACATCTTTTAAAAAAAAATTTTAACATTTTTTTATTATTGAGAGAGAGAGAGAGACAGAGCATGAGCATGGGAGGGGCAGAGAGAGGGGGAGACGCAGGATATGAAGCAGGCTCCAGGCTCTGAGCTGTCAGCACAGAGCCCAGTGTGGGGCTTGAACTCACAAACCGCGAGGTCGTGACCTGAGCCGAAGTCGGACACTTAACTGACTAAGCCACCCAGGCACCCCTGAAGATCTTTTCGAATCTTCACTGATGTGTATGTCTTTCTCTATAAATTATTTTCTTATTCATTAGCTCATTTTACTATTGGGTTTTGCCTTTTTCATATTTTTTTCTCAATTCATTGTAAAGAAACTAGCCCTGTGTCATATGTGTTGCAAACAACTTCTCCCTTTTTGATCTTTTGAATTTGTTTATGGTATTTTTTTTGTCTCACAAAGCTTTTAACCTTTATGCACACAAATTCATCAGTATTTTCCTTTATTAGCACCTGCCTTTGGGATTCTGCTTTAAAAGGGCATTCCCTATTCCTAAGTACATATAAGTACATTCATCTTTTCTTCTGGAATTATGTTTTGACTTTTTTTCCTTTTCCACTTCTTACCCATCTAAAATTGTATTTTGGTACAAGGAATAAGTAAGGATACTCCCTCCCTCACCCCAACACCAAATAACCAGTTATCTGAACACCATTTATGGAATAAGCCCTTTTTTTCCCCACTGACTTCAATTGTCACATTTATCAGAAACTAAATTCCTTTAGATATTTGGGTCTACTTATGGAATCTGTTTGTTCCATTGATCTAATTCATTTATTGTGCTAAACTGTATTAATCATTTTATTTTTTAGTATTTTTAATATCTTACAGAACTAGTTTTCTAGCACTTCCTTTTTTATTTTTTTAAGAAACGTTCTAGTTGATCTCTCATGTTTGCCTTTCCAGGTGAACACTGACATTTGTCAAGTCTGTGAAGCTTTTAAAAATTAAAGATATTGGACCTCCACTCTAGACTTAATGAAGCAGATTTTTAAAATGTGACACTCTGTAATGGGTTGAATAGTATGCCCCCAAGATTCACATCCACCCAGAACCTGTGATTGTAACCTTATTTGGAAATACAGTCTTTGTGGATGTAATCATGTTAAAATGAGGTCCTACTGTAGTAGGGTGGTTCTTAATCCAATGATTGGTGTCTGTATAAGAAGGGAAATTCAGACACACAGGGAGAACACTATGTGATGATGGAGGCAGTTTGATACATCTACAAGCCAAGGAATGTCAAGGATTGCAACCACCAGAAGCTAGAAAGACAGGAAAGATGCTCTGCTAGGGCTTTCAGAGAAAGCATGGCCTGCCAATACCTTAATTCTGGACTTCTCACCTCTAGAACTGTGACACAATAAATTTCTGTTTTTTTAAGATACCCAGTTTGTGATACTTTGTTATGGTAGCCCTAGAAAACTAATACACACTCTATACCTAAATTTTAAAAAATATTTAAGTGTGATTCTAATATACCACCAGGGTTGAGAACCACTGGACTAATAATCATAACTATTCTTGACTCACTCAGTATTTAGTAGGAGTATAAAAACAGGATGACTGAAATAATACTCCTTTTAAAAGGGGACTTTTAGTGTTGAAACAATCAGCTATCTTTTTGGGAAAAAATTTTAGTTATCCCTATAGCATATCAAATTCACTAGAATAAACTCTAAAAGTATTCTAGAAGCTGGGAACAAGACAAAAATCCCTACTCTCATCAAGTTTACAATCTAAGGAGATACAACAAATAAACAAATCAGATAACTTCAGAGAGAGGTGATCTATAAAGAAAATAAATCAAGGTAATGAACTATAGAACACCTTAATGGAGAGTGGGTGGTCAGTTTAGTTAAGGTAGTCAGGGAAGGCCTTTTGGAAGAAGTAATATTTGAATGAAGTACTGAAGGTGTCAGCCATAGGAAGATCTGGGGGAAGAGAGTTCTAGACAGCAAAAGTGCAAAGGTTTTGAGAAGGAAATGAGTTTAAGGTAGATTAAAGACCTAAATGGAAAGCACTATAACAGAATGAGAAAAAGAGAAGATGGCTGTTGCCTTGGATAAGAAAGGCCTTTTAACAATAAACACAACAGAAAAGCCATAGAAGAGAAAGGTTGATATAAATATATCAAATCACTATACAAACACTTAAAACTTCTGCATGATAACATAAACCATAAACATGTTACATACTATGGGAGAATATCAGCAACATGCATAATAGACAACGGGTTAGTATCCAGAACTAGAAATGACTCCTACAACTCAATATATATAGAAAAAGGACAACCCTGTAAGAAAAACTAGACAAAGCTTATAAACAATTCACAAAGGATGGGCCAATAAACATATGAAAGATGTTCAACTTCATTAGTGATGAGATAATAAGAATTTAAAACAAACAGGGGCGCCTGGGTGGCTCAGTCGGTTAGGCGGCCGACTTCGGCTCAGGTCATGATCTTGCGGTCCGTGAGTTCTAGCCCCGCGTTAGGCTCTGTGCTGACGGCTCAGAGCCTGGAGCCTGCTTCATATTCTGTGCCTCCCTCTCTCTGACCCTCCCCTGTTCATGCTCTGTCTCTCCCTGTCTCAAAAATAAATAAACGTTAAAAAAAAATTTAACAAACAAACATGAGTTACCATTTTTTCATCCATCGGATTGGTAAACAATTTAAAGGTCAGAGTCTTAGGAAATATGAAGATATACTCCTGATGAGAATGAAAATTGGCATAATGCAACATGACAGTATGTATTAAAATTGAAAATACCCATACCCCACGTCCCAGCAACCTACTTTTGAGTGGCCACCTAAAGAAACATGCCTGAGCACAGGAGGCCCCTACTGGTATGTTTGCTGCAGCTCTGTATTAGTGAAAAATGAAACCACTTAAAATATCCATCAGAGGAGTAGAGAAATAAATCAAGACCCAGCTGAGTTATGGAATTCCCTGAGTAAGAATTCCAGAAAGAAAACAAGGTTGATTTTGGTTTTGGTAGAAAGATTTCCAAGATATATCGCCAAGTGAAGAAAGCAACTGGCCAAATAATATGGACAGTATGATCCTATTCATGTGAAAATGATAAATATCCACACTAACCTCCATGTATCTGTATTGTTATTCTGTCTCTACCCACTGCCACCACAACCCCCAGTGGAAAGGAGTTTGGTTAGAGCAGTAAGACTATTTGAGTGGCTACAATACCCTCAATTCACCTTATAATTGCCATTCAACCAGGCTGCTACATGGTTTGTGGGGCTCAATGCAAAATGAAAATGGAGGGCTCCTTGTTTAAAAATCCGGGGAGAGGTGGGAAGTGCAGTTAAAGATACTAAAAGGTTGTTCCTTTAAAAATATTTTACTTACAGGGGTGCCTGGGTAGCTTAGTTGGTTGAGCATCCAACTTCGGCTCAGATCATGCAGTCCATGAGTTTGAGCCCTGCATCGGGTTCTGTGTTGACAGCTCAGAGCCTGGAGCTTGCTTCAGATTCTGTGTCTCCCTCTCACTATGTCCCTCCCCATCTCACACTCTGTCTCTCTCTCTCTCTCTCTCTCTCTCTCAAAAATAAATAAACATTAAAAAATATTTTAGTTAAGTGGCTGACTTCAGCTCAGGGCATGAAGGGTTTGTGACTTCGAGCCCCACGTCGGGCTCTGTGCTGAGACCTCAGAGCCTGGAGCCTGCTTCAGATTCTGTGCCTCCCTCTCTCTCTGCCCCTTCCCTGCTCATACTCTGTCTCTCTATATATATCTCTGAAAAATAAATAAACACTAAAAAATATTTTACTTATAAAACATAATAGGAATGTAGTTGGAAGATGGCAGCAGAGTAGGAGGACCCGAGGCTCTACTTGTCCCATTTACAACTACAAAACTATCAAATCATCCTAAGTACACCAGAAATTAACCTGACGACTGGCAGAACAAACTCCACAACTAAAGGGAGAGAAGAGGTCATATCAAAGAAGGTAGGACATGTGGAGACCCAGTTTGGGAGAGTAACAAATTGTGGCTACCAGGTTGGGGAGGGAGCCATGGTCATGGAGAAGTGCGAGATACATTGCAGAGAAGGGTGAGAGACATGTAGGAGCATACAGGGAAAACGAACCCCCATAGCAATTGGCCTGGAAAGCAAGAGGGGCCTAATTTCATGAGTTCTGGCAACCAGTGGGGCTTAAAGCCTGGAGTTTTAAATGTCAGCAGTCTTGGCTGGAATACAGCCTGGAGGGCATTGCCCTGCTTGTTGGTAGAAGGCAGGCAAACAATCTGTAGACATACAGCATGGAAAGAGATCTGAAGAGCACCTGGGGCACATAGTGGGGAGGTTATCATACAGACAGCATTTATGAAGAGATCCTTTCAGGAACAAAGGAACTGGCCAGCACCATTCCCCTCCCTTACCCCTCAGTATAAGCACAGAGCCGCTTCAGGAACCATTGCAGTGCTAACACTTACTACCTAACTTGCTTACACTAAGCCCCACCACCCCACACTCCAGTGGAACTGCCCTTCTCAGGCACACTTGCCTCAGTCCCAGCATGGTGGGCCTCCTCCATGAGAAGACGGGCCCAACCCTTGCTCACACCATGTCTTCTAACATAGGAGTCTACTGGAGCCTCAGTTCCTACAGTGGTGGCAACAAGTCTCATTTCACAAATAGACCAAAGTACACCTGGTTAAAAGGCACAGCATTCAGGCCAGGGACCAAACACTGCCCACAACAGGCAAACAGAACTTCTGCAGAGGACTTGTCTGAAGGATAAAGTGACTAGGACACAACAGCAGAGTACATGCAGCATAGATTGGAGATTCTCCTGGAAGTGCCAGGTCCTGGGGAACAGGGTACACCACAGGGCAGGGCACTACAGGGCCTCTTATTCATAAGGCCATTACTCTGAAGAACAAGAGATGTAGATGACTTTCCTAACACACAGAAACAGGTGCATAGACTTAAACAAAATGAAAAGACAGAAAAATTTATCCCAAATGAAAGAACAGGACAAAGCCAAGGTCAGAGATCTAAGTCAAACAGGTATAAGTAACATGCCTGATAGAGAATTTAAAGTAATGGTCACGAGGACTCAGTGGACTTGAGAAAAGAGTAGAAGACATCAGTAAGACCCTTAACACAGAGATAAGGAATAAAATAGCAGTGGTAGAGGGCTCAATAAACCAAATGAGAAGCATGCTAGATGGAATGAACAGCAGGATGGAAGAAGCAGAGGAACGAATTACTGATGCTGAAGACAGAATAATGGAAACCAAGTTGAACAAAAGAGAAAAATGCATTGTGCAGCATGAGAATAGACTTAAGGAACTCAGTGACTCTATCAAATGTAATAATATTTGTATTCTAGGAATCCCCAGAGAAGAGAGAGAAAGGGGGACAGAAAATTTATTTGAGGAAATAATAGCTGAAAATTTCCCTAATCTGGGGAAGGAAACAGACATCCAGATCCAGGAGGCACAGAGAGAACCCCCATCAAAGTCAACGAAAGCAGATCCATACCAAGACATATTGTAATTAAATTTGTAAAATATAGTTATAAAGAAAAAAAATTAAAAGCAGCAAGACAAAAGAAGACCATTACATATAAGGAAAATCCCATAAGGCTAGCAGGGGATTTTTCAGCAGAAATTTTGCAAGTCAGAAGGGAGTGGCATGATAGGTACAAGGTGCTGAATGGGAAAAATCTGCAGCCAAGAATACTCTATGCAGCAATGGTATTATTCAGAATAGAAGGAGAGATAAAGAGTTTCCCAGACAAATAAAAACTAAAGGAGTTCATGACCAAAAAACCAGTCCTGCAAAAAATAATAAAGGGGGCTCTTTGAGCGGAAAAGAGATACCAAAAGTGACACTTCAAAGTAGGAAACAAAAGCAGTAAAAATTAATAATCCTATAAAAAATTAGCCCAGAAATTCACAAAATAAAAGGATGTGAAATATAAAACATGCAGAGGAGAGGAGTAACAATGGGTTCAAACCTAAATGATCATCAACTTAATACAGACTGGTATACACAGAAGAGGCTATATACAAACCTAATGGGAACCACATGTCAAAAACCACTAATAAATATGCAAAGAATAAAGATAAATAAATCCAAATATATAAATAAAATCAGCAAACCATGAAAGAGAGAAAAACAAGAAAGGATCAGAGAAAATCTTCAGAAACAATCACAAAACAAATAATAAAATGACAATAAATACATATCTGTCAATAATTACAGTGAATGTAAATGGGCTAAATATTCTAATCAAAAGACACAGGGGACAGAATGGATTTTAAAAAACAAGACCTGGGGCATCTGGGTGGCTTGGTTAAGCATCTGACTCTTGATTTCAGCTCAGGTCATGATCTCATGGTTCATGCATTCGAGCCCTGCACTAGACTTTGCACTGACAGTTCAGAGCCTGCCTGGGATTCTCTGTCTCCCGTTCTCTGCTCCTCCCTCACTGGCACACTCTCTCTTTCTCTCAAAACAAATAAACATTAAAAAAAATAAAATAAAGGGGCAACTTGGTGGCTCAGTAGGTTAAGTGTCCAACTCTTGATTTCAGCTCAGGTCATGATCTCACAGTCATGAGACTGAGCCCCACATCAGGCTCTGCACTGACAGTATGGAGCCTGCTTGGAATTCTCTCTCTCCTCTCTGCCCCTCCCCTGCTTGTGTGAGCGTGCACACTCTCTCTCACTCTCTCTCAAAATAAATACATAAACATTTAAAAATAAAATAAAATAATTAAAAAAACACAAATACGTAAAAACACATAAAATAATTTTTAAAATACATAAACATTTAAAAATAAAATAAAATAATTAAAAAAAAACAAGGCCCATCTATATGTGCCTTCAAAAGATTTATTTTAGACCTAAAGACACCTACAGATTGAAAGTGAAGGGATGGAGAAAAATCTATCATGCAAACATCAAAAGAAAGCTGGGGTAGCAATATTTATATGGGACAAAATAGACTTTAAACCAAAGACTATAACAAGAGACAAAGAAGGACACACATAAAGATAAAGGGGTCAGGGGCACCTGGATGGCTCAGTCTGTTGAGTGTCCAACTTCAGCTCAGGTCATGATCTCATGGTTCATAGGTTCGAGCCCCAGGTCAGGCTTTGGGCTGACAGCGCAGAGCCTGCTTCAGATTCTCTGTCTCCCTCTCTCTCTGCCCCTCCCCCCTCAAAAATGACTAAACATTAAAAAATTATTTTAAAAAAATAAAGGGGACAATCCAACAAGAAGATATAACAGTTATAAATATTTATGCAACCAACATAGAAGCGCCCAAATACATAAAACAGCTAATAACAAACATAAAAGAACTCATCAATAATAATACAATAATACTAGGGGACCTTAATATTCCCATTTACATCAATGGATAAATCATCTCAACAGAAAGTCAACAAGGAAACAGTAGCTTTGAATGACACACAGGAACAGATGAATTTAACAGATGTATTCAGCACATTCCATCCTAAAACAGCAGAATACACATTCTTTTCTAGTACCTATGGAACATTCAACAGAATAGATTACATATTAGCCCACAAAACAAGCCTTAACAAATTCAATAAGATCAAAGTCATACCATGCATCTTTTTCGACCACAATGCTATGAAATTAGAAGTCAACCACAAGAAAAAATCTGGAAAGACCACAAATAATGGAGGTTAAATAACATGCTACTACATAATGAATCACTCAACTAGGAAATCAAAGAGGAAATTTTAAAACATGGAAACAAATGAAAAAGAAAACACAATGGTCTAAAACCTTTGGAATCCAGGAAGGAGGTTCTAAGAAGTTTAGAGCAATATAGGCCTACCTCAGGAAGTACAAAAAATCCCAAATAAACAACCTAACCTTACACCTAAATGAGCTAGAAATAGTACAAGAAACAAACCCTAAAACCAGGAGAAGTAAGGCAATAATAAAGATCAAATCAGAAATAAATGATGTAGAAAGTAAAAAACAATAGAACTGATCAATGAAACCAGGAGCTGGTTCTTTGAAAATATCAATAAAATTAATAAACCTCTAGCCAGATTTATCAAGAAAAAAATAGAAGGGAATCAAATAAAATCACAAATGAGAGAGGAAAAATAACAACCAACAGCACAGATATACAAACAATTATAAGAGAATATTATGAAAAACTATATGCCAACATATTGGACAACCTAGAAGAAATGGACAACTTCCTAAAAGCATATAAATCACCAAAAACTGGAACAAGAATAGAAAACTTGAACAGATCTATAACCAGCAAAGAAATTGAATGAGTAATTTTAAAATGCTCTAAACAAATAAAATCCCAGGACCAGATGCCTTCAAAGGTGAATTCTACCAACCACTTAAAGAAGAGTTAATACCTATTCTTCTTAAACTATTCCCCCCCCCAAAAAAAAAATAGAAAAGGAAGGAAAACTTCCAAATTCATTATTTGAGGCCAGCATTACCTTGATACCAAAACCAGATAAAGACACCAATAGAAAAGAGAACTATAGGCCAGTATTTCTGATGAACGTAGATGCAAAAATCCTCAACAAAAAACTAACAAGCCAAATCCATCAATACATTAAAAAATCATTTACCACAATCACCTTGATTTATTCCTAGGTTGCAAGGGTGGTTCCATATTTTTTAAGTTTATTTATTTATTTTGAGAAAGAGAGAGCAAGCACAAGTGGGGGAGGGACTGAGAGAGGGAGAGAGAGAAAATCCCAAGCAGGCTCTGCACTCAGAATGTCGCCTGACATTGGGCTCAAACTCACAAACCATGAGATCATGACCTGAGCCGAAATCAAGAGTTGGACGCTTAACTGACTGAGTCACCCAGGCGCCCCTGTCTTGACATTCTTAATTATTTTATCTTTGAACTAGTGTCTTGTAATTGTAGTACAATGTGACAATGGACTGTACACATGAGCAGTAGAGATACAGTGGATGGCAATGTGCATAGCACGTGGGCCTGGTAGGTTGTGTGCATGCTGAGCAGTTGGTCACACTGCCTGCCATGCACAAGCACATCTAGGGCAGTCTGGGGCACCAGCCCAGAGGGGAGACATTGGGCCATTGACAATGGTGGCAGCAGTAGCAGAAGCAGTGGTGGTGGAGGGGCCATATGCCTGAGGATGGCTTCTGCATAGAGGCAGTGATGGGACCCATGGTGGGAGGCAATCTTGCCCTTCTGTCAGCAGAGCCTGTCGCTGCAGCATCTGCACAGATATTAACTCTGGTTTGAGCACTGGGACAGGAACTGCTGGTGCCCAGGCTGTAAACTTGTTCAGTAAATTATTACAAAATAAAAGTGTACCCATTCATATTGCAGTAAAGTACATCGGGGGGGGGCGGTTAGAATTCTTTGAAGAGTTTAGAATCTCTGCTTTTGAAAACTGCTGCAACATTGCAAAGCAAATAACCACAGGCATAAAAATGGAAAGGAAATTTAAAGATCATCACATTAGACACATTTGATGAAAGCTTCCGATGAGCCAATTATTAATGACAATTATTAACACTTTTAAAGTATTTTCGTTGTAATTGAAGATACAGTGGTAGAATACATAAACAGGCATTTTGAATTATAAATAAATTGTCAAACCATTTTCCATTTGTATGACCCTGTCTTAGTCTGTTTAGGCTGCTACAGCAAAACTTTATTTCTGGAGGCTAGGAATTCCAAGATAAAGGGTTTGGCAGATTCAGTGTCTGGTGAGAGCCCACTTTCTGGTTCATTTGATGGCCATCTTATTGCTGTGTAGTGGAAGGGGTGAAGGAGCTCTTTGGGGTCTCTTTTATAAGAACACTAATCTTATTCATGAGGGCTCTTCCCTCAAGACCTAATCACTTATTAAAGACACCACCTCCTAATACTATCACACTGGGGGTTAGGATTTTAACATATTACCCTGACGTAAGCATTCAGTCTATAGCAGACCTCCACAAGTTACAGGAAATGTCAAAGGAAACATCAAATGCCATTGTACAAATTTGTATTTAAAATTAGATTCAGACTAACACAAAAGTGCTTTGTATGAAGAGATCATTTTTTAGAAAAATTGTTCCACAAGAATCATCAGCTCTAGGTGCATTAACATTTGTATTTTGAAATAACTTATCAGAAATCCATCCCAATGCTGTCACAGCCTACAAAAAAGTCCCAGTAACAGTTGCACCAACACAAAGCCCCCTTTCAAAATGAAAAGTTATCAAATACTATTTGCAATATTGTGAATGATGGTGCTTTCCATCATATTGGTTGAAAATAAAATTTCTAATTCTAAAAAACAAAATGAATGAATAAACAACAACAACAAAAAACATAATCAAACATATAACTACAGGGAACAAATTGATGGTTTCCAGAGGGGAGGCAGATGAAGGGATAGGCAAAATGGGTATAGAGGAATGGAAGGTACAGGCTTCCAGTTATAGAATGAATAAGTCATGGTAATAAAGGCACAGCATAGTGAATATAGCCAATGATTCTGTAATAGTGTTGTATGGCAACAGATGGTAGATCCACTGGTAGTAAGCATAGCATAATGTATGGAGAAGCTGAATCACTATGTTGTACACCTGAAACTAATGTAACATTGTGTGTAAACTATCCTAAAATTAAAAAAATTTTTAAAAAGAAAATGAAGTTCCTAAAAATATAAATTTTGATGACTAAATAATTGAATTTGCAGAAAAGCAAGTCAGAAAATAATTAATTCATAAGATTAGAGCAGAAATTAATGCTATTGAAACCAAAAAAAACAGTAGAACAGATGAATGAAACCAGAAGCTGGTTCTCTGAAAGAATTAACATAATTGATAGACCACTAGCCAGTTTGATCAAAATGAAAAAGGAAAGGACCCAAATAAATAAAATCAAGAATAAAAGAGGAGCGATCACAACCAACATAGCAGAAATAAAAACAATAATAAGAGAATATTATGAGCAATTATATGCCAATAAAATGGGCAATCTGGAAGAAATGGACAAATTCCTAGAAATATATGCACTACCAAAACTGAAAGAGGAAGAAATAGAAAATTTGAACAGACCCATAACCAGTAAGGAAATCAAATTAATAATCAAACATCTCCCAAAAAACAAAAGCCCAAGGCCAATGGCTTTCCAGGAAAAATCTCCCAAAAAACAAATGGCTTTCCAGGGGAATTCTACCAAACATTTAAAGAAGAGTTAACACCTATTCTCTTGAAACTGTTCCAAAAAATAGAAATGGAAGGAAAACCTCCAAACTCTTTCTATGAAGCCAGCATTACCTTGATTCCAAAACCAGACATAGACCCCACTAAAAAGGAGAACTATAGACCAATTCCCTGATGAACATGGATGCAAAAATACTCAACAAGATATTAGCCAACCGGATCCAACAATACATTAAAAAAATTATTCACCCTGACCAACTGGGATTTATACCTGGGATGCAGGGCTGGATCAATATCTGCAAAACAATTAACGTGATTCATCACATCAATCAAAGAAAGGACAAGAACCATATGATCCTCTCAAGAGATGCAGAGAAAGCATTTGACAAAATACAGCATCCTTTCTTGATGAAAACCCTCAAGAAAGTAGGGAGAGAAGGAGCATACCTCGAGATCATAAAAGCCATATATGAACAACCCAACGCTAATATCATCCTCAATGGAGAAAAACTGACAGCTTTCCCCCTAAGGTCAGGAACGAGACAGGGATGTCCACTCTTACCACTGTTAATCAACATAGTGTTGGAAGTCTTAGCCTCTGCAATCCGACAACACAAAGAAATAAAAGGCATCCAAATTGGCCAGCAGGAGGTCAAACTTTCACTCTTCACAGATGACACGATACTGTATACGGAAAACCCAAAAGATTCCACCAAAAAACTGCTAGAATTGATTCATGAATTCAGCAAAGTTGCAGGATATAAAATCAATGCACAGAAATCAGTTGCATTCCTATACACCAACAATGAAGCCACAGAAAGATAAATCAAGGAATTGATCCCATTTACAGTAGTACCAAAAACCATAAAATACCTAGGAATAAATCTAACCAAAGAGGTGAAAAATCTATACACTGAAAACTATAGAAAGCTTACAAAAGAAATTAAAGAAGACACAAAAAAAATGGAAAAAGATTCCATGCTCCTGGATACGAAGAACAAATATTGTTAAAATGTTGATACTACCCAAAGCAATCTACATATTCAATGCAATCCCTATCAAAATAACACCTGCATCCTTCACAGAGCTAGAACAAATAATCCTAAAATTTGTATGGAACCAGAAAAGACCCCAAATAGCCAATGCAATCTTGAAAAAGAAAACCAAAGCAGGAGGCATCACAATCCCGGACTTCAAGCTGTATTACAAACTGTAATCACCAAGACAGTATGATACTGGCACAAGAACAGACACTCAGATCAATGAATAGAGAATAGAGAACCCAGAAACGGACCCACAAACGTATGGCCAACTAATCTTTGACAAAGCAGGAAAGACTATCCAATGGAGTAAAGACAGTCTCTTCAGCAAGTGGTGCTGGGAAAAGTGGACAGTGACATGCAAAAGAATGAACCTGGACCAGTTTCTTACACCATACACAAAAATAAACTCAAAATGGATGAAAGACCTCAATGTAAGACAGGAAGCCATCAAAATCCTTGAGGAGAATGCAGGCAAAACCCTCTTTCATCTTGGCTGCAGCAACTTCTTACTCAACACGTCTCCAGAGACAAGGGAAACAAAAGCAAAAATGAACTACTGGGACCTCATCAAAATAAAAACCTCCTGCACAGCGAAGGAAACAATCAGCAAAACTAAAAGGCAACCGACAGAATGGGAGAAGATATTTGCAAACGACATATCAGATAAAGGGTAGTATCCAAAATCTGTAAAGAACTTATCAAACTCAACACCCAAAAAAACCAAATAATCCAGTGAAGAAATGGGAAAAAGACATGAATGACCAAATAATCCAGTGAAGAAATGGGCAAATGACAGAAAAGCCTTCTCCAAAGAAGACATCTAGATGTCCAACTGACACATGACAAAATGCTCAACATCACTCATCATCAGGGAAATACAAATCAAAACCACAATGAGATACCTCCTCACACGTGTCAGAATGGCTAACATTAACAACTCAAGCAACAACAGATGTTGGTGAGGATGCGGAGAAAGAGGATCTCTTTTGCATTGTTGGTGGGAATGCAAACTGGTGCAGCCACTCTGGAAAATAGTATGGAGGTTCCTCAAAAAACTAAAAATAGAACTACCCTATGACCCAGCAATTACACTACTAGGCATTTATCCACAGGATACAGGTGTGCTGTTTCGAAGGGACACATGCACCCCCATGTTTATAGCAGCACTATCAATAATAGTCAAAGTATGGAAAGGACCCAAATGTCCATCAATGGATGAATGGATAAAGAAGATGTGGTATATTTATACAATGGAGTATTACTCGGCAATCAAAAAGAATGAAATCTTGCCATTTTCAACTACATGGATGGAACTGGAGGGTATTATGCTAAGTGAAATGAGTCAGCCAGAGGAAGACAAAAATCATATGACTTCACTCATATGAGGACTTTAAGAGACAAAACAGATGAACATAAGGGAAGAGAAACAAAAATAATATAAAAACAGGGAGGGGGACAAAACAGAAGAGACTCATAAATATGGAGAACAAACTGAGGGTTACGGGAGGGATTGTGGGAGGGGGCATGGGCTAAATGGGTAAGGGGCACTAAGGAATCTACTCCTGAAATCATTGTTGCAATATATGATAACTAATTTGGATGTAAATTAAAAAAATAATAAAAGTTAAAAAATAATTGAATTTGCAGAAAAGCAAGACAGAAAAAAAATTCTTTTTTTAAAGTTTTAATTTAAATTACAGTTAGTTAACATACAATGTAATGTTAGTTTCAGGTGTTCAACAATTCCGTGCATCACTGGTGCTCATCACAACAAATGCACTCCTTAATCCCCATCACCTACTTCAGCCATCCCTCTACCCACCTCCCTTCTGGTAACCATCAGTTTATTTTCTATAGTTAAGAGTCTGTTTCTTGGTTTGCTCTCTCTCTCTTTTTTTTACTCTTTGCTCGTTTGTTTCTTAAATTCCACATATGAGTGAAATCATATGGTATTTGTCTTTCTCTAACTTACTTATTTCACTTAGTATAATACTCTCCAGCTGCATCCATGTCATTGCAAAAGGCAAGATTTCATTCATTTTTGTGGCTGAGTAATAATCTAGTGTGTGTGTGTGTGTTGTGTGTGTGTATACCCATTTACATATATATATATATATATATATATATATATATATATATATATACATACCCATTTTCAGTCAATAGACATTTTGGCTATTTCCATACTTTGGGTACTGTAGAGAATGCTGCTATAAACATCAGGGTTCATCTATCCCTTCAGATTCATATTTTTGTAATCTTTGAGTAAATACCTAATAGTGCAATTGCTGAATTGTAGGGTAGTTCTATTTTTAACATTTTGAGGAACCTCCATACTGTTTTCAGAGTGGCTGCACCAGTTTGCATTCCCACTAACAGTGCAAGAGAGTTACTCTTTCTCCACATCTTGGCCAACACTTGTTTCTTGTGTTGCTGATTCTGACAGCTATTCTGACAAGTATGAAGTTTTATCTTGTAGTTTTCATTTGCATTTCCCTGATGGTGAGTGATGTTGATCATCTTTTCATGTCTCTGTTGGCCATCTGTATACCTTGTTTGGAAAAATAGATATTCATGTCTTTTGCCTATTTCTTAATTATTCATTTTTGGAGTGTTGAGTTTTATAAATTCTTTATATATTTTGGATACTAACCCTTTATCAGATATGTCATTGGCAAATATGTTCTCCCATTCTGTAGGTTGCTTTTTACTTTTGTTAATTGTTTCCTTCACTGTGCAGAAGTTTTTTGTTTTGAGGTAGTCCCAATAGTTTATTTGCTTTTATTTCCCTTACCTGGAGGGACATATCTAGGAAGAATTTGCTACAGCCAATATCAAAGAAGTTACTGCCTGTGTTCTCTTCTATGATTTTTCTGGTTTCAGGTCTCACAAACAGGTCTTTAATCCATTTTGAATTTATTTTTGTGTATGGTGTAAGAAAGTGGTCCAGTTTTCCCAACACCTTTTGTTGAAGAGACATTCTTTTCCCCTTTGGATATTCTTTCCTGCTTTGTTGAAGATTAATTGACCATATAGGTGTGGGTTCATTGCTGAGTTTTCTAGTCTATTCCATTGATCTATGTGTTATTTTTGTGCCAGTACCATACTGTTTTGATTACTATAGCTTTTAATATAACTTGGAGTCCAGAAATACGATGCCTCCAGCTTTGCTTTTCTTTTTCAAGATTGCTTTGGCTATTCAGGGTCTTTAGTGGTTCCCTGCAAATTTTTAGGTTTGTTCTAGTTCTCTGAAAAAGGCTATTGGTATTTTGATTGCATTATATGTGTAGATTGCTTTGGTTGGTATAGACATGTTAACAATGTTTGTTCTTCCAATCTATGATCACGGAATGTCTTTCCATTTGTGTCATCTTCAATTTCTTTCATCAGTGTTCTATCGTTTTCAGAATACAGGTCTTGCACGTCTTTGGTTATTATTATTATTGGTGCAATTGTAAATGGAATTGTTTTCTTAATTTCTCTTTCTGCTTCTTCATTATTGGTGTGTAGAAATCCAATATGTTTATGTACATTGATTTTGTATCTTACAACTTTACTGAATTTGTTCCCTCTAAACCTGCTTTGTTGAGGGCTTTTAATGTTAATGGATGTTGTACTTTGTCAAATGCTTTATTTGCATCTATTGAAATATCATATGGTTCTTATCCTTTGTCTTATGTGAAGAATGTCAAGAGGGTGACAGTAGAGCATTAAACCAAGCCTGAAGCCCTTTCTGGGAGCAGAGTTCCCCACAGGTAGCACATTGTTTTGTTTTGTTTTGTTTTGTTTTGTTTTTAATAGGCACATTCTTAAACCCTGGAGAAATGGGTTGGTATTCTTAGCTACCCAGTTTGGCACCAGAGGGACCATCCTGCTAGTTTTTATTCCAAGTGAGTGTAAACCCTATTTTTGCTTCTGTGATTCAATATGCAAAGAATGGTTGATTACCTTCCCCCCTTACATTGATTCTAATTTAGAAACACCAGTTGCTGTTAAATCTATACTAGTGGAGGGGCACCTGACTGGCTCAGTCGGTTGAGTGTCTGACCTCGGCTCAGGTCATGATCTCATGGTTTGTGAGTTTGAGCCCCGTGTCGGGCTCTGTGCTGACAGCTCAGAGCCTGTTTCAGATTCTGTGTCTCTCTCTCTCTGTCCCTCCCCCACTTGTGCTCTGTCTCTCTCAAAAAAAATAAATAAAATGTAAAAAAAAATCTATACTAGTGGAATAATGGAGTGGTGAAGAACCTAGGCTCTGGACTTGTATTACCAGGAACCCCAGCCTGGATACATACCAGCTATATGACCTTGAGCAAGTGATTTAAAGTCTGGGTGCAGGCATACTTCTTTTTATTGTGTTTTACAGATAGTAGGGTTTTGTTTTGTTTACTTGTTTTTTCCTTTTTTTTCACAAATTGAAAGTTTGTAGCAACCTGCATCAAGCAAATCTATTTGCACCTTTTTTTCCAACATCATTTACTCACTTTGTGTCTCTGTGTCATATTTTGGTAATTTTTACAATACTTCAAACTTTTTCATTATTATTATATTTGTTATGGTGATTTCTTATTAGTGATCTTTGATGTTACTGTTGTTAGTGTTTTGGGGCACCATGAACTGTGCCCATATAAGACAGAAAATTTAATTGATAAATATTGTGTGCTCTATTTGCTCCACCCTCTAGCCATTCCCCATCTCTCTCACTCTTGCACATACCTTCCTAACCCCTGAGACACAACAATACTGATATTAGGTTAGTTAATAACCTACAATGTCCTCTAGGTGTTCAAGTGAAAGGAAGAGTTACATGTCTTTCACTTCAAATCAAAGACTAAAAAGGATTCAGTGTAGGGAGGAAGACAGGTTAAAAGCTGAGAGAGGCCAAAAGCTAGGCCTTTAGTACCAAACAGTCAAGTTGTAAATGCAAAGGAAAAGTTTTTGAAGTAAATTATAAGTGCTACTGGAAGGGCGGACCTACACTGGCCGACTCCATCTTGTTCTGTGTCCTCCACCTTGACCACGCCTCCTCCCCTTGAGTAACCTCCCACTCACCCATTCTAACTTCCCGATCAAAACAAGCCCAGCGACCTGCGTAACAGGACTCCGACCCTTCCCCAGCCAATCGGCTGAGGCCACAGCCATTACCTCACCAACTGCCCCTAGACCCCAATAAAACCTTTGTGCTTTTGAAACTCTCTCTCCGGTATCTCACCACTGCGTTGGTGCAGGTAGGGGATTGAGCTTGAGCTAGCTCAAATAAAGGCTCTTTTGCTTTTGCATCAGACTCGGCTCCCTGGTATTCTTTGGGGATCACGAATTCTGGGCATAACACTACTCCAGTGGACACACAAATGATAAGAAAGCAAAACAGCCTTATTGCTGATATGGAGGAAGTTTAGTGGTCTGGATAGAAGATCAAACCAGCTACAACATTCCCTTAAGCCAAAGCCTAATCCAGAGCAAGGCCTTACCTCTCCTCAATTGTGTGAAGGCTAAGAAAGGTGAGAAAGCTGCAGAAGAAAAGTTGGAAGCTAGCAGATATTGGCTCATGATGTTTAAGGAAAGAAGACATCTCAATAACATAAAAGTGCAAGGTGAAGCAGCAGGTGCTGATGTAGAAGCTGCAGCAAGTTATCCAGAAGATCTAGCTAAGATAGTTCATGAAGGAGGCTACACTAAACAACAGATTCACAATGTAGACAAAATGGCCTTCTAGTGGAAGAAGATGCCCTCTAGGACTTTCATAGCTAGAGAGGAGAAATCAATACCTGGCTTCAAAGCTTCAAAGGACAAACTGACTCTTGCTAGGGGCAAATGCAGCTGGTGACTTTAAGCTGAAGCCAATGCTCATCTACCATTCCTAAAATCCTAGGGCCCTTAATGGGGTGCCTGGCTGGTGCATTTGGTAAAGCATGTGACTCTTGATCTCAGGTTCATGAGTTTTAGCCCCACATTGGGCATAGGTTTTACTTAAAAAAAAAGGTAATTATGCTAAATCTACTCTGCCTGTGCTCTATAAATGGAACAAAGTCTGCATGACAATACATCTGTATGCATGGTTTACTGAATATTTTAAGCCCACTATGGAAACCTACTGCTCAGAAAAAAGATTTCTTTCCAAATATGACTGCTCACTGACAATGCACCTGGTCACCCAAGATTTCTGATAGAGATGTACAAGATTAATGTTGTTTTCATGCTTGCTACACAACATCCATTCTGTAGCCCATGAATCAAGGACTAATTTCAACTTTCATATCATTATTTAAGAAATACATTTCCTAACAGTATAACTGTAAGTGTGATTCCTTTGACAGATCTGGGAAAAGTAAATAAAAAACCTTCCAGGGGCACCTGGGTGGCTCAGTCGGTTGAGTGTTGGACTTTGACTCAGCTAATAGTCTCACTGTTCGTGGGTTTGGGCCCTGCGTTGGGCTCTGTGATGACAGCTCAGAGCCTGGAGCCTGCTTCTGATTTTGTGTTTCCTTCTTTGTCCCTCCCCACTCATGCTCTCTGTGTCTGTCTCTCTCTCAAAAATAAATAAACATTAAAAAAAATTAAAAAACCTTCCAGAAAGGATTCACTATTCTAAATGCCATTAAGAACATTCATGGGGGCACCTGGGTGGCTCAGTTGGTTAAGCGTCTGACTTCAGCTCAGTGTCTGACTTCACTGATACTGCAGTTTGTGACTCTAAGCCCTGCATCAGGCTCACTGCTGTCAGCACAGTGCCTGCTTTGGATCCTCTGTCCCCCCTCTCAAAAATAAATGTTAAAAAAAAAGAACATTCATGATTCATGGGAAGAAGTCAACATATCAACATTAACAAGAGTTTAGAAGAAGTTGATTCCAAGAAAAGAATTTTCCCTCTCAGAATCTTGATTCCTCTATAGCCAAAGAAAAGGTGACTGCTTCATGGGCTTGTGCCTGCAAGTAGAACCCTGCAATGGCCATCAAATCCTCTGTGGGGATTTTAGAGACACTGAAGGAGAAAGGAGGACTCATCTGGTCTGCACAGCTCCAGATGGTTCTCCACCCCTTCCCCTCCATTCACTGCCACTAAGGAGTTGCTGATCAGGGTCCACTTCAGTGGCCCAGGAGGAGTGCAGAGCAGGCAACCAGAGCTGCACACCATGGCCCCTTCCCTTCACAAGCTCAGAGACGGGCAGGGTGCCTGCCACCTGAGCCCTGTCCACCAGGGGTCTCATTCTTCCTCTAAGGCTCTAGTGGAGGTGGGTGTCCTCTGCCAGGCCCAGCACATGATGTGAAGAATGAATTAAATGCCTAGTTCTTACTGTTAAGGTTTGATGTGGAATCACAGCTGCAGTGATATATTTTTATTAGTGCTTGGTTGGTTTTAAATAAAATGCACACTATTTAAAAACAAACATCATGGATGACTTTTGATTTTGAGGTGTTTAAGACTTCAGCAGAGGAAGTACTTACAGATGTGGTAGAAACAGCAAGAGAATTAGAATTGGGAGTGGAGCCTGAAGATGTGACTGAATTGCTGTGATCTCATGATAAAATTAACGGGTGAGGAGTTCCCTCTTATGGATGAGCAAAGAAAGTAGTTTCCTGAGATGGAATCTACTCCTGGTGAAGATACTATGAAGATTGTTGCAATGACAACAAAGAGTTTAGATTAGAATATTACATAAACATAGTTGATATGCAATGGCAGGGTTTGAGGGATTGACTCCACTTTATTTATTTATTTAGAGTGTGGGAGGGGTGGGGGGAGAAAGGGGGAGAGAGAGAGAGAAAGCGGGAGAGAAAGAGAGAGAGTGAGAGAGAGAATCCCAAACAGGCTCCACGCTGTCAGCACAAAGCCTGACGTGGGGCTTGAACTCATGAACCATGATCATGACCTGAGCTGAAATCAAGAGTTGGACAGAACAACCCAGGTGCCCTGGGATTGACTCCACTTTTGAAAGAAGTTTTACTGTGAGTAAAATGCTATTGAATGACACCATATGCTACAGAGAAATCATTCCTGAAAGGAAGAGTCAATGTGACAAACTTCATTGTTGCCTTATTTTAAGATATTGCTACCACCACCCCAGCCTTCAGCATCTACCACCCTGATCAGCCAGCAGCCATCAACATTGAAGCAAAACTTTCCACCATCAAAAATATTATAATTTGTTGAAAGCTCAGATGATTGTTAGCAATTTTTAGCAACAAAGTAATTTTTTTAATTCAGCTCTACGCCCAATGTGGGGCTTGAACTCATGACCCCAAGATCAAGAGTCTCATGATCTACCAATTGAGGCAGTCAGAGGCCCCAACAATAAAGTATTTTTATTTATTTTTAAAAATTTTTTAATGTTTTTATTTATTTTTGAGACAGAGAGAGACAGAGCATGAGCAGGGGAGGGGCAGAGAGAGACGGAGACCCAGAATCCAAAGCAGGCTCCAGGCTCCCAGCTGTCAGCACAGAGCCCGACACAAACTCATGGACTGTGAGATCATGACCTGAGCTGAAGTCGGACGCTTAACCAGCTGAGCCACCGAGGCATCCCTAAAGTATTTTTAAATTGAGGTATCTCTGTTGTTTTTTTATACATAATGCTATTGCAAACGTAATAGACTATAATATAGTGTAAACATAACTTTTATATGCACTGGGAAACCAAAAATTTCAGTTGTGATATTCACTTTATTGAAGTGTTCTGGAACTTAACCTGCAATATTTTCAAGGTATGCCTGTACTCCTTACACTTAAAATGGGGATAGTACTAGTACTTCCCTCATAATGTTGCTTTAAGGACTGAGTTAATGCATGCATGTAAAGAGCCTAGAATAGTGCTTAACACATAGTAAATCCTCAGATAATGTTATGTGTTATTATTTTTCTTTTGTTTTCACTGTCCTTGTACTTCCCAAACTGTTTTGGAGCAAACCTGTTCTTCCTCATGCAATTTTTTTCCCACTTCCCTCCTTCTTTCTCATTTATAGTCCACTTTAGCCCTCATCACTTTTCATCTCATATGTACATATTATATGCAGAGAGATGAATTGGAAAAGAGGCCATTGAGGTTCCCCTTAAGGAAGTAAACAGAGATTGAGTGGTGGTATCTTCAGCCTGTTTGCATGTTTACAATGGGAATTCATTTACTATTGTTTCTGTAATTAAAAGGAAATGTTTATAACCATTAAGTGGAGGTGGGGGTAGGGGAGGAAAGTTTCCAGAGCAGCCTCCTTCTATGGTAGCCAGTTCACATCTTGCACTGATGCTATGATGGACATAACCAGAGCACACATCTCTAGGGCAGCAGCCAGCTTCCTCCTATCCATAGCAGTGCCAAGAGCTCCTTTGTCAGCAAAATCTGCGTCAGATTCACCTCCATCAGCTTTGCCTTTCCCATTATCTTTAGCATCTCCATCCCACCTCCCAAGAACACTAGGGAAGAACTTTCAGGGATGAGTACTACTATACATGGGTCAAATGCCACCTCCTGTGAAGGCTTTTGCAACATACCAAATGAAAATGTTTGAATTCATTATAGCTCTTTGTTCCCACACATGTTGCTGATACCTGTAGGCAGCACTTAGGGTTTGACTTTTTTCAGCCTTGTGTTGTTCATTGAAACCTGACTCCCTCATTAGACTGTATACTCCTTAAGGGTAAACACAGGATCTCTTTTATTTATGACTGGAGACCCTACCCCAATCACCACCTATATCCAGTCCAGTCCATAATATTTAGGAAGTGTTTTTGACGGAATGCCCTGAACTGCCCCCTACCCCACCACATTAGGACTTTTGCACTTTTTAAAACAATTTTTGTTTAATGTTTATTTATTTTTGAAGGAGAGAGAGAGACAGAGTGTGAGTGGGGGAGGGGCAGAGAGAGAGGGAGACACAGAATCCAAAGCAGGCTGTCAGCAGAGAGCCTGATGCGGAGCTCAAGCTCACGAACCACGAGATCATGACCTGAGCCAAAGTTGAACGCTTAACCAACTGAGCCACCCAGGTGCCCCAGGACTTTTGCACGTTTTATTCTTTCTGCCCTGTCCCTGGTTACTTCATATTATTCAGGTCTCAGATTAAACACCACCTTCTACAAGAGGCCTTGACTATTTAAAACAGACTAACTTCTATCCAGATCTTTCTCTATCTCATAACTTGTTTTATTTTTCTCATAGCACTCACTGCAACTCATAGCACTCACTGAGATTCTCTTATTTGACTCATTTTGTTGCTTGTTTCCCTAGCTGGAATGTGAATCACAGGAAGGCAGGGAACTTGTCTGTTTTGTTTGCCCTGAGTCCCCAATGCTTAGAACACTGCCTGGTAAATATAAATACATGAATGAAACTGTATTTGTTTATTGACTGATCCCCCCAGTAAAATGGCAGCTCCATGAAGGTCAGGATCTTACCTGGGTTACCACTACATCCTCAGCACCTAATATGGTGCCTGGAGCATACTAGATGCTCAAGAAAGAATTTCTGGGTGAGTGAATTAATGTTCCAAACACACTTTAACTCAATGTGCTCCAAACTGAACTTAGTCTCTTCTTCCCCACCAAACCTGCTTTTCCTTCCGTGCACTCTAGTTCAGTCAATGGCACCATCATCCACTCTTGACACCCAACCCAGAAATGAACTCACACTCCCTTCACTCATTCACCTATTTTCAATGAGTTCCCAAGCCTTGCCTATTCAACATCCAAAATATCCCACTTATTTAATCCTTTTCTACCTATGTTGCAGCTATCCTGATTCAGACCTCATCTTTGTTTCATTACTAATGCAACAGCCTCCTCCCTCCTGTCTTCCCTTTTTTTCCTTTTTATTATGTAAGGCTTCACAACACTGTATGTCATCTTTGTGCAGGGGCCATGTTAATCTTATCTGTGTCTTTCCAATTTTATTATATGTGTGGCCAAAGTCAGCCCCCCCCCCAAGCTAAGAAAGCTTTAGCTGCAGGGCATGTCACTTGTCATATGGTCACATGGTCATATGTTTTTATAAAGTTTGCATAATATATTTAAAACACAATTCATTAAAACCACTGTCCCCTTCCACTAGTTTCCCTAGTCACATTTTCTCTTGTATTAGGTGGTGTTGGAGCTGCTTCAGACATTTTTGAGATCCAGCTGAGTGGAAGTTGATTGAAGGGGGATACATTTAGTTTCATTTTAGTGAGACATTTATATATGGTTTGTATCTCTTCTTTATAGTTATTACCCAGGTGTAGGAATAGCTTCTAGAAATACTCTACCTTTGAGCCTAATTTTGTATTCACAAGCCCATATTCTTTTCTTAAAAAATTTTTTTTTACATTTATTTATCTTTGAGAGACAGAGAGAGACTGAGCACAAATGGGGGAGGGGAGAGAGAGAATGAGACACAGAATCCGAAGCAGGTTCCAAGCTCTGAGATGTCAGCATAGAGCCCTGTGCGGGGCTCAAACTCACAAATGGTGAGATCATGATCTGAGCCAAAGTCGGACACCCAACCGACCAAGCCACCCAGGCACCCCTCTATTCTTTTCTTAAAGACCTACCTCACAAACTGTATAAGCTTCAGGTCCCACTAATCCTGAATTTTCCCCTGGCTCAGATGCAAATGTGACTTTTGAGTTGCTTTTGCTCAAAAACCTTTAGTGGTTTGTTATTGTTTACAGGATAAAATATAACATTTAACTTCTTTTTGTAAATGTTTTTCTGTGTGCCTCCATGCATTTTTACATGTTGATCCTTCAGTAAACTCTTATATAGCCTTCAGGTCTCCCTGAAACCTTCCTTGACAGCACCAAGTTGCTTCTGAGGCACTTTCATGAGTTTATTTTGCACTTTGCAAGAGGTAGATATATGCTTACTGGACCTTGCAATCCCAATTGTTGGTTTGCATGTTTGTCTCCTGCACTGGCTGGCAATTTCCCCACTGGAGTCCCTCTTCATCAAGGTATCCCCATGGTCTAAGCCACCATCACTTAGGAAATTAATGTGCATACACACATTTTCTTGTTTAAAGTGGTGGTGCCCTTTAAAAAATGAAATAGTAAGAGGATTCCTAGAGAATATTCTAGAATGTCAGAGAACACCAGCGCCACCTTCTATGTCTGTGGAGTTCCATTCATTCAACCTCTTCTCCCACCCACCCTCAGGCTAGTCAGAAAACACTGGGACTTGTGCATAAAAATCATGGCACAGTATCTGAACCAAACTGAACTGAAATAGTGGGGTCAAAGAAGAGAGAGTTCAGAGGGAGCTGGGAAGTACACAAAAGCTTTACGGAGGGACTAGGACCAAGGGACCGACAAGACACAACTCAGGGCGGGGAGAGGGGGTAGTAGAGGGTGCAAAGTTCAACTTCCCAGCTCTGAAACTGAAGCCACTTGGCTTCCCTAAACCCATGTCTTCACTTGAACAGAGCTTTCCTTGCAGGGTGAAGAATAAACGATTCGGAGACCGTGCAAAAGAGACCAGCCACAGAATGTGCTCGGCAAAAGGGAGCTACTGTGAGTACTCCATCTCTATCCTGGCCGAAGCCCGCCCCCGGCGCGATCCATTAGCTTTGCAGTTTGCAGTCACTGAGTTCACCTCCTCTCATAGGACGAGAAGGCTGCGGAGGAGGAGGAGGAAGTAGGAGAGGAGGGGTGGAGGGACAGTGATTGGGTGTTGGGGGGGGGGGGTGGAGGGGGGTGGGTGTTTGAGGGGAGGGGAGGGGAGGGGGAGGGGAAGGGGAGGGGAGGGGAGGGGAGGGGGAGGGGGAGGGGAGGAGGAGGGGAGGGGAGGGGAGGGGGAGGGGGAGGGGAGGAGGGGAGGGGAGGAGGGGAGGGGAGGAGGGGAGGGGAGGAGGGGAGGGGAGGAGGGGCGGGCCGAGGGGAGGAGGGGAGGGGAGGGGAAGAGGGGAGGGGAGGAGGGGCGGGCCGAGGGGGAGGAGGAAGGAGGGTGCTTAACTCCCTGTTGGCCCGGAGAAGGAGGAAGGCTTGGAAGGCTCCGGCCCCACTCAAAATGGAGCCAAGCGACTGCCTCGCCTAAGATGGTGGCTTAAGGTCCTCAGCCTTGATTGGGTACCTAGAAGAAACGAGCGGGTCCAAAGGTAGCCGGATCCCGTCACCCTTTCTCAAGGTGGCGCCCCGCCTCTGCTGGCGTCACGCGGGAGCCGCTGGCCTCCCTTCCCCGCCTCTGCCGCGGTTACCTCGCGTGCCCAGCCCTCATAAGATGGCGGTCTGGTAGCCTCCCCGCGGCGGCGCCGCCACTCTCAACATGGTAGCTGTTTACCCCATATTTCTCCTCCCCTCTCCGCTTCAACTTCCTCCTTGTTTTGAATAAACTTTATTGACTACTTCGAATTGCCTACCATCGCCACCGGGTTTCTCCCGGCGACTTTTCCGGCAGTTTTTCCTCCGACCTGGCCGCCGGTTATTCTCATTTCTCTTGCTTTGCTCGCAGCGATCTCCAGCCGGCTCAGGGACGACGCCGTTTGCCCGCTCCTCGGGCGGCCGCCGGACTAGGCCCGAGCTGCGGGCTCCAGTAGGCCCTAACGACCGGGCCCGGGGCAAAACCGTGGAGAAAGCCGCTCTGAAGCACCGCCGGGCGCCCAGGGCCGCGCAAACCCAGCGGGTGGTTCTGGGGGAAGGCTAGCAAGATTCGCAGCGTTGCCGTGACGATCCCAGAATTCGGCGCGCGCCGCCGGTGGGGCCGGAACTGCTTGCCGATCCTCCGCTGAGCTAGGTGCTGAGGCGCTTCGGAGCAAGCCCGGCAGCTGGCGCGTCGGTGGAACAGAACTCCGCTAGTGTGAGCGATCCCTGTAGCTTTGCAGATGAGGAGGTCCCTGTAGGGCTCAGGGCAAAAGCCATTCTTGTCAGGTTTGGGGCGTGAGGAGGTTCCTGTCATTTTGGGCGGCGTGAAGAGATCTCGTAAGTTTCGGGGGCTGCAAGAATATTCCTGTCAGTCTTGAGATCTGTGATGAGCTCTCTGTCAGTTTGGGGGGACAGGGGAGTCCTCGTCACTCTGAGGGGGCTGTGAGGAGATGCCTGTCCGTTCCCGAGCCGGAGGGGGGGGGGGGTGAGAGCCTTGCTTAGTTGCGGGAGTGTGAAGAAATTCTAGTCAGTTTCAGGGGTTTAGAGGAGATCCTTTTTAGTTTTGGGGGTGCAACTCGGAGCCCTGTCGTCTTCGAAGTAGAGGACGATCTGATCTTTTCTAGAATTGAGATTTATTTAATTTGTTGGGGTGATGAGACTACTGACTGGTTGGGGATGGAATGATTTTGAAAGTGAAGAAGACCATTTCAACTCTCAGCACGACCCCAGAACTGTGGTTTGAGTTGGGCGCCTAGTCTTGTCTGCCTTGTTCCTGAAGGCATCGAGGTGATTCTCGAGTAATCTGAGGCGACTTCCAAGGATCCCTCATCTCTCTCTAGTTGCCCCTATTTGGGGAGTGAGAGAAAGGGCTTTTTCTAAGGTACCCCAGCCTATTTATTTTGGCTCTGGTTTGCGTCATAATAAAGAGAGCCTGGGAAGCAAGGTTGCTAGCAAGGAGAGGGTTCAGTAAGGGATTAAAGAAGCTTCCTGAAAAGGCGTCAGATATTTCCCTGAAACCCGGAAAGAAGTTATCACTGACTCAGGGGGCCGATGGAGCTGGGGGTCGGGGGAGAAACCTCGACGGCCAAATGCCGTCCTTTATTTGTTAAAAACATTCTGGTGGCCGGTGGACTTTTCTCCGATTGCCCCCTACAGCCACACCAGCTGTGTTGCATCCCGGCAGCACTAACTGCCCATTTGTGAACTGAGGGTTGGTACCCTGGGGGACCTGATTCACTCGGTAAAAAGTGTTGTTTGTGCCCAGCTATCGTCCAGAAAGGACGCGTGCTGCTGCCTCCTGCTTCTCTTGACGCTACGAACCTGGCCCGCCGCAGAGCGCTCCAAGGCCGGGCGAAGATGGCCTCAGTACCAGTGTATTGCCTCTGCCGGCTGCCTTACGATGTGACCCGCTTCATGATCGAGTGTGACATGTGCCAGGACTGGTTTCATGGCAGGTAAGGAGGGCAGTCCAGACTGGACAGGTGCTCACTTGCACGCTCCTTTCTCAGTCCTGTTTTAGGTTCCTGCTCAGAAACTTTTCCCCCTTCTCTGGCCAAGAATTAGCTCCAACCCACCTCCCAGACCCATGTTTTTTCATCCTTCCTTTCAAGACCAGGGTGTAGTTCACAATGACCTCTGGTGTATCCTCTTTTTTTCTATCCCATGTGTGTTTCTTCTTTGCCCCCTTTTTTATTTTAGGAAGTGTTCTCTTTCCAGCCACAAAGAATGTATCATTTTTGTATGCTGGCAATTGTGTTTTGCCTCAGATTCTGGCTTCTTGGGAGACAGTGCTGTATTTTTGGAATAATTGAAACAAACATGGATTTCAATTGTGCCTTTCAACTTACTATCAGAGTGTCCTTTGGCAAGTTGCTTTGCCTCTCTGAACCTCATGGTCTTCGCCTATAAAATATATCTACTACATCTGTCCTGATGATTTAAAGCGTTTTGCATGCATTCAGCAGGTGGAGGCAGAAATGCAATAGTACTTTATTCAGTATTTATCTGCAGAACCATCCAACTAAATTGAATTAAGCAGAAGAGGTATTGGGTAAAACAGCAGGAGCGAAACCACTAATGAATTTCCTCCAGTTAACCATGTGTGCACAGAAGCATCTGTCACCCAGGATTCCAGAGAAGTTAGTGTGTGGGAAGAAACTGATGTTCTCTCATTGTTGGGACTTAAGGCCCAGTTATGGAAAGAAAACCATGAGAGGAATTTTTGCACTGGAGTACAGTATGTTAGATTCTACAATTTTCAGTTGTCACTAGTCCCTTCTGAATGAGCTCCTATTGTCCCAGCCAAACTGAAGGTGCTGATACTGCTATGCTAAAATTCTGCTCTCAGCAGGGATGGCCCCTTGCAGCACCTTCAAATTCATGTTCAGCTGATCTTTATTATTTATTGTGTGCCAGGTGCAGAGGTCTTTTTACTGCTTCATGTGATTTCACTTAAGAGAGGACAGACCTAGAGGGTGGGGCCTTTTTCTTTCCTCTGCAAATAAGCGGGATTAAGATGATTTTCAGGATTCCTGGTATCTTTGCTAGTGCTGATCAAGTCACTCCTCTGTTTAAAATTCTTTTGGTGGTTCCCCTACAGAATAAAATTCAGTCGCCTTTGTGTGACAGACAAGACCTTTTGTGATCTACTTGTTCAGTCTCATTTCCCGCCACTCCTCCTCCTGGTTCTTTATGTCCCAGCAAGACTGAACTACTTATAGTTCTGGGAAAATTTTATACTCCTTTATCCCTCTTTTTCTTTGTGCATGCAATTCCTACTAATGTCCTCCCTTTTATAGGTCATGGCATACCTCCTCTGTAAAAGGCCTCCTTCCTCCTGGTTCCCATTGTACTTTGTGTACATCCTTATTGAAAGTAATTATTTCATCATATCATAGTTGTTAATAAACCTCATTAGCCAGAGTTATTTGAGTTAATAAACTCATTAGCCAGAGTTATTTGAGGGCAGAGATGTCATCTTTTCATTTTTAGTATCCCCAGAACCTAGTTTAGTGCTGAACATGTAATAGATATACTGAGTGAATTTTTGAATGAATGAATGAATGAATGGGCCTTCTTAAAATAAGCTATTGCCTGTGGCCTTTGCTTTGGATTATGTGAGAAGTGTGTAGATTCAAACCTGGAAAGTGAACTGCCCACAGTATAGAGACTCTAACTCCATAGTCTAGGAACAGAAAACTGGAACAAATGCTTTCTGAGTGCTTACTATATGCCAGGCCCCATGACAGGGACTTTGAATAAATTATTTCAATCCACACCCAATTAAAAGTTAGGTATTTCTTTTTTAAATAATGTTTTAAGTTTTTTCCTGATTATATGTGTGAGACATGCTCATTGTAGAAAAGGCAAAAATAATAAGGAAATAAAAATCATCTATGAATCTGCTGTCCAGCATAATCCACTGTTAAATGTTTTGTTGCATTA
The DNA here is from genome assembly GCF_018350175.1 of Felis catus. Lineage (NCBI taxonomy): Eukaryota > Metazoa > Chordata > Mammalia > Carnivora > Felidae > Felis > Felis catus. The sequence continues at coordinate 46,836,508 of NC_058386.1, read as the reverse complement.
TCTCCTGTCTTTTGACTTAGGATATAAACCTATATTTTTATAACATGGGATTGTATTATAAATACCATTTGTAGCCTGACTTTTATTCGTATTTAACATTCTGTGAGTATTTTACCAGGTTGTCAAATACTCATGTAAATCTCATTTCTGATATCCCACCATAAATCTATGTGTCATCAATTACTTGGTCATTTCTTCTGTGGTTGGATACTTAACATCATTTCTACTTTTTTATAATATTATGTTATGAGGGAAACTTTGGGAGTTCTGGAAATGTTTTTCATTTTGATACAAGTTGCTGGTCAAAACAAAAAGAGAAATATGGTGCACATTGTTGCACAGTGTTCTTGTTGACATTTATAAAGAACACCACTGAGGCCATTATGAATTGCAAATTTACAAATGTAGAAATGGGTTTATGGGATAGGCTCCTCCTTAATTACATTTCTGTGGTGAATCATGGGTTTCTACGAAGACCCTGACACAGGTTAATTGCCTTATTTTTTTTCTATGAAAGAGACCACGTTTTTATCTCTTCTCATTCCTCTCTCTATGGGCTAGCAGAAAACAAGGAAGTCATCTAAGAATCAGGTCCTGGTGGGCTGCTCTTGCTTAACCCATGCATTGTGTGCACATGCACACACACCAGGCTCACAGTGCTCCATATAAGATTGTACTTAAGCACAATTGAAAATTAAATATTGTGGACTTTTCAGGGTTGCTCACAACATTTAAGCCCACAGATGCCTTATAGGTGATATAAATCTGTTCACATCTCTGATGATTTCCATAGGCTAGACTGCTTCAAGTCCAGTTAGGGATTAATAATGCCAAGTTACTTCCTGGAAGATGACTATTCCATTTTGCTGCTGAGAATCTAGAATTCATAGAATTACTTTCTAAGTCTGGATTTGAACTTAGAATTATCTGGTTCCAGAGTCCAAGTTCTCAAAAGTGGAAAAAAGTTGGTATTAACTTTTTTTCTCCTGTGAAGGGCTGGGTTTTTGCAAATCACTTTGATTTGTAGAACAATGGTTCTCAAACTTTAGCATGCATCAGAATCACTTGAAAGACCTATTAAAAGACAAGATAGGTAGGCCCCACTTGCAGGGTTTCTGATTTAGTAGGTGAGTGGGGGCCACCCTCAGAACCACTGATTTAGAGCATTATTCTGTCTCAATTCCTTCCCTATCTGTGGAGTGTGACAGCTTCTGGTTTGGGGGATGGGTGTGCTAACATTTTGTTCTCAAAGTATGGTTCATTAACTGGGAATTTTTTAAAAATGTGAATTCTTGGGCTGGGACCCAGCAATCTCTATTTAACAAAACGAAAGATTCTGATGCACCCTAATTTTTGAGAATAATTGTACACTGGTGAAGAATTAGTTTGTGAGCATTTATTGACTTCTGGGGCTTTGGCAAAACCTCACCGCTTTGCAGTTTTCCTATCTATAAAGGAAGTGCTGGTTGGCACATCTCCAAGGGGGGGGCGTGGCTGAGGTGTGGACTCAAAACTCTAGAGGAAATGGCACTGGCTTCAGAATTGGGTTCGAATTCTGACTCTTTAGCAAAGGATTTCAACTCTGTGAAGCTTCAGTTTCCCCAGGAGTGGTTGTAATGATTTAAATAAAATGATAATGGCGTTTGTTTATTGAGTACTAGCTAATGTGCCTGTCACTATACTAAATACTTTGCTTAATTATCTTTAATCTTTTTTTGTTTTTAAAATTATGGATTAAATTTATTTAATAGTTTTAGGACAATGAAAGTTATCTATTTAATACCAGATGTATTGTGGTAGTTTATGTTTTCCAAGGAATTGATACATTTCATCCAGGTTGTCAAATTTAAGTGTGTAGAATTGTTCAAAATATTATTACCCTTTTGATATCTGTAGGCTGGCTCTGTGATGATATTTCATCCCTGATACTGAAAAATTCTCTTTATTTCTCAAACTTGATAGACGTTTGTCAGTTTTATCGATCTTTTCAAAGAACAAACTTTTTGTTTCATTGACTTTCTCTATTGTCTTTCTGTTTTCAATCTGGATTTCTGCCTTTATTATTTCCTTCCTCCTGTTTTGGGTTTATTTTTTTACCTAATTTCTTGAGGTGGGAGCTTAGGTTATTGATTTAAGTCTTTACCTGTTTTCTAATGTAAGCATTTAGTATTATCAATTTAGCTATGTCCCACAAATTTTGGTATGTTTTCCTTTTCATGTAGTTCAATGTAATTTTTAATTTCCTTAGAGACTTCATGTTTGACCTAAGAATTGCATAGCAGTGTGTTGTTTAGTTTCCAAGTGTTTGTAGATTTTCCTGTTACCATTCAGCTACTAATTTCTTATTGGTTCCATAGTGGTCAGAGAATATACTCTGTATGATTGCAATTTGTTTAAATATATTGAGGTTTGTTTTATGGCCAAGGATATGGTCTGTCTTGATAAATGTTCCATGGTCACATGAAAATAATCCTGCTATTGTTGGGTTGAGTTATTTTTTTATTTTTTTTTATTTTTTTTTTATTTTTAAAACTTTTTTTTTAACGTTTATTTATTTTTGAGACAGAGAGAGACAGAGCATGAATGGGGGAGGGTCAGAGAGAGGGAGACACAGAATCTGAAACAGGGTCCAGGCTCTGAGCTGTCAGCCCAGAGCCCGATGCGGGGCTCAAACTCACCGTGAGATCATGACCTGAGCTGAAGCCGGCCGCTTAACCGACTGAGCCACCCAGGCGCCCCGAGTTATTTTTTTATATAAATGTTGCTTTACTTCTGTTGGTTGATGGTGTTTCCTGAATTTTTCTCTGTCCTTGGCTGATTTTCTAACTAGTTCAGTCAGTTGTTGAGAAGGACATATTGAAGTGTCCAGCTACAAGTGTTGATTTGCCTGTTTCCTTTCAGTCCTATCATTTATTGCTTCACATTTTGCAGCTTTGTTGTTTGATGCATATGCATTTAGGATTGCTACATCTCAGTGGATTGACCTTTTATCATTATGTGATGTGCTTCTCTGTCTCTGATAATTTTTTTGCATGCAAGTCTACTTTATGTCATATCAATGTAGCCACTCCACTTTCTTTGGATTAAACTTGCATGGTATATCCTTTTCATCCCTTTACTTTCAGCTTCTGTCATTGTATATAAGGTGAGTTTCTTGTAGACAGCATATAGTTCGGTATTATATTTATCTCCTTTTGGTATATTTAGACCATTTCTGCTTAATGTAGTTATTGATAGCTTAGGGCTTAAGTCTGTCATTTTTGTTTTGTTTTATTTTCTGTTTGTTTCCTCTGTTCTTTGTTTTCTTTATCCTACCCCCCTGTGGGTTACTTATACCTTTTCTAGAATTCTACTTTGGCTTATACATTGTGTTTTTGAATATAGATATATATAGCTTTGTATAGCTTTTTTAATGCTTGCTCTAAGTATTAACATAATACTTACATAACTTATTACCATCAACCAGTATTGACATTTTACCAGTTTGAGTGAAGAGTAGAAGAAACCTTACTTCCCTTTAAATTCCTTTATGCTACCCTGTTTATAACATAATTATCTTATTTTGTCTATATACATTGAGAAATACATCAGACAGTGTTATAATTTTTGTTTCAACTGTCAAACATGATTTAGAAAACTCAAGAGGAGAAGGAAAGCATATTGTAGTTACCCAGGTATTTACTCCTTCCCTTGTTCTGTCTTCCTGATCTTCCCAAAGATTCCTTTTATCATTTCCTTTCTTTTTAAATTTTTATTTTACTTTTTTAATGTTTATTTTTGAGAGAGAGAGAGAGAGAGAGAGAGAGTGAGAGCAGGGAAGGGGCAGAGAGAGGGAGACACAGAATCTGAAGCAGGCTCAGGTTCTGAGCTGTCAGCACAGAGCCTGAAATGGGGCTGGAACTCCCAAACCATAAGATCATGACCTGAGCCTAAGTTGGAGGTTTAACTAACTGAGCCACCCAGGTGCCCCATTTCCTTTCTTTTTAGAGAGCTTCATTTAGCCATTTTTCTAGGATAGTTCTACTGGCAACAAATACGCTTAGTTTTCCTTCATATGAGAATGTCTTGATTTCTCTTGGATTCCTGAAGGTCTTTTCATTAGATATTAGATCCTGGGTTTTTATTTCTTTTCCTTCAGCACTTGAAAACTATTGTGCTACTTCCCCTGTGGCCTCCATTGTTTCTGATGAGAGATCCTTGGTCATTTGAATTGGTGTTCTCCTTTAGGTAATGTGCCATTTCTTTATCACTGCTTTAAAGATTTTTCCTTTGTCTTTTGTGTTCAGGAATTTGATTATGCTGTTTTTCAGTGTAGAAATATTTCAGATTGTCTTTGGTTTTAGTTGTCTTTTTTTATTTAAAATTTTTTAAAGCATTTATTCATTTTGGAGAGAGAGAAACAGCATGAGTGGGGGAGGGGCAGAGAGAGTGGGAGACACAGAATCTGAAGCAGGCTCCAGGCTCTGAGCTGTCAGCACAGAGCCTGACACGGGGCTCAAACTCCCAGACCACGAGAACTTGACCTGAGCTGAAGTCAGGACATGTAACTGACTGAGCCACTCTGGCACCCCTGTCTTTGGTTTTGGTCTTAATAGGTTGTTTAAGCTCTGTTCATAATTTTTTAATCTCTTTTTCTTTCAATTTTATTGAGGTATAATTGACATACAGTACTATATGATTTTTAAGGTGTAGAGTATAATTACTTGACTTATATATATTGTGAAATGATTACCACGGTAAGTTTAGTTAATATCCATCACTTCATATAAATACCTCCCAGAAGAAAGGAAAGAGGTTTTTTTCCCTTGTGATGAGAACTTTTAGGATTTACTCTCTAAGCAACTTTAATAAGATTTACAATACAGCAGTGTTAACTATAGTCATCATATTGTACATTATATCCCTAGTACTTAGTTATCTTATAACTGGAAGTTTGTACCTTTTGACAGCTTTCTCCAATTCACTCATCCCCAGTCCCCCCCGCTTCTGGTAACCACAAATCTTATCTCTTTTACTATGAGTTTGTGGTTTATTTTGTTTTGTTTAGATTCCACATAAAAGCATATGTTATCTTTTTCTGACTGACTTATATAATGTAATGCCCTCAGGGTTTGACCATGTTGTTACAAATGGTAGGATTTCCTTTTTTTTTTTTTTTTTAATTTTTTTTCCAACGTTTATTTATTTTTGGGACAGAGAGAGACAGAGCATGAACGGGGGAGGGGCAGAGAGAGAGGGAGACACAGAACCGGAAACAGGCTCCAGGCTCTGAGCCATCAGCCTAGAGCCGGACGCGGGGCTCGAACTCACGGACCGCGAGATCGTGACCTGGCTGAAGTCGGACGCTTAACCGACTGCGCCACCCAGGCGCCCCTAGGATTTCCTTTTTTTATGGCTTAATGAAATAGTGTTCCAGTGTGTGTGTGTGTGTGTGTGTGTGTGTGTGTGTGTGACATTTTCTTTGTCCATTCATCTTTTGGTAGACACTTAGGTTTGTTCCATGACTTGGTTATTGTAAATCATGATGCACTGAACATGGGGGTGCAAATATTTCTGCAACATAGTGATTTTGTTTTCCTTTGATATTTACCTAGAAGTGGAATTGTTACATCATATGGTAGTTCATTTAAATTTTTGAAGAACCTCCATTTTTTTCCACAGTGGCTGTACCAATTTAAAATCCCACCAGCAGTGTACAAGGATTCCTTGTATGGACTTTTTTAATGATATTTTTCCAGTCTATGAACACAGGTTATCTTTCCATTTATTTGTGTCTTCAGTTTCTTTCATTGATATAGTTCTCAGTGTAGAGATTTTTCACCTTCTTGGTTATTTTTATTCCTAAGTACTTTATAGTTTTTGATGCTATTGTAAGTGGGCTGATTTTTTTTTGTTTCTTTTTTAGATAATTTGTTTTAGTATGTAGAAATGCTACTGATTTTTGTATATTTTGTATCCTGCAACTTTACCTAATTCATTAATTAGATCTGAGTTTCTTGGTGGAGTCTTTACAATTTTCTATATCATGTCATCTGCAGAGAGAGACAATTTTACATCTTCCTTTGTAATTTTTATGCCTTTTATTTCTTTTTCTTGCCTGATTGCCCTGGCTGGGATTTCTAGTACTGTGTTGAATAGGAGTGGTGACAATGGGCACCCTTGTCTTGTTCCCGATCTTAGAGGAAAAGTTTTAAACCTTTCACCATTGAATATGATGTCAACTGTGGGCTTGACATATATGGCCTTTATTATGTTAAGGCACGTTTTCTTCTATAACCCATGTTTGGCACGTTTTCTTCTATAACCCATTTTTTGAGAGTTTTTATCATGAACAAATGTTGAATTTTATCAGATACTTTTTCTGTGCTTTTTGAGATGATCACATGGTTTTTTTCTTCCATTCTATTAATGTGATGTATCACCTTTATTGATTTGCTTATACTGAAACATTCTTGCATCCTAAGGATACATTCCACTTGATCATGGTAAATGCTTATTTTAATATATTGCTGAACTCATTTTGCTAGTGTTTTATTGAGATTTTTGCATCTATATTCATTAGGGATATTAGCCTGTAGTTTTCTTTTCTTGTAGTATCTTTTAGTGTCTTCGTCTGGTTTTGGTATCAGGATAATGCTGGCCTCATAAAATGAGTTTGAGAGTCTTCCCTCTTCTTTGATATTTTTGGAGAGTTTGAGAAGAATTGAAATTAATTCTTCTTTAAATATTTGGGTACAACTCACTAGTGAAGCCCTCTAGTCCTGGGCTTTTCTTAACTGGGAATTTTGTTATTGTTGATTCAGTCTCCTTATTAGTAATTTGTTCAGACTTTCTATTTTTTCCCAATTCAGTCTTGGTAGATTGGATATTTTTAAGAATTTATCCATTTCTTGTAGATTGTCCAATTTATTGGTGTAGAGTTGTTCATAGTTCAGTCTATTTTCTTTCTGTTCAAAATTGGATAATTTCTATTCTGTCTTCAGGTTTACTGTTTTTTTTCCTCTTGTCTCCATTTTGCTGTTGAGCCCATCCAATGAATTTTCATTAAACTTATCGTAGCGTTCCGTTCTAAAAGTGCCATTGATTCTTTTCTGTATCTTCTACTTTGCAGAAGTTCTTTATTTTTTGCTGACGTTTTCTGTCTATTCATTTGTTTCAGGCATGTTTGTAATTGTTCCTTGAAGCATTTTTATGATTACTCCTTTAAAAATCCTTGTCAGGTAATTCCAACATCTGTGTCATCTCAGTGTTGAGATTGTTGATTTCCTTTGTTCATTCAAGTTGTGATTTTCCTTGTTCTTGATATAATAAGTGATTATTTTCATTATATCCTGGATATTTTGGGTATGATGTTAGGAGATTCGGGTATTATTACATCTTCTGTTTTTGCAGACCTCTTTTTTTTTTAATTTTTTTTTAACGTTTATTTATTTTTGAGACAGAGAGAGCATGAACAGGGGAGGGGCAGAGAGAGAGGGAGACACAGAACCCGAAGCAGGCTCCAGGCTCTGAGCCATCAGCCCAGAGCCCAACGTGGGGCTCAAACTCAGCCATCAGCCCAGAGCCCAACGTGGGGCTCAAACTCACAGACCGCGAGATCGTGACCTAAGCTGAAGTCGGACACTTAACCGACTGAGCCACCCAGGCGCCCCTTGCAGGCCTCTTTAGACACTGCAATTTTAGTGGCAGGGGAAGAGGGTACCCCTTAGTTACTGACAGGTAGGAGTGGAAGTCCAGGTCTCTTAGTCTCTGTTGACACCCACTACTTCAGGTCCTGTTGTCCCTAGTCAGGTTGCTTTCTTCTCTAAGTTCACACATCCAGTAAGTGGCAGAGGTGATTCAAACCCAGGCAGCTTGGCTCCCAAGGCTGTACTTTTACCTCTGTGCTATACTGCCTGTGAATACTGTACAGAATGCCCTGCTTAGTTGTGGAGAATAAATGTGATAATATACATATAACTCATAGCTCAGTTTTCTCCTCAGTTCCTTTTATGCAGGCTTCAAATTTGGTTGTTTTCTCCTCATCCCCTTAACCTGATCTATTTACTTTTTACCACTTATGAAACCCCTGGCACCACTTGTCCATCTCTCCCTCTAGAATGTCTACTCCATGAGGGCAGTGGCTGTTCTCAATCAATATTTATTAAGTTTATGCATTTACTTTATTAACAAATATTGGTTGAGTGTCTACCATGTACCAGGCTCTGTGGTACATGTTGGGGATAATTCATCTTAATCTTGAGACCTGGTGCTGTGATAATTTGCCTCTTCACTAAGGAAGCAAATTAGCATCTAGGACCCTTGGTCTCAGTGATAATTATTGAGACAGTGCAGCCACAAGTCTGATTTTCATCCATCTGTCTTCCTGATGTGAGGAATTATCTAGCCCAATGAATGTTTGTTGAATTGAGTTGAAGAATAAATAAAACAATACTGGGAGATGGATAAGGTGAGGACTTCTGGTGAATGAGATCGATGCTGTCAAATGTAGTGGGGCAGGTAGCAAGTGAATGAGCAGTTGTAAGTCCACGTGACGAGTGCCAAAATAGGGATAGTGTTTCGGGGGGAGTGCCATGGCAGCAGGGAAGAGGAAGAGCAGGAATGTTTTAGGCACAGGGAGCCATGTGTGATGAGACCCATAGAATTGAAAGAGCATGGCATTGAGAGTCCAGCTGGCTTTTCAATTTTTTTTTCATGTTTGTTTATTTTTGAGGGGGGGAGGGGCAGAGAGAGAGGGAGACACAGAATCAAAGGCAGGTTCCAGGCTCTGAGCTGTCAGCACAGAGCCTGACATGGCTCCAGGCTCGAACTCACAACTCGTGATATCGTGACCTGAGGCAAAGTCAGACCCAGCTGGCTTTTCAGAGCAGGGCTGACGTCATGGGTGTGTGACCAGTCACACAGAGCCTCATATTTGGAAGGGGACACCATGCTTGAGGTTTAATGTTTTGTGGTTGTTTTTAAATTCTTAATAATTTTACCTGTTTGTATGTGAAATTTATGTTTTGCATGTGAAATCCAGTGGGACAATGGATTGTTTCTTAGGGACTTAGAGCTTTAGCTCACATGTGGTCCTACCTCCTACTGCCTCCCTACTCCCTGAACAGGTTCTCAGTTGGTTGCCTGGGGCACCAGGTCTGGATGCAGGTGCAAGAGAGTCAGCGTTGAGTGCATGCATCCTGTGCACTGAGTCACAGGGTGTGGCCTGTACTTCCCCTTTGAGTATCCTCATGCCCAGGGAGCATGACAATAAATAACAAATAAAAAGGCCTATGACAAGTTGAGAGACTGTGGAAGAAAGGAAAATAGATTTTTTTCCTCTGTTATGAACAAGAGGCTCCTGATTTTCATTTGCACCAGGCCTTATAAATTATGTAGCTGACGCTGCACGTGAGAAGCCAGAGTTGAGGCCAGAGAGGCAAGGCTTGTAGACCATGGTAAGTTTATACTTTAAACGTAAGAAAAATAGGAAGGCTGTGAGTGGTTTTGAGCAAGGGTTGACAAGATCAAATGGGTGGGTTTTTAAAAAGATTATTTATTTATTTGTTCATTTATTTATTTTGAGAGAGAGCACACCTGCATGTGCTCACACACATACGCACGCACCCACAAGCAGGGGGAGGGGCAGAGAGAAAGGGAGAGAGAATCCCAAGCAGGCTCTGCGCTGTCAGCGGGGCTTGAACTCATGAACCATGAGATCATGACCTGAGCTGAAATCAAGAGTCAGATGCTTAACCTACTGAGCCACCCCAGGCGCCCCTCAAATTGGTGTTTTTAAAAGTGGTCCCTTTGACTGTAGTGTGGAGGGCCAGTTGGGTGAAGACAGAGTAGAGGCCAGGAGTCCAGTTGGAGGGCAGGACAGTAATCCTAGCTGGAGATAACAGGGGCCTGGATTAGGGCAGGGGCAATAAGGATGACAGAAGGGCACAATTGATAGCTAATCAAGAGATAGAATTGCTAGGACATGATAGCTTGAATGATACAGAGCACTTTCTATGTATGAAGCAGTGTTGTAAACACCTTCTATGGATTAACTCATTTATTTATTTATTTATTTATTTATTTTTCTGTTCTTTTTTTTTTTTATATATGAAATTTATTGACAAATTGGTTTCCATACAACACCCAGTGCTCATCCCAAAAGGTGCCCTCCTCAATACCCATCACCCACCCTCTCCTCCCTCCCACCCCCATCAACCCTCAGTTTGTTCTCAGTTTTTAACAGTCTCTTATGCTTTGGCTCTCTCCCACTCTAACCTCTTTTTTTTTTTTCCTTCCCCTCCCCCATGGGTTCCTGTTAAGTTTCTCAGGATCCACATAAGAGTGAAACCATATGGTATCTGTCTTTCTCTGTATGGCTTATTTCACTTAGCATCACACTCTCCAGTTCCATCCACGTTGCTACAAAAGGCCCTATTTCATTTTTTCTCATTGCCACGTAATATTCCATTGTGTATATAAACCACAATTTCTTTATCCATTCATCAGTTGATGGACATTTAGGCTCTTTCCATAATTTGGCTATTGTTGAGAGTGCTGCTATGAACATTGGGGTACAAGTGGCCCTATGCATCAGTACTCCTGTATCCCTTGGATAAATTCCTAGCAGTGCTATTGCTGGATCATAGGGTAGGTCTATTTTTAATTTTCTGAGGAACCTCCACACTGCTTTCCAGAGCGGCTGCACCAATTTGCATTCCCACCAACAGTGCAAGAGGGTTCCCGTTTCTCCACATCCTCTCCAGCATCTATAGTCTCCTGATTTGTTCATTTTGGCCACTCTGACTGGCGTGAGGTGATACCTGAGTGTGGTTTTGATTTGTATTTCCCTGATAAGGAGCGACGCTGAACATCTTTTCATGTGCCTGTTGGCCATCTGGATGTCTTCTTTTTTTTTTTTTTTTTTTCAACGTTTATTTATTTTTGGGACAGAGAGGCACAGAGCATGAACAGGGGAGGGGCAGAGAGAGAGGGAGACACAGAATCAGAAACAGGCTCCAGGCTCCGAGCCATCAGCCCAGAGCCTGACGCGAGGCTCGAACTCATGGACCGCGAGATCGTGACCTGGCTGAAGTCGGACGCTTAACCGACTGCGCCACCCAGGCGCCCCATGGATGTCTTCTTTAGAGAAGTGTCTATTCATGTTTTCTGCCCATTTCTTCACTGGGTTATTTGTTTTTCGGGTGTGGAGTTTGGTGAGCTCTTTATAGATTTTGGATACTAGCCCTTTGTCTGATATGTCATTTGCGAATATCTTTTCCCATTCCGTTGGTTGCCTTTTAGTTTTGTTGGTTGTTTCCTTTGCTGTGCAGAAGCTTTTTATCTTCATAAGGTCCCAGTAATTCACTTTTGCTTTTAATTCCCTTGCCTTTGGGGATGTGTCGAGTAAGAGATTGCTACGGCTGAGGTCAGAGAGGTCTTTTCCTGCTTTCTCCTCTAAGGTTTTGATGGTTTCCTGTGTCACATTTAGGTCCTTTATCCATTTTGAGTTTATTTTTGTGAATGGTGTGAGAAAGTGGTCTAGTTTCAACCTTCTGCATGTTGCTGTCCAGTTCTCCCAGCACCATTTGTTAAAGAGGCTGTCTTTTTTCCATTGGATGTTCTTTCCTGCTTTGTCAAAGATGAGTTGGCCATACGTTTGTGGGTCTAGTTCTGGGGTTTCTATTCTATTCCATTGGTCTATGTGTCTGTTTTTGTGCCATTAACTCATTTATTTTTGATAACAACTTTGTGATGTACATACAATTTTTATCCCCACCTTAGGGATGAGGAAACTGAGGCACAGAGGTAACATGCTCAAGTTCCCATACTAATACGTGGCAGTTACAGCTAGGATATAAACTCAGGCAGTCTGAGGTTATGGTGCCACTTGCCAAGAGAGGGAGTATGTTGGGGGGGCAGGCCGAGGGAGAAATTGAATTTGGACATGTGAAATTTGAAACGTGTAAAGAGTCTATCCAGTAGAAGAACCAGGAAGCATTTCTAGGGAGGGGTCTGAAACTCAGCAGAGAGATCTAGCTTGCCGTCATAGGTGCATAAGGGGCACATTGAGCCCTGGGAGTGAGATCGACAAGGGAAAGTGAGGAGAGAAGAAGGCCTAGGAAGCATCAACATTTAAGGAATGGACAGGACAAAAAGGGTGCATTGGGAGACAGAAGGAGCAGCCAGAGACATAATTAAGATCACATCACATCCCTGCTTACAATTCTCCTATGGATTTCACCCAGTTCTTCACTCAGGAAAAGCCAACATCCTTTACGATGGCCTATGAGACCCTACTATGTGAGCCCATTACCTTTCTGACCTATTACTGTCCCCCTTACTCTCTCTATTCCAGAATACTGTCCTCCTCTGTTGCTTCAGTAATCTTGGCACACTACTACCACAGAGCTTTTGTACTTGCTATTCTCTCTACTTGGGATGCTCTTCCCTCTTATCCATATGGCTTGCTTCCTTACTCCCTTCAGGTCCTTATTCAAAAGTCATTTTGTCAGTGAGTTCGTATGTAAGATTTCAGTATCTATTGGCTTCCTTAACTAAAATTTCAATACCATTGCTATCCCCTTACCCCACTGTGTGTGTGTGTGTGTGTGTGTGTGTGTGTGTGTGTGTACACACATGCACATATATTCCCCTTCCTGCTTTATTTTTCTACTTGGTTCTTCTCACTATTATACAATGTATCTCACTGATTACATGGATTTATTTTGTTTCTTTAAAAAAAATTTTTTTTATGTTTATTTATTATTGAGAGAGAGACACAAAGCGTGAGCAGGGGAGGGGCCAAGCGATGGAGAGACACAGAATCTGAAGCAGGCTCCAGGCTCTGAGCTGTCAGCACAGAGCCCGACGTGGGGCTCGAACCCACAAACCATGAGATCATGACCTGAGCCAAAGTCGGACGCTTAACCTACTGAGCCACCCAGGCACCCTGGATTTATTTTGTTTCTTGTTTGCTTCTGCCACTACAATGGTATCAGCTCCAGGAGGGCAGGGATTTCTGTATGCTTTGCTCTATGTCCTTACCTCCCTAGCAGTTGGACCAGGGCCTGGAAGATGCTCAGTAATGGGTTTTAAAAAATTTTTAATGTGTATTTATTTTTGAGAGAGACAGAGTATGAGTGGGGGAGGGGCAGAGGAAGGGAGACAATCTGAAGCAGGCTTCAGGCTCTGAGCTATCAGCACAGAGCCCGAGGCAGGGCTTGAACTCACAAACTGCGAGGTCATGACCTGAGCTGAAGTTGGACGTTTAACTGACTGAGCCATCCAGGCTCCCCTCACTAATGTTAACTGAAGAAATGGACATCAGGCAAATGGAGTGTTATAGAAGTCAAGGGTAGAGAACTTGTCAAGTGGGGAGAGAGCAGAGGGTCAGCACTGTGTGCTAATATGGCTAAGAGATCAAGTGAGATAAAGGAGAGGAGTACTTATTGCATGTATCAATAAGGAAGTCAGAACATTGATGAGCTCTGTTTTAAAGAAGGTGGGGACTAAAATCAGACTGCAGCAGGGTAAGAAAGTATACATAACAACTCTAGAAAATTCCTCTTATAAGTTTGGCTCTGATAGAACATCTCTGGATAATACCAGGTGGCAAGAAGTAGGTAGACATTTTAGTGTATACAGTTTTGTACCTTTTGAGTTTTGTGCCATTACTAACTGATAACTATTCAAATAAGTCAGTATCAACCTGCATACAAAGAAGATATTTGGCTGTGAAGTGGCAGAGGGGCAGACAGGAGGGAGGGTCTTATCTTTTTTAATTGTTTAAATGCTATTGTGAAGGAGACGGAAGGGAGGGAGGAAGAGGTTGAAGATATTGAAGAAAGAAGGGATAATTGATTGAGAAGATTAAAAAAAGATGGGAACCTGGGTGGAAAAGCCAACTTTGGAAAGATTGAAGGATATTTCTTTCATTGTAACCAGAGGAAAGGATGGGTACAGAAGGAGGTAGATTTGGTGTGGAAAGTTGAGATAGTTCCCATCTGATTACTTCATCTTGTCTAAGAAGTAGGCAGGGTCATTTTCTGAAAGAGGAGGGAGGTAATGGGACCATGGATTTGATATAACCACTGTGAATGATGGGAGAGAGAATTGAGCAGGGAAATATAGGAGGATTCTGAGGAAACATGACCCAGATATTTTTTCAATTAGACTTTATTTTTTAGAGTAGTTTAAAGTTCACAGTCAAATTGAGAGGAAGATACAGATATTTCCCATATTCCTCCTGCCCCTACATGTGTAGCCTCTCCCATTATCAGCATTCCTCACCAGAGTGGTACATTACCATTGACAAACCTACACTGACACATGATTATCACCCAAAGTCCATAGTTTACAACAGTGTTTACTGTTGGTGTTGTACATTCTCTGGGTTTGGACAAATGTATAATGACATGTATTCACCATTATAGCATTTTAGTATCATGCAGAATAGTTTCACTGCCTTTAAAAATTCTCTGTGCTCTACCGATTCATCTCTCTCTCCCCGATAACCTCTGGCAATCAGTTTTTACTGTCCCCATGGTTTTGCCCTTCCCATAATGTCATATAGTTGGAATCTATAATGCATAGCCTTTTCAGATTGGCTTCTTTCACTTCATAATATGTGTTCAGGTTTCCTCCATGCCTTTTCCTGGCTTGATAGCTCCTTTCTTTTTAGTGCTGAATAAACATTTCATTGTTTGGATATACCACAGTTTATCCATTCACCTATTGAAGGACATCATAATTGCTTCCAAATTTTGGCATTTATGAAAAAAGATGCTATAAACATCCATGTGTAGGTTTTTGTTCAGTTCCTTTGAGTAAATGCCAAGGAGCATAATTGATGGATTGTATGTTAAGAGTATGTTCAGTTTTTTAAGAAATTGCCAAACTGTCTTCCAAAATGGCTGTACCATTTTGTATTCCCACCAGCAGTGAATTAGAGTTCCTTTTGCTCTACCTCCTCATTAGCATTTAGTGTTGTCAGTGTTCTGAATTTTGGCTATTCTGATAGATGATGTATAGTGGTATCTCATAGTTTTAATTTTCCTAACATATGATGTGGAGCACCTTTTTATATGCTTATTTTCCATCTGCATATATTCTTCGGTGAGGTTTCTGTAGAGATCTTTTGCCCATTTTTAAATCAGGTTTGTTTTATTGCTAATTTTTAAGAGTTCTTTGTATATTTTAGATAGCATCCTTTATCAAATATGTATTTATGCAGTTGTTTACTCCCAGTCTTTGGCTTGTCTTGTTTTTCTCTTGACAGTATCTTTCAAAGATCATATTTTTAATTTTAATGAAGTCTATTTTATCAATTCCTTTTTTCATGGATCATGCCTTTGGTATTACATCTAAAAATAATTATTGCTATGCCCAAGCTCATTTAGATTTTTATCCTGTGTTATATTCTAGGAGTGTTGTACTTTTGCATTTTACATTTAGGTCTG
This sequence comes from Felis catus, assembly GCF_018350175.1. Classification (NCBI taxonomy): domain Eukaryota; kingdom Metazoa; phylum Chordata; class Mammalia; order Carnivora; family Felidae; genus Felis; species Felis catus. The sequence goes on along the minus strand of NC_058386.1, from coordinate 46,821,068 downwards.
TGATCCATTTTGAGTTCCATTTTTGTGAAGTGTACAAGTTCTGTGTCAAGATTCATTCACTTGTTGGGGCGCCTGGGTGGCGCAGTCGGTTAAGCGTCCGACTTCAGCCAGGTCACGATCTCGCGGTCCGGGAGTTCGAGCCCCGCGTCAGGCTCTGGGCTGATGGCTCGGAGCCTGGAGCCTGTTTCCGATTCTGTGTCTCCCTCTCTCTCTGCCCCTCCCCCGTTCATGCTCTGTCTCTCTCTGTCCCAAAAATAAATAAACGTTGAAAAAAAAAAAAGATTCATTCACTTGCATGTGGATGTCCAGTTTCAGTACCATTTGTTGAAAAGACTATCTTTTTGCCCCATTGTACTACCTTTGCTCTTTGTCAAATATTAGTTGACCATACTTATGTAGGTCTACTTCTGGGCTCTCTATTCTGTTTTATTGATCTGTTTGTCTATCTTTCATCTATACCACACTGTCTTGATTACTGTAGCTTTATAGTGAGTCCTGAAATCAGGTAGCATCAGTCTTCCAACTTTGTTCTTTTCATTCGATATTGTGTTGACTATGCTGTGACTCAGATATTTTGGACAGTGTGAATTTATTGTGGTGCTGATCCAGTGGGTGATTTTTCTCCAGCCATGTCCAATGGTCCAGTGTTAACATAGTTGGATTGAGCCAGGGTTGGAATGTGCACGTGGGAGTGATGGAAAGGCAGTGGGGCAAGGGAGTTGAGGATATCTGTTGGAGAATGGCTGAAGGGAGGAATGCTGGAATCTAAGCTAGATGGGGAAGAAGGGTGAAGTTAAGAATAGATGAAGAGGTGAAAAGTAGGCTCAAGGGATTTTGAGAGCAAAGAACAAGTGTAATGAATAAGAGCTGGATGATTATATTTGTGGTCACAAGTATGCTGTATGAATTTCATATTCCAGATGTGGAGCTATTGCAAGTATTGACAAGGGCTGGATGATGACCATGAGATTTGATAGCTGAAAGGGAAGTGGAGACACCAGCCTCTGAAGATAAGGAGGTCAAAGAGCTAAGAGGCCAGTGTGTTGGGCCTCTGCATCAGTACTAACATCATGTGGGATGTTGGCAGGACTTGGGATGGAGAAGAATCTGTGAACAGGTTCTTAAATGAGTGAAAGGGGTATGTTGGGGAGCTGAGGAGCTGACAGTGAAGAGGAGTGGAAAGAGGCATGTCTAGATGATATGAAGCTCAAAGGAGTAAGAGATCTGGGGCACCTGGGTGGCTCAGCTGGTTAAGCATCTGACTCTTGATTTCAGCTCAGGTCATGATCTCGTGGTTCATGGGTTTGAGCCCCTCATCAGGCTCTGTGCTGACAGTGCGGAGCCTGCTTGGGATCCTCTCTCTCCTTCTCTGCTCCTCCCCCACTCGCTCATGCTCTCTCTCTCAAACATTTTTTTAAAAAGGAGTAAGAGATCATACACAGGGGTAGAGGAGAGATGATCTCTCACTGGAGAGTGAGGGGAATGTCTGCTTCCAACACAGCCCTGAGTTACATAAGGGTCTGGTAGAATGCATAACTTCTGCCTGATTGGGGTTCTAGCACAGTGCTTCTTAGATGTTCTGTGGCGAAGGACCGGGTTTGTCTGTTTTTTAAAATTTCCAAACAATAATGGACACAATTATTTGGTACAATAAAAAATGAATTACTAGAAAAATGGATGAACCAAAAAAGCTGTACAAAATATAAGCCCCAATTTCTTATTGTTAGATTCAACAGACATAAAATTACTCAGCCAAATTGTCATAAAAGTTTGTGGATGCTCATGCTGACTTTTTGTACTTATTACAGACCTGTGGTGAACAGTTCACGTATGAGCATTAGTCTGTGGACCACACCGAGTGGCACTTGTATAGAGAAGATGGCTTCTCCTAGGAGAAGCTGTGGTCAGTAAGCCAGGAAGGTGAAGAAGGGGTTTGTTGAAGGGGTTATGAATTAGATGGGTTTGTTTACCAAGAAATGGGGTTGCTTGGGGATACAAGAGAAAAGTTAGGAATGTTGATGACCAGTGGATGTTTGGGGGTGGAGAAAGTACATAGCTATATGGGATGAAAGTTCAGGAGAGAGGGATGACTAGTGGTTCCTTCTTCAGCAGTGTCCAAGGCTAACGGGTGTGAGACAGAGAAAGCATGTGGTCTGACAAAGTGAGTTAATGCTACAAGGTCTGGGGAATATATTTAAAGAAAGTTTAGGCAGGTGAAGGGTGAGATGTGCTTCTCTGTGCTCACTGTGCTAAGCACTTTATTATTTTATTTATTTATTATTTTTTATTCTCAAGTTAGTTAAGATACAGCGTAGTCTTGGCTTCAGGAGTAAAACCCAGTGATTCATCACATATGTGTAATATGTGCTCATCCCAACAAGTGCCCTCCTTAATGCCCATTATCCATTTAACCCATACCCCCACCCCTCTACCCCATCAACCCTCAGTTCTCTGTATTTAAGAGTCTCTTATAGTTTGCTTCCCTCATTATTTTTCCTTCCCTTCCCCTATGTTCACCTGTTAAGCTTCTCAAATTCCACATATGAGTGAAATCATATGATATCTGTCTTTCTCTGGCTATTTCACTTAGTGGCAAGATTTTATTCTTTTTGATCATTGAGTAGTAGTTCATTGTATTTATATACCACATCTTCTTAATCCATTCATCAGTTGATGGACATTTGGGCTCTTTCCATAGTTTGGGTATTGTTGATAATGCGGCTATAGCCATTGGGGTGCATGCACCCTTTCTATCAGCATGTTTGTATCCTTTGGATAAATTCCTAGTAGTGCAATTACGGGGTCATAGGGTAGTTCTATTTTTAATAAAAAAATTTTTTTCAATGTGTATTCATTTTTGAGAGACAGAGACAGAACATGAGTGGGAGAAGGGCAGAGAGAGAAGGAGACACAGAATCCAAAGCAGGCTCCAGGCTCTGAGCTATTAGCACAGAGTCTGACGGGGGACCTGAACTCACGAGCCATGAGATCATGACCTGAGCTCAAGTCGGACACTTTACCAACTGAGCCACCCAGCCGCCCCTCTGGTTTTAATTTTTTGAGGAACCTCCATACTGTTTTCCAGAGTGTGTGCCAAGTACTTTAAATACATTATCTGAGCCCTTAGAAAAACTCCACCAAGTTGATGGTGATATCCCCAATTTATTGATATGCAGCAGATTTACAGACACAGGATTAGCAGTTAGCAGTTGGGACAGGGGTGGGGTCCTGATCCCAAGAAGTCAGTTTGTGAGCATGATCTTGGAGGAAAAAGTTGGAGTTCTGCCCTATTTTTATGCTCCCTGCTGTGTGTGGCTGACCAAGGATTTTAGGAGTTTAATCTTAGCCAGAAGTTATTAGGAGGGCTGCTAATGACTTTGGTGAGGAAGGATTTACTTTTGTGAGATGAACATCTCACATAAACTTAAACTCAAATTTTCAAAATTAAATGAACTTTTTTATACATTACATTATGAAATAAGTAACATATGTTCATTGTAGAGCATTAGAAAATACAAATAAGAGAAAAATGACCTGTAATCCTTCACTCAGAACCACTGTTGATTATAAAATACTCTTTTCAGTCCTTTTCATTTAATCAAGTAAAATAGTTCAGTAAAGTTTAAAGTTTTGATTATATGTTGAAGTCAGAATATTTTAGATATATTGGTTAAATTAAATTTTAAAATTAATTTCACCTGTTTCTTTTTACTTTTTTTTTAGTTTTAGAGAGAGTGAGTGTGCACAAGCAGGGGAGAAGGGCAGAAGGAGGGAGAGAGATAGAATCGTAAGCAGGCTCCATATTCAGTGTGGAGCCCGACATGGGGCTTCATCCCATGACTCTGGGATCATGACCTGAGCCGAAATTAAGAGTTGGGACACTCAACTGACTGAGCCACCCAGGCACCCCTCTTTTTACCTTTTTAATGTGATTATTAGAACATTTAAACTTATATATCTGGCTCACATTATATTTCTGTTGAACAGCACTGTTTTAGAATCTCTTCTAGCTTTTACCATTCTAAGTCCTTTTTTAAGGGGCGCCTGGGTGGCGCAGTCGGTTAAGCGTCCGACTTCAGCCAGGTCACGATCTCGCGGTCCGGGAGTTCGAGCCCCGCGTCAGGCTCTGGGCTGATGGCTCGGAGCCTGGAGCCTGTTTCCGATTCTGTGTCTCCCTCTCTCTCTGCCCCCCCCCCCCCATTCATGCTCTGTCTCTCTCTGTCCCAAAAATAAATAAAAAACATTGAAAAAAAAATTTAATCTAAGTCCTTTTTTAAAATGTTTTAAATGTTTATTTATTTTTGAGAGAGAGACAGTGTGAGCCGAAGAGGGGCAGAGAGAGGAGATACAGAATCTGGAGCAGGCTCCAGTCTCTGAGCTGTCAGCACAGAACCCGATGTGGAGCTCAGACTCACGAACCGTGAGATCATGACCTGAGCTGATGTTGGATGCTTAACCAACTGAGCCACCCAGGCGCACCCCCATTCTGAGTCTTAATGAAGCTTTGCTGTCTGTACATTTTTAGCTCTGTCGTAATTGTTGTAGACCAGTGTGGTCCAATATAACTTTTTGCATTGGTGAAAGTGTTTGATAATCTGCCAAGTACGGTAACCTCTAGCCACATGTGGCTACTGAGCATTTGAAATGTAGCTAGACGATGCAGGGACAGCATTTAAAATTTTATTGAATTAATTTAAATGTAAATAGCTATGTATACTGGACAGCACAGTTCTAGACCTTACGAAAAATAAAATTCCCATAAACGTTGGCTGTTTTTCTCTTTTCTAGTTGTGTTGGCGTTGAAGAAGAGAAAGCTGCTGACATTGACCTCTACCACTGCCCCAACTGTGAAGTCTTACATGGGCCCTCCATTAGTAAGTACATCTTGGAGTTTTCAAGAGAAAGTGGTCCAGAGGTGAGACAAAACGAAGGAAGCTTAAAAGGAAGATTGCCTTTGTCTGAGCACTTGGGAAATAGCAAAAGCCTGTGTAGGTCCAGCAGGTTAGCAGCTGCCCCAGTGAGAGGGCAGAATTGCAGAGCTTTACCTCCCTCTCTTCCTAGGGAATTCCCAGAGGAAGCACCAACCTCACCAGGAACTTTTCCTGAGTATGTGAGGGCCTCGTTGACTTCAGGTGCTCCAAGGGGTTGTTAGACTGGAAGAGAAGCCGGATCTGCTGAGGCCTTTGCTCTTGGAACCCTACATAGCTCATGGCCATTCTGACTCAGTCTTGTGTCTTTCTCTGGCTTAGTGAAAAAACGCCGTGTATCTTCGAAAGGGCATGATACACACAAGGGGAAGCCAGTGAAGACCGGAAGTCCTACATTCATTAGAGAGCTCCGGAGTAGGACCTTTGACAGGTGAGGGTTGGTGAATGCCAGGGCTCTGGGAGGCTAGGATTCGTTTCTTCCCAATTTTGCCACTGGCTGTCTCATTAGATGCCTCCCCCATTTAGGAATGTTCCCTCTGGGAGGAATCTTCTGTTTTAGTCATTTTTCTAAGAAACATTGTTAGAGTTTCATCCTACATGCGGAGTACATTAAGGTCCACTTGTAAAAACTTTTGTTAGATTGGGAGGCAGTTTTCACCTGTTAGAGGATATTTGCATGCACCCAAGGAATGCTTCAACTAGGAGTCTAAAGATCAAAAAGTTTAATTCTCTCATTGTAGGCAAGAGGAAACTCTTTTTAAAAATAAAAAAAAAATATGTTCGGTCATGTATTTCTTTTAAATAAAAAAAGTTTTCTCCCTTTTAATGTGTTTTTTAAAATTGTTTAATTTTTATTTTAAAATTAAACTCTGTGCCCAACTTGGGGCTTGAACTCACAACCCTGAGATTAAGAGTCACATGCTCTACTGACTGAGCCAGCCAGGTGGTTTATTTTTACCTTTTAAAAATATTAAAATGAGCTTATTAAAAAGAAATTCCTTACACAAAAATAATGAATTAGAAAAAGTAATGAATAAAGCACTCACTTTTGCTTGGTTTTTAATTCATGCAACCATTTTCAGCTTTCTTGTAATTGAAATGTTACTTAGAATTATGTGTTTCTTCACCTTAATATCTTTTGATTTGTTTGTTCAGAGGCAGCGAGTCTCCTTTCTGTCTCAGACCCCTCAGATCCCTTCTTTAGTCAACAAGTTTCTTGTACATTCTTCCAGAAATAGGTTTTACTATATAAATGTGTGTGTGTGTGTGTATCCTACTTTTCTAAAAAAAGCATAAATACACTCAGTGTTCTTCATCTTGCTTTTTTTTAAACCTAAATTATATATCTTGGAGCTCAGTCCATACCAGCACATACTGGTGGTTTTCATTCTTTTTCATGGATGTTTAGTATTCCATTGTATGGATATTTATTTATTTATTTAACCAATCCTCTATTGATGTACACTTAAATTGATTCTAGTATTTTGCTGTTAGAAAAAAATGATGCAGTGAATGTCTTTGTACTTTTTTGCATATGTGGATTAAGTATATGTGTAGATTTACTAACTAAAAATGAAATTGTAAGACTAATGATTATCTGCTTTAAAAATGTTTATAAATGTTGCCAACTTGTTTCCAAAGTGACTGTACCATTTCTTATTCCCACTAGATAGTGTGTGAGGATGGCTGTTTCCCTATATCCTGGCCAACACTGTTTGTTATCAAACTCTTTGCCTTTCCGATAAGATAAAATATGAAATGTTTCCACTTGCATCTAGTTATGAAGAAGGCACATATTTTTGTGCCTTTGTAAGTCATCTTTATTTCTCTTATTTCCTGCTTATTTGACAATTTTTCTATTGGGTTACTGCCCATTTTTTACTGATTTATAATAGATTTTCTTACAGAAAATTTTATTTAAGCATTTATTTGTTGAAGTATAATTAACATACAGTATTATATTAGTTTCAGCTATATAATATAATGATTTAGCAATTCTATCCATTACTTAGTTCTCATGATCCACATATGAGTAAAATCATATGATATTTGTCTTTTTATATCTGACTTATTTCACTTAGTATTATACTCTCTAGGACCATCCATGTTGTTGCAGATGGCAAGATCTGATTCTTTTTATGGCCAAGAAATATTCCATTGTATATATATACCACATCTTCTGTATCCATTCAGTAATATTCCATCATATATATATATATATATACCACATCTTTTGTATCCATTCATCTATGCAGGGACATTTGGGTTGCTTCTGTATATTAGATATTGTAAATAAGGCTACATTAAATAATGAGATTATCACCTTATAACTGTCAGAATGGTGAGAATAAGAAAGACAAGAAATGACAGGTGTTACAGAGGATGTAGAGAAAAAGGAACCCTTGTACACTGTTGGTGGGAATGCAAACTTGTGTAGCCACTGTGGAAAACAGTATGGAGGTTCCTCAAATAATTAAAGATAGAAATTTTTTATGATCCAGTAATTCTACTACTGGGTATTTACCCAAAGAACATGAAAACATGAATTCAAAAAGGTATATTCACCCCTATATTTCCTTGTAGGAAATTTTAATTTTTATGTAGTTAAATTTATTTATTGCTATTTTTAATGACTAGTGGGCCTTGTCTCTCCCATATTTTTTCTACTATATGGCTTCATTTTTTCAAGTTTTTATTTAAATTCTAGTTAGTTAACATATGGTAAAATTGGTTTAAGGTGTAAAATTTAGTGATTTATCACTTATATATAACACTCAGTGCTCATCACAAGTGCCCCTCCTTAATATCCATCACCCATTTACCCCACCCCCCACCCACATCCCACATGCACCTCTCTCCTTCACCCCTCAGTTTTCTATAGTTAAGGGTCTCTTATGGATTGCTTCCCTCTCTTTTTTTCCCCCTTCCTTTCCATATGTTCATCTGTTTCGTTTCTTAAATTCCACATATAAATGGAATCATATGTTATTTATCTTTCTCTGACTACTTTGCTTAGCATAATACACTCTAGCTTCATCCGCATCATTGCAAATGACAAGATTTCATTCCTTTTTTTTTTAATTTTTTTTTTTACATTTATTTATTTTTGAGAAACAGTGAGACAAAGCATGAGCGGGGGAGGGGCAGAGAGAGAAGGAGACACAGAATCCAAAGCAGGCTCCAGACTCTGAGTAAGTGGTCAGCACAGAGCCTGATGTGGGGCTGAAACCCATGAACTGTGAGATCATGACCTGAGCTGAAGTTTGGCCCTCAACCGACTGAGCCACCCAGGCGCCCCTTCTTTTTTTTTTTTAATTTTATATATTTTGAGAAAGAAAGAGATCACTCATGCGTGTGAGCAGGGGAGGAGGAAGAAGAGAAGGAGGGAGGAAGGGAGAGAGAGAGAGGTTGGGAGAGAGAGAGAGAGAGAGAGAGAGAGAGAGAGAGAGAGAGAGAATCTCAAGCAGGCTCTGCACTGTCAACACAGAGTCCAATGTGGTGCTCAGTCTTGTGATCTGTGAGATCATGACCTGAGCCAAAATCAAGAGTAGGATGCTTAACTGACTGAGCCACCTAGGCACCCCAAGATTTCTTTTTTTTTTTTTGATGGCCGAGTAATATTTCATTGTATATATACACCATTGTATATATACACTACATCCTCTTTATAGATTCATCAGTCGATAGACTTTTGAGCTTTTTCCATAGTTTGGCTATTGGTGATAATGCTGCTATAAACATCGGGGTGCATATACCCTTCGAATCAATATTTTTGTGTATTTTGGGTAAATAGCTAGTAGTGCAATTGCTGGGTCATAGGGTAGTTCTATTTTTTATTTTTTTAAGGAACCTCCATACTGTTTTCCAGAGTAGCTGCACCAGTTTGCATTCCCCCCCAACAGTGTAAGACGGTTCCCCTTTCTCTAAATCCTCACCAATATCTGTTGTTTCCTGTTTCTATTTAGCCATTCTGACAGGTGTGAGGTGTTATCTCATTTGGTTTTGATTTGTATCTCCCTGATGATGAGTTATGTTGAGCATCTTTTCATGTGTCTATTAGCCACCTATATGTCTTCTTTGGAAAAATGAACAAAACTAAAAGGCAGCCTGTGGAATGGGAGAAGATATTTGCAAATGATGTATCTGATAAAGGATTAGCATCCAAAATCTATAAAGAACTTATCAAACTCAACACCCCCAAAATAAATAATCCAGTTAAGAAATGGACAGAAGACATGAACATTTTTCCAAAGAAGACATACAAATGGCTTCATTTTTTTTTTCAATTTAAATGTTGATCTATCTAGAATTATGTAAAGAGAAAGATAGACATTGAGCTTAATATTTTTCCAGTTGCTTGTTCCAACACAACTTGGTCAAATAGTCCATCTTCCTCCAACATGATTTAAAAAAATAAAAACTCCTGTTTTCTAGTTAATTACATACATGTGTTGAGAAATTGGTTGTAAAAATTGTTTTTTAATCAGTCTTTTATTTTTTATTTTTTATTTATGTTAATTCCAGTATAGTTAACATACAGTGTTCTGTTAGTTTCAGGTGTACAGTATAGTGATTCACCAATTGTATACATTACTCAGTGGTCTTCAAGATAAGTGTACTCTTAAACCCCCTTCACCTATTTCCCCCATTCCCCCCACTTACTTCCCCTCTGATAACCATGTTTATTCTCTGTAGTTAAGAATCTGTTTTTTGATTTGTCTCTTTATTTTTCCTTTGTTTGGTTTCTTAAATTCCACATATAAGTAAAATCATCTGGTATTTGTCTTTTTCTGACTAACTTATTTCACTTAGCATTATACTCTGTAGCTCTGTCCATGTTGTTGCAAATGGTAAGATTTCATTCTTTTTTATGGCTGAATAGTATTCCAATGTATATATATGCCATTATATGTATGTATGTGTGTGTGTGTGTGTGTGTATACCGACACACACACACACACACACACACACACACACACACACACACACACACAGACCTTCTTTATCCATTCATCAATTGATGGACATTTAGGTTGCTTCCATAATTTGACTATTGTAAATAATGCTGCAACAAAATAGGGGTACATATTATCCTTTCAAATTAGTGTTTTCATATTCTTTGGGTAAGTACCCAGTAGTGTGATTACTAGATCATATGGTAGTTCTGTTTTTATTTTTTTGAGGAACCTCCATACCGTTTTTCACAGTGGCTGCACCACTTTGCATTCCCGCCAACAGTACATGAGGGTTCCAGTTTGCCCACATCCTCGCCAACACTTGTTGTTTCTTGTGTTTTTGATTTCAGCCATTCTGATGGGTATGAGGTGATATCTCATTGTAGTTTGGATTTGCATTTCCCTGGTGATGAGTGACGTTGAACATCTTTTCATGTGTCTATTGGCCGTGTGTATGCCCTCTTTGGAGAAGTGTCTGTTCATGTCTTCTGCCCATTTTTAAATTGGATTACTTGCATTTTGTGTGTGTGTGTGTTGAGTGTGTAAGTTCTTTATGTATTTTGGATACTAACCCTTTATTGGATATGTCATTTGCAAATCAGTCTTTTTTTATTTGCCAGTGTTTTAAATGGGTGACCCTGCTCTGGGTTAGAGTAAATTAACTAAAATTGCAGATACATCTTTTCTTTCTGGGCAGGTTATTGACTGATTTCTTCTTTTGCCATTCAGAGAAGAGTATGCTATTAAGATATCCTTGGGTTAGCTCCCCACCTCTGCCAGTGACCTGGTTTCTTACCTTGGATAAGTCATTTCTTCCCTGGCACATGAGGTATATGTCATTAGTTTACAGTCCACATTAAGGTCTGCTCAGGAAGGCCCCACCCCTTGGGTGAATGGCAGCATCAAGTGAAGCCTTTAGTGTCAGTGCCTCTGGGGCTCAGGCTTTCTCTCATGTGGCCCACAGCTCAGATGAAGTGATTCTGAAGCCCACTGGAAGTCAGCTGACTGTGGAATTCTTGGAGGAGAATAGCTTCAGTGTGCCCATCCTAGTCTTGAAGAAGGATGGATTGGGGATGACGCTGCCTTCACCATCATTCACTGTGAGGGATGTGGAACACTATGTTGGTAAGAAAGATGAACTATCCTGTGACATCATTCACTCCCATCAAGACCAGTGACCCTTTGCTTCCAGTCTACCTTTGTATTTCTTTTCTAGCCATCTTGGGAATATGAGGTAAAGTGCTTTGCCCGGAGTCAGTCTTTGGCAAAACTAGAATCAAAATCCTGGTTTTCTTTTCCTCCTTAATAGGCCCCGAGCCCCCAGGCTGAGCCCCACTTTTTTTTTTACCAGGGAAATTCCAGGGATCATGGGAGTCTCCCTTCTTTTTTTTTTTTTTTAATTTTTTTAACCTTTTTATTTATTTTTGAGACAGAGAGAGACAGAGCATGAATGGGGAGGGGCAGAGAGAGAGGGAGACACAGAATTGGAAGCATGCTCCAGGCTCCGAGCCATCAGCCCAGAGCCCGACGCGGGGCTCGAACTCACTGATTACGAGATCGTGACCTGAGCTGAAGTCGGACGCTTAACCGACTGAGCCACCCAGGCGCCCCAGGAGTCTCCCTTCTTTTGAGATAAGAAAGCCTCTGATTTTTGCCCTCATGTGCCATTTGTCTTCTGGGCATTAAATTTCGGGGATAGGAAGAGAAGTGAGGGAATAGGCCCAGGCATGTGGATTGTATCATGAGTGAGACTGTATGTCAGGCAGTTGTGTTACTCTAATAGGCCTGGACCCAGCACATTGTTGTAAGGAGAGCGTGAGGGATTCCTACATACATACATACATACAAATACAGTGTGTGTGGTGAGAAGTTTTGAGTGTCAGTCCATTCTAGGTACAGGTGAAGGGGGGAGGGAGGCTTCCCCGGTCCCTGAGACCACTTGGTGCAGAATCTATCTTTTTATTCTAGGTTCTGACAAAGAGATTGATGTGATTGATGTGACCCGCCAGGCTGACTGCAAGATGAAGCTTGGTGATTTTGTGAAATACTATTATAGTGGGAAGAGGGAGAAAGTCCTCAATGTCATTAGTTTGGAATTCTCTGATACCAGGTAGGAGGAGCAGGGGTAAGTAAAAAACCTAACAAAGTCCCTGGAACTTGTGATATACTGAGTATAAGTGTTCCTTTTTCCCTTCCTTTTGGTAGTTTCTTCCTTTGGGATGATGAGCTGGTTTATACTTTCTAGGGTAGCTGTTCCCATTATAACAACCAAATTGTATTTCTCTTCTACAGTTTCTAACATTGGATAGATTATACAGTAGCTATTTTAATTAATTTTTGTCTCCAAGACCCAGGACAGCTTTCTTAGACTTTTTTTTTTTTTTTTTGGTATTTAGATTGTGGTGCGGTCACTATTTAATTCCCAGTATAGGTCCTCTGTCCCTGGAAATAGATTTACTGAATATCCCCCAAGTAGTTTCTCTAAGGGTAAGGTTACTTAGATATAAAAGAAAAAAGAGCTTTTTATAACCTTTAAATGATTCTATCTGGACTCATGCACTCAGTAAATACATGTAGTCTTCTCTGTGCTCAGAAATGCGGGAAATTTCCCAAATTGTAACATATCTTTTTGCACTTAGAAAACTTATTGTCTGATTATGTACTTTTTTAACTTTTAATTTTGACATAATTATAGATTTACAGGAAGTTGCAAAAATCTGTACAGAGTGTCCTGTGTATTCTTCAACCAGTTTCCATCAATGGCAACATTTTAAATAACTATACAATATTAAAATCCTTGCTGTTGGTATTAACATCAGAGTTAACAACCTGAGGGTTTTTTTTTTAAAGCTGTGTTTGTTTGTATCTCACTTCATCTTGAAAGGCTATTTGAGGTAGCTTACAGAGATACAGAGAGGAAAGAACAGACAAAACTGGCACAAAAGGAAAATAAAAGTGGAGAAATAGGATGCATCTGGTGGGTAATCTGCACACAAAATGTGTGTATGAGTGTCTGGATAGTAGTTAGAGAAGGACTGTAGCGTTTTCAGTCAATTTCCTGAAAGTAAGGACAAGGAAGGAGTGCAATATCATAAGGTTTGTGGTTTTAGGTAAGATAAAAACAACCAGATGTTGGGGAGAAACACTACCTGAAACTGAGCCCTTGAAAGGTTTCTCTAATGGTTCCTCATAAAGAAGACATTAAGACATGGGGACAGTACAATAACTGTTATTGACTCCGTGCCAAGTGAGTGGACCTGGGTGAAGGGAGTTATGAGCATTTTGTGGAGGAAATGACCTCCTTTGACTGGGGAATGCTGTGGAACTGGGACTTGGGACTTCTAGAGCTGAGTGGAATGAGGATGCTGACCAGACTTACAGAAATAAGTATCCTATGTGCCCTTGGGGATCCTGTGGAAAGGACTTCTTTGTCTTATTTGACTCTCACTGGGATGGGGAGCATTTTATTCAGGCTTTAATCTTTAATTCCCAATCAGCTGACGTCTGTTCTCCACCCCTTCCTTGCTAGGCTTTCTAACCTTGTGGAGACTCCCAAGATTGTTCGGAAGCTCTCGTGGGTGGAGAACTTGTGGCCAGAGGAGTGTATATTTGAGAGGCCCAATGTGCAAAAGTACTGCCTCATGAGTGTGCGGGATAGCTATACAGACTTTCACATTGACTTTGGTGGCACCTCGGTCTGGTACCATGTGCTCAAGGTAGGAATGAATGTGGCTTCTAGAGGCAGCCTGGCCTTGGGCCGCCCTCTTTGTTTCACGTGGCAGCACAGAAGAGGCTGCTGAGGTCTACCTGCCTCCCAGATTCTGTTTGGGTGACATTTCCATATAACTACTCTATCAGGGTTGGGCACTAAGTGGATATGCCATATAAACTGTCTCTACAGTTTTGATGCTTAACATTTTTTTGAATAACAGCAGATGCCTAAGGTTTTCTGGCTGTTAATTGAACCAATCTATACTCCTATGACTGTGTATGGAAATGTTCATATTTACTGCAGATTCTTGGTAACATGAGAAACTTCCCATCCCCCATCCTTATTGAGGTATAATTTATACACCATAAAATTAATCTGTTCTAGATGTATAGTTTGATGAGTTTTGACATTGTATGTAGTTGCATAACTGCCACCACCAAGATAGAGCATATATATAACAAGTTTTTTTTTTAATGTGTATTTATTTATTTTGAGAGAGAGACCATGTGCAACAAGTAGGGGAGGGTCAGAGAGATAGAGAGAGAATCCCAAGCAGGCTTTGTACTGTCAGCACAGAGCCCGATGTGGGGCTTGATCTCACGAACCGTGAGATCATGACCTGAGCTGAAACTAAGAGTTGGACACATAACCAATTGAGCCACCCAGGTGCCCATGACAGGTTTGTTTTTTTTGTTTTTTTTTTTTAATGTTAGCCTTCCTATGGGTAGTTTCCCTTTTAGTGATTGTTTCAATTTTGTAATTAGCGTATTGATTATCAGTGACTATGAAGGATTTTTAAAGTCTGGAAAACAATTTTTTTTTAATCTTTATTTTTGGGAGAGAGAGAGACAGAGACAGAGACAGACAAGAGAGCAAGTGGGAGACGAACAGAGAGAGAGGGAGACACAGTATCCGAAGTAGGCTCCAGGCTGTCAGCACGGAGCCCAACCCAGGGCTTAAACTCATGAACCGTGAGTTCATGACCTGAGCTGAAGTCAGATGCTTAACTGACTGAGCTACCCAGGCGCCCCTGGAAAACAAATTTCTTAAGTAATTTTGATCCTTTTCCACCATCATACTATTTATTTTTCTTATCAGAAATGCCAAGGAAAGAGCAGAAGACTTGGATATGGCTCTTGTCCAAATGATCACAAATCCTAAACTAGTTGTTTCCACTGGTTTATCATGAAATTGGAGCATGTAAATCACTGCTATGCAAATGTTAGATTTAACTTTTTCATTTTAAAATAATTCCTTTTTTATTTTTTTTTAAATTTCTTTTTAACATTTATTTATTTTTGAGACAGAGAGAGACAGAGCATGAACGGGGGAGGGTCAGAGAGAGGGAGACACAGAATCTGAAACAGGCTCCAGGCTCTGAGCGGTCAGCACAGAGCCTGACACGGGGCTCGAACTCACAGACTGCAAGATCATGACCTGAGCCGAAGTCGTCGGATGCTTAACCGACTGAGCCACCCAGGTGCCCCAATAATTCCTTTTTTATAGAAAAATTGCAAAAATGGTAGGAAGAATGCCTGTGTGCCCTTCACTTAGATTCCCCAAATGTTACATTTTATTATATTCATTCTATAAAGCAAACATGATAAAATAGTTCTATATATATATTTTTTCTGAAACATTTGAGAGTAGTTGCAGACATGTGTCCCTTTATCTTATAATTCAGTGCATATTTCTTGAAAATAAGGGCATTCTCGTATATAACTGCAGTATAGTTATCAAAATCAAAATCAATATTGATAGGATACTGTTATCTAATCTACAGATCTGAATGAAATTTTTCCAATTGTGCAATAGATAATTTCTAGTGTTATTGCTCTTCTACGTTGAAATTTGTTGTCAGGAAATATTGGTTAAACTAATCAGCTGTAGGTTGAGGATATTTTTGTGCTGGTGGGCTTTTATTTCTTTTCAACCAAATAATCTGGTGATTGTCTAGGCAAAACATAATTAGGAAATAAAATGTTTTTCCAACAGATAATCGCCTAACATATAATCTTTTAGAAGTCCTTGGGCAATTACTGAACTTTTAAACTTTTATTAGCTTTGATTGCAGGTGTGAGAAGGAACACTCTCTGTAAATGGCATTTAAAGGCAAATTCAATTTTCTCATCAGTAATGTGGCCTTAAATTCTCCTACGGCTAGTAGTATTGATCTACTCATCTATAGAGGCCATTTTTCATTTGACTTTGTATCTAAAGTAGAAGCTTTTGGTGTATATTTGTCCTAAGTTGAACAATTTTGTTTGGAATGCCCTTTCCAAATCATTTTTTGTCAATCTTACAGAGGCTCAAAAGCACAAAGTACAAAAGGAGCTTTTGAAGTTTTCCAAATCCACATAAAAATGATTACTGGATGGGTTTGGGGGAGAATCTGTCATATTATGTGGTCTTGGAGCATGGGAGAGAAAATATCCTTTTGGAGACCCTCTGGAGGATTTTTATGGAAATTGTTGATATTTTTGGCACCTAAACCTGTTTTGTTTCAGGGTGAGAAGATCTTCTACCTGATCCGCCCAACAAATGCCAATCTGACTCTCTTTGAGTGCTGGAGCAGCTCCTCTAACCAGAATGAGATGTTTTTTGGGGACCAGGTGGACAAGTGCTATAAATGTTCCGTGAAGCAAGGACAGACACTTTTCATTCCTACAGGTCTTCCCTGGGCCCCCTCTGGGAGGGTTTCAGGAGGGCTGGAAGAGGAAGGGAGGTTGTGGTACCAGAGGTAGATCCTTCCTATAATATATTGATCCGATTATGTGGGAAAACCCTCTCATATCAGCTGATGACTCAGAATTGAACCTTAAGAAAATGCATGTGATGGCTAGTAGGCAGCATAGTTCCTTGGGGAGATTGCAGGTGGGAAGGTACAGGAAGAGGTTGATGGACCTCTTGCATTGGGCTATGCCAACTTGGTGGACAGGTAGAGAATAGGTCTCTCAGCCCCATGGCTCTAGGAATAATGACTGGGAGGCTGGCATTGCAGTCTATAAATCAGAATTACCTGGGGTGGGGGTGGGGCCTCCCCCCCCCCCCCCCCAAACAATACATGCCTAGGCTTTACCCCTAGCATTATGGATTTTTAGGTCTGGGGTGGGATCTGAGTGTATGTTTTGAAAAAGTGCCCCCAGTTGTCTCAATTTGGGGAAGTTGACATCTTTACCATGTTGAGTCTTTGATGAACCCAGTATGTCTTTCCATTTATTTAGATCCTCCTTGATTTCTTTTCTTTTAGTTTTTTAATGTTTATTTCTTTTTGAGAGAGACAGAATGCAAGCAGGGGAGGGGCAGAAAGAGAGGGAGACACAGAATCCAAAGCAGGCTCCGGGCTCTGAGCTGTCAGCACAGGGCTCAAACTCACGAACTGTGAGATTAAGACCTGAGCCAAAGTCAGACGCATAACCGACTGAGCCACTTCAGGTGCTCCTTCCTTGATTTCTTAAACTTCATTCTTTGATTTCAGAATTAATGTTAAGTTTTCTCAAACCTTTGGTAGAATTCTCTAGTGCAGTCACATGGACCTGGAGATTTCTTTTGTGGGGAAGTTTTTAATTAACATTCAATTTCCTTAAACTTTAGTAGGTTATTCAAATTATCTGTTTCATATTGGGTGAGCTATGGTAGTTTGTGCTTTTCAAGGAATTGGTCCATTTTATCTAAGTTGTCAAATTTATGTATGCAGAGTTGTTGATTGTATTTTCTTATTATCCTTTTGATGTCTTCCAAGTCTCTAGTGATATCCTCTGTTTCTTTTTTTTTAAATTTTTTATGTTTATTTATTCATTTTGAGAGAGAGAGAGAGAGAGAGAGAATATCCCAAGCAGGCTCTGAGCTGCCAGCACAGAGTCCACCTTGGGGCTTGATCCCACTACTGTGAAGTCATGACCTGAGCTGAAACCAAGAGTAAGATGCTCAACTGACTGAGCCACCCAGGCACCCTGATATCCTTGGTTTCATTCCTGGTATTAGTTTTTTGGGTCTTTTCTTATTCTGTGTCAATCTGATGGAGGTTTGTCAATTTTTCAAACTTTTTAAAGAAACACTTTCTGTCTCAATTGATTTTTTTCTGTTTATGTTTTCAGCTTCATTGATTTCTGCTTTTATCTTTGTTTTTCCTTCCTTCTGCTTGCTGTGGGTTTATTTTGCTCCTTCCAGTCTTGAGACAAGAGCTTAGATTATTGATTTCAGACTTTACCTCTTTTGTAATGTAAGCATTTGGTGCTGTAAGTTTCCCCTTCAGCACTGATTTAGCTGTGTCATATATTTTGATATGTTCAGTTTTCATTTTCATTTAGTTAAGTGTACTTTTCAAAAAAATTGGTATATAACACACACCATAAAACTTACCATGTTAAAGAGTGCAGTTAAGTTTAAAAAATATATCCACAATATCGTGCAGCCATCACCACTATGTAATACCAGAAAATTTTCATCACTTCAAAAAGAAATCCTGTACTCATTAACAGTTACTCCCCATTTCTTCCACTCCTCCTCTCACCCCTGTCAACCCACTTTTGTCCGTTCTTTGTATATGGATTTGCCTCTTCTATTTCATACAAATGGAACTGTTCAGTATGTGGTCCTTTGTGTCTGGCTTTTTCACTCTGCAAAATATTTTCAGGGTTCATCCAAGTTATAGCATTTGTCAGTACTTAGTCTTTAAATGGCTGAACAATATTCTACTGCATGGATATACCACATATTGTTTATCCTTTCATCATCTTATAGGCGTTTGTGTTGTTTTAAGTGGTTTTTTTTAAATTTATGTTTATTTTTTGAGAGAGAGCAAGAGAGAGTGCAAGCTGGGGAGAGTCAGAGATAGAGGGAAAGATAAATCCCAAGCACGCTTCATGCTTTCAGCACAGGACCCGATGTGGGGCTCACTCCCACAAACTATAAGATAATGACCTGAGCTGAAACCAAGAGTTGGACGCTTAACTGACTGAGCTACCCAGGCGCCCCCACTTTTTGACTATAATGAATAATGCTGCTATGAATGATCATGTGCAAAGTTTTGTGTTAATGTATATTTTCAGTTCTCTTGGGTGCATACCTAAGAAAGGAATTGCTGAGTCATATGTTAGCTCTGTTTTAACTTCTTGAGGAATTACCAAACTGTTCTCTAAAGTACCTAACACCATTTTACATTCCCACTAGCAATTTATAAGGGTCTCAATTTTTCCACATCCTCCTCAACACTTGTTCTTGTCTGTCTTTGCGATTATAGCCATCCTAGTGCATGTGAAGTGGTATCTCATTGAGATTTTATTTTATTTTTTATTTTTTTAATGTTTATTTTTGAGAAAGTGAGACAGAGTGTGAGCAGGGGAGGAGCAGAGAGACAGGGAGACACAGAATCTGAAGCAGGCTCCAGACTTACCTGTCAGCACAGACCCCGATGTAGGGCTTGGACCCACAAACTGTAAGATCATGACCTGAGCCAAAGTCGGATGCTTAACCGACAGAGCCACCCAGGCACCCCTCACTGAGATTTTAATTTGTATTTCCCTAATGATTGTTGATGTCAAACATTTTTTCATGTGCTTATTAGACATTTGTGTATCTTTTTATGGAGTAGAATCTATTCAGAACTTTTGCCCAATTTTTGATTAGGTAATTTGTCTTTTTATTGTTGTGTTGTAAGAGTTTTTTTTAATATATATTTTGGATATTGTACCTTATCTGGTATGTAATTTAAAAATATTTTCTCTCTGGGGGTTGTCTTTTCAGTTTCATTATAGTGTCCTAGAAAGAACAAAAGTCCAGTTTATCTACTTTTTTCTTTATTTGCTTGTGTTTTCGGTGTCGTATCTAAGAGACCATTGCCGAATTCATAGTTTAAGGTCATGAAGATTTACACCTGTGTTCTAAGAGCTTTATAGTTTTAGTTATTACATTTAGGTCTTTTATCCATTTCAAGTCAACTTCTGTGTATAATGTGAGGTAAGGGTCCAATATCATTCTTTTTCATGTGGCTGTTCAGTTGTCCCAGAACCATTTGAAAAGACCATTCTTTCCCTCATGAATCGTCTTGACACCTTTGTCGAAAATCAATTAACCACAGATGTATTTGTTTATTTTTGCACTTTGAATTCTATTCCATTGGTCTATAGGTCTGTCCTTATAACAGTATCACACTATTTCAATTACCATATATTTCTAGTAAGTTTTAAAATCAGAAAGTGTCAGTCTTCCAACTTTGTTTTTCTTTTTCAAGATTATTATGGCTATTCAGGGCTCTTGTATTTCCATATGAATTTTTAGCCTGTGGTTTGTATAGGTTTTTAGTAGTTGCTCTTGTTTAATTTATATGTATAATAGATATATACATCATATCACAGTCTGGTATTGACATTTTAATTAACATTTTACCAGTTTGAGGGGAAGGTTGAAACCTTACCTCTATTCACATCCCTTTACCTTTCCCATTTATAATGTATTTGTCTTAAATATTTCTTCATACATTGAGAACCATATCATACAGTGTTTCAATTTTTGTTTCACTGTCAAACATAACTTCTAACACCCAAGAGAAGGAAAGTCTATTTTATTTACCTGTATTTTTTTTAATGTTTATTTATTTTTGAGAGACAGAGAAAGAGAGAGCAAGCAGGGGAGGGGCAGAGAGAGAGGGAGACACAGAATTTGAAGCAGGCTCCAGGCTCTGAGCTGTCAGCACAAAGAACTCAATGCAGGGCTCAAACCCATGAACCACGAGATCATGACCTGAGCCGAAGTCGGACGCTTAACCGACTGAACCACCCAGGCGCACCTGTTTGCCTGTATTTTTACTCTTTGGTTGTTCTTCCTTCCTGGTGTTTCAAGATTCTTCTTTTATCATTTCTTCTCTGTTTAGAGTTTTAGGGTAGGCCTGCTGTCAGTAGATTTTCTTAGTTCTCCTTCATCTGTAAATGTCTTGATTTCCCTTTTATTCCTAATGGATATTTTTGCTGGATTGATAGTTCTTTCAGCACTTGGAAGAATGTTGTGCTGCTTCCTTCTTGCCTCCATAGCTTCTGATGAAATTTTGGCTCTCATTCAAATTGTTTTTTCCCTTACATGTGTCATTTCTTGCTACTTGTAATTTCTTTTTTCTTTAATTTTCAGCAGTTTGACTATAATGTGTCTTGGCATGTATTTCTTTGGGTTTATACTGTTTGTGTTGACTGAGCTTCCTGAATGTGTAGGTCTATGTTTCTGTCATATTAGTGAAGAAATTTTTAGTTGTTATTTCTTTGAATGATTTTTCATCCCCACACTCTCACTTCTTTTCTTTGGGTCTCTGATTATCTGAATGCTGTATATATTTTGCTGTAGTCCACAGATCCCTGAGTTTATTTTTTTCAGTCTATTTCCTCTTTTGTTAATATTGAGTACTTTCTATCTCTCCATTGTTTTTATTCTTCTGTTGAGTCCATCTGTTTTCATTATTTCAGATATAGTATTTTTCAGTTCTGAAATTTACATTTGTTTCTTATATCTTCTCTGTTTTTTTTTTTTGTTTCAAGCATGTTTATAATTGTTCATTGAAACATTCTTATCACTGCTTTAAAATTGTCATACAGCTCTAATATCTTTGTCTAATGTTATGTATTGTATAATTCTGGATTTTTTGTTGCACAGATTTGTCTATTCATATGTCAATATCATATTGATTTGATTACATTGGTTTTATAGAATGTTTCACAGATGGTGAGGCAAAATTACCTCCCCTCATACCCATCTGCTTTTCTCTTTTATAGGTTTCTGAGCCCAGGCACTTATTCATCCATTTATTCATCTTTGAATCCTTTGCCTAATAGGGTCTCACATAATACCTTTTCTGTGCTGGGCACTTAATAACTATTTGATGAATTGATTTTGTCTACCAGAGATTTGAGTTGGATTAATTGCTTATTGGTATAAAGTCACACAAACTGGGTGTAATCTACTTAGTTCCATAAGCATTGAAGGTCTACTGAATGCCCCTGCATTGGTCTAGGTGCTAGGGACAAAAGATTGATAGATCATTTCAGTATAATGTTCTAGATTTTTTTTTAAGTTTATTTATTTTGGGAGAGAGAGAAAGCATGAGCAGGGGAAGGGCAGAGAGAGGGAGAGAGAAAGGATCCCAAGCAGACTCTACTCTGACAGCATGGAGCCCAACACAGGGCTCAGTCTCATAAACCGTGAGATCATGACCTGAGCCAAAATCAAGAGTTGGATGCTTAACCGAATGAGCCACCCAGGCTCATTTCAGTATAATGTTCTAATAGCCACAATGGAGGCATTCACCAGAAGTTTTGGGAGCATGGAAAAGAACACTTAGTCTAGCTGGAGGTTTGTGAAAATATTCTCAGAAGAGTAACACCTGGCAGATAAATGTAGGAGTGACCAAGAGGAGAAAGGCAGAAAAGGCCTCTCAGACATAGGGAAAGGCATAAGCAAAGCAAGGCTATGTGAAGTAGTTTATGGATACTGGAGCCTAAAGATCAAAGGCTGGAAACAGGTGAAGCTGAGAAGGTAGGCGGGCTGAACTTACCCAAGAGGTGGCTGGGGGATCACAGTAAGTTTATTTGTTTATGTAGCAAAAGATATAAAGAATAATGTAATAAACATTTATGTGTTTGTAACCCAACTAAAAACATAAAACGTTGCAATTATATTTGAAGCCCCCTGTATACCTCTCCTCACTTCATTCCCATTTTTCCCTCTCTGAGCTAGCCATTGTTCTGAAGTTGGTGATTATTTCTATTCCTTTATTGTATAGGTATAGCTCACCAAACCAATATCTAGTATTGTTTTACATGTTTTTGGATGTTATGTAGATGGAATCATATTAGACAGTTCTTCCCAACTTTTTCCTGTGGACATTATGATTATGAGATTCATGCTGATACATGTAGTTGTTCACTCAACTTACTTTTCAATATTCTATTGTATTAGTATATGGCAATTTATCTATTCTCCTGTGGATGTACATCTTATTGAAGAGTTTTGAGCAGGGGATGACATGAGCAGATTTGTATTTTAGATATATCACTTAGGGTTGAGATGTGGAGGATAGACTTCAGAGATTGAGATTAGCACAGAGCAGTGGTTTACAAACACTTTGCACTTAGGACCCCTTTATACTCTTTAGTATTACTGAGAACCCCAAAGGGCTTTTATTTATGTGGATTATAGTCATCAGTATTTACCATATTATAAATTAAAACTGAGAAAATTTAAAAATACTTGTTTATTAATTCATTGAGAAATAAACTCATTACATGTTAGCATGATTAATAATTTTTATGAAAAATAGCTATTTTCAAACCAAAAATGCAGTGAGAAGAGTGACATCTACCTTTTTAAAAATCTTTTTGATGTTTAGATTAATAGAAAATGACTGATACTTAAATCTGCTTCTCAGTGTTGTGATGTCATGTCATTTACCCTCTGGAAAACTCCACTCTACACCTGTGAGGGAATGAGGGTGAAAAAGACAACATCTTAGTATTATGAGCATAGTTTTGACCTTGCATATGCTCTGAAGGAGTATCAGGGAGCTTCAGGATTCCCCGGATCATACCATGAGAACCACTGGTGTAGAGGAGCCAGGTTAGAGGCTGTTGCAAATAGCCTAGGTGACAGGTAATAAGGGATCTGAACCAAGGCTTTGATAGGATGGATGGACCGGGAAAGGAAGATGAATATCAGAGATATTTAAGAGTAGAATTAGAACTTCCCAGAAGGCAGTGTAGGGTTAAGGGCAAGGAGAATAATTGAGTTCCATCTAGGTGCACACTGTACACAACCACCTTGTGAAATAGATATTTAGCTAGAAGATGGCAGACTTTGAACCCAGGTTTGTTCAACACAAAACCTCTTCGTTTTACCTGGAGTAGAGTTAGAAGGGATAGACTTGGCAAGGAGGTAATGCCCTTCTAAGATATGGGAGAGAAGATGGGTGAGGCATCAAAGAGACTTGAGGTTGAGAGGAGGAAAGTCGAAAGAGTTTATTAACCCCCAAAGGTGGTCCAGTTTAGGGTTATAATGGTGGCAGAATGGGTGTTGGAAGAGTGGAGGAACTAGAACTTTCTGAGTCACTGCTGGCTGGCTGCTCTAAGGAGTTATGTTTGAGCTGAGTGGGCAGTGATGTCCAGAGGAAGTAAGGTCCTCTGCCAGCTATGATTTTGCCATGTTACACTGCAGGATGGATCCATGCTGTGCTGACTCCCGTGGACTGCCTTGCCTTTGGAGGGAACTTCTTACACAGCCTTAACATCGAAATGCAGCTCAAGTGAGTACTGAAGCTATTGTGATCCTGAGTTGGCCATTCCCACCTGCTAGAGTCCTTGAGTTCTCCCCTATAGTGAGAAGTGCAGCATAGAAGGAGGCGAGATGATGAGAAGGGAATAGATACTGGTTCCTGATAATGATCAGTGTGAGAATGAATACCCCTTCCTTACTTAGTAGTTTTGTGACTTTGGGTAAGTCACATAACATTTGAGCTCAAGTTTCCTAACCCACAAAGTTGGATCTTACAGGGTAGTTGTGAGGATTAGAGATAATGGATACAAAACATTCAGAACAATACCTGATACCCAGTAGGTACTCAGTAACAGGATTTTTATTATCATTGCTATTATTGTGCCTGCTTCCTCTAGAGCCTATGAGATTGAGAAGCGGCTGAGCACAGCAGACCTCTTCAAGTTTCCTAACTTTGAGACCATCTGTTGGTACGTGGGAAAGCACATCCTGGACATCTTTCGAGGTATGGATCCCTTTCCCAGCTGTCCCTTTTGCCCTGCTTCCCCAAGTGTAAGTGTGTGTGTGTGTAAACATGGAATCATATAGTGTGTGATCTTTTGAGATTGACTTTTTTTTTATTAAGTATAATGTATGGTAGAGCATGTATTTTAACTTTATTTAGCAAAGGTGGCTGAGAAAATTGAATTACAGTGAAATTATCCCTATCCCCTGCTAATTAAAGTAAGAAACTCAAACTGGACAGTCTCAGAGTTTCCTGAATGTGCTTCCCATGAGATGAGGACAAGGCCAGTCCTGACCATGCTGGCATCATTGTGTTGGTATCAGACCAGGTGGTAAGCCAAACTGCTGGGTTTCTTCTTTTCTGCTTTGAAATGGAGCAGCAACCTTGCTCAGACCTGAGATTCTTCAAGGTAACTTGGCCATGAGCAATCAGTATTTTAGATTTACAAAGAATCTCAAAGGCCAATGAATACAGTCTTCTACCTACTACTTCAGGCCCTTAATCTGCCACCTAGACAGACTGCACTTAAGTGTTCAATCAGAGGCTCAATGATTAGCCACTTGTTACCTGTTCTGAATAGCTCAGTTCAGTAGAAAATTCTGTATTGACCGTAAAGCTGGCTATTTGTCATAACCTCCTCTTGGAGTGACTCAGGGATAAGGGCATTTATTAATGGCCCTTCATGTCTGTGTAGGTTGCAATCATGGTTCTCCTGAGTGTTTGCATTTTGAAACCCAAGAGGCAGAGCACACTTCCAGTGTGGTAGAAGGAACATAGGCCTCAGATTCAGATAGACATGGCTTCAGTCTTAGCTTTGGCAGTTACTAGGTATGTGTCCTTGGTTAAGTCTCTTTGCTTCTCTGAGCCTCAGTTTCCTGGATAGTAAAGTGAAGATAATGATGCTTGGGTAGTAGGTGGGTATAAAGATTAAATGAGATAGTAGATGTTAAACGCCCAGCATGTAGTAGGTACTCATTAAATGAACACTATTGTAAGAACTGAGATCTGGAGTCATGCCTAGAACTCTGAGTATTTTCTCTGATTGCCTGAAAAAAGAAACAGTTCCTTTGCTTCCCCACATGGCTTTATTGACCTTCTGCCTTCCTCCTTCGCCCTTTAGGTTTGCGAGAGAATAGGAGGCACCCAGCATCCTACCTGGTCCATGGTGGCAAAGCTCTGAACTTGGCCTTTAGAGCCTGGACAAAGAAAGAAGTAAATATACTTATTTCTCTACCTCCTTTATAGTTGTGGCCTCCACAGAGACTGGCTTTGGGTAGATGCTTTGGGGTGGTGGATGAGACCAGGGAGGCTTGTGGCCTTCTGGGGTTAGAATGGAGGACTGGGTTAGGACTTTTTGGATTACATTTTTAAACCTTTCTTTCTGATTATAAAAAGTGATACAGGCTTACTCTAGAGAATTAGAAAAAATACAGAAGAGTGTAAGGAAGGAAAAACATCACCTGTAATTTTAGCACTCAGAGGGAATTAACATTAATCTGTGGGTGTATTTTCTTCTGGTCTTTTTTATATGCATTTAAGAAACATGATTGCTATCACTATACATACAATTTTGTATCTGAATTTGTTAGCTTATGTTAATTTCCTGTGTCCTCAAAGTTCTCCACGAACATTTAATAGTTACATGATATTCTTTTGCAGGGATATACCATCCTTACCTAACTGTTTATTGTTGCTTTATTTGGGGGGTAGTTATTGAAAAATCATGCAGTGACTATCTGTTTGCATCAGCCTTTTCCCCTCATCTCTTGATTGTTGCTTCAGGATAGATTCCAAGAAGAGCAATTTTTGGCTCAAAGTATATGAAAAAAACGTAAGGCTCTTACTGCATACTGCCAAAATGGCTTTGTAGAAATACACCAATGTCCATCTATCCAGTTGAATACTAAACAGCTATAAAAGAGAATAAGGAAGTTTTCTCTCTACTGATCTGGAAAGATCTCCAGAATTTGTCAAGTAAAGATGTAGAATCATGTATATAATGTGCTTCTTTATGTGTTAAAAGTGGGGAGGGGGGACAAGAATTACATTTATGTGTGCTTGTATTTGCCTGAAGACACAATCTGGAGGGATGTAGAAGAAAAGTGGTTACCTGTGGGTGCGGGCTAATGGGACTGATGGCATGGACAAATGTATGTTGAGACTTTTCAGTATATCTCTTTATATTATTTGATTTTTGAACTCTGTAAATGGATTACCTACTCAAAATGTTGACTTAAAAAAACAATTTTAAGAAATACAAAGAAAGAGAAATATCAATATTGTTCTCATGCTTTTGATATTCTTTATAGACTTTTCCCCCTGCATATGGAGATCTTCAGCCATTATAGGCTTAACTTGTACAATGTCTCCATTTCCTGTTGCCAACCTTCCCCTCAGATATCCTTGGACTTCATGTCTTGGGCCTTCTCTTCGTCCCTGGACTCACCTACACCTGGGCCTTAGCCTACTGTTCTGTTTCTCCACATCCCTCAGGTGTGGCTGCCTTGGGTTTCATTTCGGACCTTCCCCTCCCCCCCTCCATGAGGTGAACTTTGGAGTGACTCTGTCCCAGGAATAACAAAAGGGAGGGAGGGCGGGAAGAGTCTTAAGCACTCAGGCCCTGAGCCAGGTTGGCCCCAAATAGCACAGCCAAAGGGAGCTGGAGGAGAGTAGGACACAAATCTGAGGAACCCATTCTTATGCAATAAGTCTTTTGTGAAGTGAAAATGACTTCCATGGGAGGTACTCACTCCCTGACCTTTCCAGAGCCCTTGGGCTGGGTGGAGGGAGCTATTAAATTTATCCAGCTGGATCACATGGGTTCTCGGAACCCACCCCTGCCCAGCCACCAAAATAAAGATGGATTAAAAGAGTCAAGGAAAAAAGAAGATTCAAACCATGGGAAGTAAGAAGGTAATGCTGAGGAGTTTTTATCAGTCCTCTGGATACAGAAGTGAAGTGAAAACTGGTAGAAGAAATCACAAGGGAGAAACTTGGGAGATCTGTCTACATAAAGATGTAAATCTTGAGGATTCAAAAAGATTACAAACAAATTAAAAGAGAGACAACCAAGAGGTCTTATTCTTGGTTGCTGTTGAGCTAGCCATGGGCCTGTAGCTGCTCAGCACTGAGCTCTGTCCTCACAAGTAAAGAGGCCACGTTCTCCCCAGGGATTCTGGACTTTTTGAGGGCTATGGCCCAAGCCCACCATTGAGTTCCTCACACCTCTTGACCCTGCCCTTTATCAGATACAGGTTTTGCAAATACTGCCTCACAGTCTCTGGTTTGTCTTAATAGTGGTTTTGGAAGAGAAGATTTTATTTTTTATGAAGTCCAATTTATCAGTTGTTTTTCTTTTATGGTTCATGCTTTTTGTGTCCTCAGAAATCTAACCCTAACCCAAGGTCACAAAGATTTTCTCCTCTGTTTTCTTCTAAAGGGGTTATAGTTTTAGATTTTACATTTCAGTCTATGATCCAATTTGAGTTTGTGTGCCTGTGTGTGAGTGTGTGGTGCAAGATGTGGATTGAGGTTCTTTTTTTTGCATATGGGTATCCAATTGGTCCAGTACCATTTGTTAGAGTAACTACCCTTATCCATTGAATTACCTTGGTACCTTTGTCAAAAATCAGTTGTCCGTTTATGTGTGGGTCTATTCCTTATGCCTTTTGTTTGACAGGCTCTGCCAGACCACGAGGATGAGATTCCGGAGACAGTACGGACCGTACAGCTCATTAAAGATCTGGCTAGGGAGATCCGCCTGGTGGAAGTAAGAAGCAGGGGAGCAGGGGAGGCGTTTGGGAAGGGCTCAAGGCTCAAGTGGCAGGTCAGGCTTCTTCAGTTGGCTTGAGAGCTCAGGGGAAGGGTTGGAAAAACCCCACCAAAGATTCTGTTTATTCATTCATTTAAATAATAATCATGTGCCTTGAGTGTCTCTCACATTAGGCTAGGTGCTTAGAATACGTAATTCAGTGTCTTCCCACAAAGAACTTGGAATCCTGTAGAGGACTCTGGGCGAAGTTTACTGCCTGAGCCTCAGTTTCCTTGTTTCTAAAGTGGGGATAATTATACCTACTCAGGAGTTTGTTAAAAGGGTTACATAAGGTAATATATGTTGAGCACTAAGTATAGTACTTGGCACATAATAGGTATTCAATAAATTATGATGGTGGGTCACAGTAGTAGTGGGTGGTGGAGTTCATAGTAGTAGTTGTTGTTACTAATATTTTGACTCAGTCTCTGCATTCTACAAAATGACAGCTCTTCCATGTTAAACATGATTACAAAGCCATGTTTCAACAGGTGCTTATACCACAAGGCAGTAAGGTGTAGATGGTAAGAGACTCAGAGAAACTTGGGTTCTGGTTCCTGCTCTGTCACTTGCAAGCCTTTCAGAGCCTTAGTATCCTTATCTGTAAAGGGAGAATAACACCACCTTTTCAGAATTATGTTAGGATTAAGAGCTAATGTATGTAGAGCCCCTCGAACAGTGCCTGGCAGAGTAAGTACTCAATAAATGTGAGCCATTGTTATTAATAGACTTTGCAGCAAAGAGAGAACTCAGTGTGGGCTGGTGAAGTAGCAGAGGCACCAGAGGAGAATTGGACTTAGGGAAGTTTAAACTTTCCTTTAGCTCAGAAGCTGTCAACTTTCCATTTAGCACTCAGGATATAGGCACTCAAATCCATGCTAAAGGGTGGTCAGCGTGAGCTACTGGGAAGTTGGGCTTTCTAGCCTCACCGCTTACAGCATGTTTCACTGCCTACACCATAGCTTACATTGTCCACCTCCTACCCCATTTTCCTGCATTCCCATCTGTCACAGTCCTTCAGAGTTTAGTTACAAGGCCTACCTTTTCTCCAGCTCTTTGCACTTAAACCAATTTTGTATATACAAAATTTTGAGCTTGTTAGAAAAGGACTTAGAGATGGATCATGTCTGGTCCATTGGCTTTCAAATGTTTTACAGCAGTGGAACCTTTTTTTTTTCAAATGAGATCCTACATGGAAGCTGAATCAAAGCATAGCTGCAGTGAATAAGATAAAAACAAGAGGCTTAGAATTACACATGTTCCTCTTGTTTGCCTTCTACCTACTTCCAGTCTTCAGGGCTCCTCCCAAGAAGTTCAAAGGAGCCACAGATCATCTTTTAAAACCACCTTTCCAGTCTGATCCTTTAATTTTACAGCCAAGCAAACAGCCTCAGAGTGTTCAGATCACTTACCTGTGGTCACAGAGCTAGCTAGTAGCAGAATCAGGACTAGAACCTCTCTCCTCTCAAATCCTGCAGTCCTTAGAGTTGGAACCATAGTTTAGTACTCAAGTATTTTCTGTCTCATGCCAGCTGCATTTGGAGTCTTTACTCTCCAATTTTGACAGTAGTGCTGGGCTTTTTCTCTGCTCGTCTTCTCCTTACTTGTCAATGGCTGGGTAAAGATATGCCACCCCGTAAATTCTTGATGACACATTGTGAAAAAAACTAGGGTGTGCATCTAGATGTGGAGCATCCGTAAGCCACTTCCATGGCAGTAGTGCTGGTGCCATGAACAGTCCTCTGCTCTTAGCATAGAGAGAACTCTTGAGTAAGCTCTAACCCCCTCGTGTACTAACACTCTTGTAGGATATCTTCCAACAGAACGTTGGGAAGACGAGCAATATCTTTGGGCTGCAGAGGATCTTCCCAGCTGGCTCCATTCCCTTAACCAGGCCAGTCCATTCCACTTCAGTATCCATGTCCAGGCTGTCACTGCCCTCCAAAAGTGGTTCAAAGAAGAAAGGCCTGAAGCCCAAGGAACTCTTCAAGAAGGCAGAGCGAAAGGGCAAGGAGAGCTCAGCCTTGGGGCCTGCTGGCCAATTGAGCTATAATCTCATGGATACATACAATCATCAGGCACTGAAGACAGGCTCTTCCCAGAAAGCAAAGGTGGGTGCTGGCCCATGGGTTCAGCCCAGCCCTTTTGGGTCCCTTGGAAGAGCAGGGTATCAAAAGGATTGTCCTCTCTTCCCACCTCCCTTAGGGCCCCTGGTGTTTGGCTACCAGTCCCACTCATATAACAGGCATTTATTGAGACCTTGTCTGTGCTGGGCACTGTGATAGGTGCTGTGAATGTAACCTTCAAGAGGCTGACAGGCTAGTGAGAACGGCAGGCATAAAAACGAATGAGTGCAATGAGGTATTGTGGATGCCATAATCAAGGGTGTGTGGGGGACCCTGAGACACAGAGGGGTGGATGATTTTATGTGGGCATAAGCTATGATCAGGAGCTCTTCTCTCAAAAAATGACACTTGAGCTGAATCTTGAAATGCTGGTTGGGAATGACATTTAAGAACATGGTATATGAGTGTCATGTTGGAGTCTTGAACAGGTCCTTAAGAAAAGCCCTTCTCTGGGGCTCTACCTTGCTTCAAGATTGTGGTGTTCTCCATGGGCATGTGAAGATCCTCTCCCCTCTTTTTAGAGAACACGGTTTACAAGATTGATAGGTTTCCCCTGGGGTAGCCATTCATTGTCAACCTCCTGTTCCTGGAATCATTTGGGGTGGGGGTGGGAGACAGTGTAGCAGAAGGCCTTGGTTCAGGTGATTTTAACAGTGAACTCAACCAGTGAAACCGGAAGGAACTGGTCATCGTGATTCACATGGGAGTCCCAGACAGGTGACAACTGAGCCTCCTCCTTCTGCAGTTCAACATCACTGGTACCTGCCTGAATGACTCAGATGATGACTCGCCAGACTTGGACCTTGATGGGAATGAGGGCCCGCTGGCCCTGTTGATGTCTAATGGCAGGTGAGGTGGGAAGAAGGAACACAGAGATACTGGGGCTGTCAGTTGCAACATGTCACTGAGACAAGGCATGGAATTAGGACCTGGGGCTGGAACATGGGTGGGGGGGGGGGCTTACTGTACTTGGGGAAGGACCCAGATATTATGAGATATCATTGCTTAGTTCAGAGAACTATGGTTGTGTTAGGGGAGAGGCCTGGAATCTAATTGGCAGTTTGAGAAAAATCTTGTATACAAGTTCTAAAAATTTCAGCAAGTCAGTGGGTCAGAACCACTGGCAGGAATAAGGAAGTATAGCATACTGGTTAAGAACATTCGTTTTTTTATATACCTTTTGCAATTAGATTTTTAGGAATTTTGCAGAAATATTTGCACAGGTACGTAAAGAGAAATGTTCAGTGTTCACTGCATCATTGTTTGTAGTAGTAATTAGGAACATGTTCATCAGTAAGCATTGGTTAAATGAATTATGGCACATCTATAGAGTGGAATAGCATGTAGCTATTAAAAAGAATTGAATTAAAAAAGAGTTAAATATCTATTGACATGGGAAAATATCCAAGATATATTCTTAAGCGAAAAAATCGGGTTACAAAATAATATATAGTAATAGTTCCATTTTAATTTTTAAAAATGGTGTGTGTGTACACGTGTGTGTGCGTGTGTATATGCTTGTGTAGAAAAGTGGCATACATATTTCTTTATTTTTATTAAGTGTTTGTTTATTTTTGAGAGGAGGACAGAGGATCTGAAGTGGGCTCCGTGCTGACACAAACAAGCCCAATGTGGGGCTTGAACTTACAAACCATGAGATCATTACCTGAGCTGAAGTCGGATACTCAACCGACTGAATCACCCAGTGCCCCTTCCTTCATTTTTAATTTAACTTTTTTTGAAGAGGTTTAAAATTTAATTTATGCAGTTTAAAATTGAAAAAGTACAGAAGAATACTTAGTGAAAAATTTTGTTCCTGCCCCTCCCTGTTCCCCAGTTCCCTTCCCTGTGGACAACCAGTGTCAATGATTTTCTTCTAGAGATAATTGTACACATTCATGCAAATAAGTATATTCATCGTATATTTTATACTTGTCACATCAAACTTGTAATAGTAGTTCTCTCTGGAAAGTAGGAGAAGGGAGCCAGGAGAGTAAATTTTTACTTCAGTAGCATTTGAATTGTGTACAATGAGCATGTATTACTTTTCCTAAAATAATTTTTAACAGAGCATTTTCTAAAAGAATAAAATAAAAGCATTCACAGCAAAAAGCACGGGCTTGGGAATCAGGCAGGTCCAAGTTTGAATCCCAGCTCTGACACAAATTCACTGTGTGATTTTAACAAGTTAATTAACCCTGCACCTTAGTGTCCTCATTATATCTCTTCTATAGATAAAGCTTCCCCTCAGGTTGTTGGAGGACTAAATGAGATTATGTATGTAAAGTGCCTATCACAGGGCCTGACACATAGTAAATGCTTAATAAATGGTAGCTCTTATAAATAAAATGATGAAGATTACAGGTGATGGTGGTGGTGATAGTGATGATGGTGTGGGTATAGCCAGAAGCTAAGTAGATCATCAGAAACCCTGAAACACATAGGCAGAGGCAGAAGAAGACCGTAAGAGTGATCGTCTGGACACTCAGAACACCAGACAGGAAGAGTCAAGAGCCAAGTAAAGTATGAACAGTAGAGGAATACAAGCATCAAGGATACCTTCATAGCCTTTTTGTAGGAAAAGGCCTTCAGATCCCACTTAGCTGAGAAATCAGTGAAAAGGGAATGTGAGAGCAGGGCAGATTTTGAAAGCAGCAGAGCTGTTCTTGGGGTTTGAGAATCTAGTTACTAAATAATAATAGACTGTTGAGCATTGTCTTTGTCCATGGTCGATCTCCTGGGTAGTAAAAAATTGAGAATCCTAAGGATCCAACCTATAATGGCTGTTGAGAATACAATGAGACATTTTCCCCTTCCCCACCAGTCTCTTTTTATGTTGCTTCTGTCACCTCCTGCAGCTGCCAGAGACTGCTGTTAAGTCAACCTAAAGAGACAAGGTACAGAAATATTTAAGACAATATGATATTATGGCTGGGCTTTTCTCCAGAATAATCCGAGGTATAGACGAAACAAGACTGGTTATTGATAATTGCTGAAACTTAGCTGAATGTAAGGTACATGAGAGTTTTTTATACTTTTATATTTTTGTATATGTTACACATTTTTCACAATTAAAAGTTAATAAAAGATCCAGGGTATAAATAGCTGCCATTTATTGAGCTTCTGCTTTGCGTCAGATTTTATTTTAGCTGTTTAGTACATTATTTAGTCCTCACAACAACCTTGAAGTGTTGTTATCCCCATTTTATTAATATGGAAACTGAGGCCCAGAGAACTTAATTATAAGATTAACTACCATTGGGCACTTGCCTTGTGTTGGGCTCTTCATTTGCTCATTTAATCCTCCTAAAACCCTGTGGGGTAGGAAACAGGTCAATTTAATGTCAGCCAATTTACTGAAAGAAAGCCAGTTCACCAAATTGCTACTGAATGTATCAAGTATACAGATTTACCAAAAACTGGTTTCTTTTTAACTATACGGTTTATTTCAACAGTTTTTACTGGTTAATATTGTTTGCCATATGTAACAGGATTATTTAAGCCATTTTTAAATTTTTAATTTTTTCCATTTCCTATATATATATATATATATATATATACATACACACATACATATATATGCATACATCTATATATACACATATATAGGAAGTATATATATATACATATATGTATATAGGAAGTATGTGTATATATACATATAAAGTTTGTTTGTTTTGAGAGAGACAGAGCGCAAGTGTAAGCAGGGGAGGGGCAGAGAGAGAGGGAGAGAGAGCATCCCAAGCAGGGTCTGCACCATCAGCACAGACCCAAGTGTACGGCTCGAACTCACAAAGCGTGAGATCACGACCTGAGTCGAAATAAAGTCCTATGCTCAACTGACTGAGCCACCCAGGTGCCCCTTTATGTATTTTTAATAGCTTTTTTTGAGGTATAATTTATATACCATACCTGCTTTAAGTATACAATTAAATGACTTTTAGTAAATTTAAAGAATGTGCAACTATCACCACAGTCCAATTTTAGAACATTTCTATCACCCCGAAAAGATGCCTCATGCTCACTCATACTTAGTCCTTTGGTTCTCTTCTCCAAGCCCAAGCAACCACTAATCTACTTTCTGTCTCTGTAGATTTGTCTTTTCTAGACATTTCATATAAATGGAAAAATATAGTATGTGGTCTTCTATGTCTGGCTTCTTTCACTTGTTTTTGAGGTTCATCCATGATGTATGTAGTATGTATCATTAATTGGTTCCTTTCTACTGCTGAATAGTATACCATTCTATGGATATACCATATTTTGTTTATCCATTAACTAGCTGACAGTCATTTGGAGTGATTCCACTTTTTGACTATTATGAATAATGGTGTGATGAGCATTTGCGTACAAGTTTTTGTATGGGCATATGTTTTCATTTCTCACTTAGTAAAATTTTGGGTCATATGGTAACGTTATGTTTAACTCTTTAAGAAACTGCCAAAATTTATTCTGAAGTGTGTGTACTACTTTATGTTCCCACCAGAAGTATACTGGCTAACATTGTTATTGTCTGTCTTTTTTATTATAGCCATTCTAATGGATATTAAGTGGTATCTCATTGTGGTTTTGATTTGCATTTTCCCAATAACTACTGATACTAAGCATCTTTTTGTGTGATTATTGGGCATTTGTATATCATCTTTAGAGAAATGTCTATTCAGATCTTTTGCTCATTATTAAATTGGCTTGCTTGTCTTATTATTGAGTTCTAAAAGTTATTTAAATATTCTGGATACAAATCCTTTCCCAAATAAATGACTTGTAAATATTTCCTCCCAGTCTATGGCTTATCTTTTCACTTTCTTAATGGTATCTTTTGAAGCACAAATGTGTTGATTTTTACCTAATACCAGGTCATAAAGATATTTTCCTGTATTTATTTTTAGAAGTTTTATAGTTTTAGCTTTACATTTATCTCCAGGATCCATTTTGAGTTAATTTTTGTATATGATGTGAGGTAAGAATCCACATTCATTTATTTGCATGTGATACCCAGTTATCTTAGCACCATTTGTTGAAAAGACCATCCCTTCTCCCACTGAATTGCCTTGGCACCTTTGGCAGAATGCAACTGACCATAAATTTAAGGGTTAGTTTTAGACTCACAGCTCTGTTCCACTGTTGTATATGTCTGTCCTTATGCTCATATCACACTACCTTGATTATTGTTGTTTTATAGTAAATTTTGAAGCCAAGTAGTAAAAGTCCTCCAACTTTGTTCTTTTTCAAAATTCATTTGCCCATGTTAAGTCCTTTGTATGCCTATATACATTTTAGTATCAGCTTATTAATTTATGCAAAAGAAATTAGCTGGATTTTAATAGAGATTGCATTGAATCTGTAGACCAGTTTGGGGGGTGGGGCTTGCCTTCTTAAGAATATTGAATGTGACTTTTTATGCTCTCCTTCTCTTCCTTTTTAGTGCCAAGAGGGTAAAGAGCTTATCTAAGTCTCGGCGAGCCAAGCTCACAAAGAAAGCAGATAAGGCTAGGCTGGTGGTGGAACAGGTGATGGAGGATGAATTTGACTTGGATTCAGATGATGAACTGCAAATTGACGAGAGATTGGGAAAGGAGAAGGCAACCTTGATAATAAGACCAAGTGTGTACCTATTCTTTCTTGTTCCTTCCCTGCCCATTTCACATTTGTTTCTGGTACCCTTGATAGACCAGAGGCCTTAGGCCTGAGCTTTTTGACATTCTGATTTACAAGCTCTTTAGGCCTCCATGTATTTTCTGCTCTAGAGATTTATATATAAACCAGTCCAAACCTCCCTCAATTAGTTTTCTGTGGTCATTACTTTTAGGAAAATTATAGTCTTACTTTTCCCCCTGGGTGTTTGGCTCAGATGCTTATCTTAGCTTCATGATAAATGCATTTCATTATTTTCTAGAATTTCCTCGAAAGTTGCCCCGTGCAAAGCCTTGCTCTGACCCCAACCGAGTTCGGGAACCAGGAGAAGTTGAGTTTGACATTGAGGTAGGAGCCTGCTCTGTGTCTAGTCTTCTGCCATTCTGGTTACAGAGACAGAAGACAGATTGTCATTCTAGTCTGAGGTAAAAAGATATCCTATGCATTCAATTCCTAAAATATTTATTAAGTGAAAGATTGTGTGCTAAGTACAGCTAAGCATATAACTGGGAGATCATAATTTAGTTGACATATTTTAAAAATCCTTTAATGCAGTGGAGTGCCTAGCTGGCTCACTCGGTTAGGCTTCCAACTCTTGATTTTGGCTCAGGTCATGATCTCACCATTTGTGAGATAGAGCCCTATGTCAGGCTCTGCACTGACAGCATGGAGCCTGCTTGGGATTTCTCCCTCTCCATCTCTCTCTGCCCCTCCCCCACTCACACTTTCTGTGTTTCCAAACAAACAAACAAACATTAACAAAATCCTTTAATGCCGGGTAGAAGAAAAGGCACTGCAATGTAGCAGAAAGAGTATCTGATTTGGAATATCTGATTATGACTTTACACAAATTATTTACTGAGCCTTAGCTTCCTTATCTGTAAAATGGGAGTTAACAATACCTACCTCACCAAGATGCTGTGAAGATTAAAATACTTGGTGCTTAGAAGATACTAGTATCCGGAGTGAAAATGTCAACACTGTATTGGGGCCTAACTAGACCAACCCTCAGCAGCTGAGGTGATATCCTCTTTCCCCAACAGGAGGACTATACAACAGATGAGGACATGGTAGAAGGGGTCGAAGGCAAGCTTGGGAATGGGAGTGGTGCTGGTGGAATTCTTGATCTGCTCAAGGCCAGCAGGCAGGTGGGGGGACCTGACTATGCTGCCCTCACGTGAGTACTGTCTTTGATCTCCCCTTTCCAGGTGATCAGACGCCACACCCTCCCACCCCCACCCAAAAGACTAGATCAGCCAATCAGCAGATATTTATCAAGACATTTAAAGGGACAAAGAATTAGCAAAGGCATTCAGGCTGAGAGACTAAAACAGACATGAAATCTGTCCTGGGGAACTTAAGATCTGACAGAAAGTGGATGTATATATAGACTTCAAAAGGGATCAATTTGGGGTTTTTTGGGACTTGGAAGAGGGACTGGAAGGGGCATGGAAGGAATACTGGGCCTTTTCTGGGCCTTGTTTAAAAAATGAAAGAATTCAGCATGGGCGAACAGTGAGGGAGGTGCACCCCTCTTTTTGCCACCTTCCTGCTGTCTGCAGAAAGACTTGAGGCAAGAAGGACTGGCCTTGATGTGAAGACAGTCTTTGATATACTGTCTTGGTCCATTGGCTTGATTTCTGGTTTCTCATCTGGAATTGTTCTCTCCTTCCTCCCACCCTAAGCCCCACTATTGTCCCTTCTCCCTGACTGTTCTGATGACTATTTTCCTCTGACAACTACAGAAACTCCCTCAGCATTTCTCCTGTCCCTTGCAGCGAGGCCCCTGCCTCTCCCAGCACTCAGGAGGCCATCCAAGGCATGCTGTGCATGGCCAACCTGCAGTCCTCATCGTCCTCACCAGCTACCTCCAGCCTGCAGGCCTGGTGGACTGGGGGCCAGGACCGAAGCAGTGGGAGCTCCAGCAGTGGGCTGGGCACAGTGTCTAGCAGTCCTGCTTCCCAGCGCACCCCAGGGAAGCGGCCCATCAAGCGTCCAGCATACTGGAGAACCGAGAGCGAGGAGGAGGAAGAGAATGCCAGTTTGGATGAACAGGACAGCTTGGGAGCATGCTTCAAGGATGCAGAGTATAGTAAGGGTCCAGGCCAGAAGTGCTCCCCCTAGTCCCAGTCTCAAACCCAGTCCCAATCCAGGATAACCTGGGACAGTAGTGAGCAAAGACCTTGCCTTAAGCCTGATGCTTGCCTTCTTTGAGCCATGTTTTCTTAATCTGTAAAATGGAAATACCTACAGGTTGATTCAAGAATTAGAGATGGTGTTTGTCCAGAGCACCTGGCACATTGTCTTGCTCATGGAAGACCCTCAAAAAATGGTAGCCATTATAATTAGCTATCATCCATTTTTAAAATTGTCTAACCTCCTTTGCTGGTAAATCTTTTTTCCCTTCTTGTCTGTTTTACCTCCATCACTTCCACTTCTCTGTTTGGTTCATCCCTTGCAAAGGTATATAATGACCTTTCAGCGGGCTTTTTACATTTAAGAGATGACCTTTTTTTAAGTTAAGATTTATTAAGTACTACAGTATATAAACACTTTTTTATATAGTCCAGTTGACTTTAATGTGGGTTTTAATGTTGGTTTTTTTAAATTCTCATTGATCAAAATTCAAACAAGACTGAGAAAGCAAAAGAGCCCTTTGACTAATACTCTTCCTCCTCTGAGGAAGGTTACTTGAAGGTAACCTGTGCTATTAGTTGATGTGTACCTTTCATTTTCTTGTACTTACAACCACATGTGGACATAGATAGGGTTTTGTGTAGTATACATGGTTCTACAACTTGCTTAGATATCTTTCGATATCACTGATATCACATGGAGATCTATCTGCTTGATCAATAACATTGAGATCTACCTGTTGCATAGTAGCCTATAGCATAGATGTGCCACCATCTGTTTAACCATTGCCTTCTGATTAACATTTAGGTTGTTTCTGATTTTTTAGTTTGACTAACAATGCTGCATTGAAAATGCTTGTAAATAACTCTTGGTGTGCATGTGCCAGCTAACATTTCTATAGGGTAGCTAGACCTGCTGGATTGAAAGGTATGTATAAAATAAATGTTAATAGTGCCAAATTTCCCCTCCAAAAGGGCCAGTATATGAGCAGTGTATGAGACATACATGTTTCCCCACAGCCTTACCAGCTGTGGATATCATCAGTCTTCTTAATTTTTTGCAAATCTGATAGCAAAAGAAATGGTGTTTCAGTTTGTTTTATATGCTTATTGGCTCTTTTTAAATTTATTTTCTGTGAATTGATTCATTCTTTCCCCCATTTTTCTATTAGGATGTTGATTTTTTTATTGCTATGTAGGAGTTCTTTATATATTCTAGATTTGTTAGAGTGTTTTTTTAAAATAATTTTTTTTAATGTTTATTTATTTTGGGAGACAGAGTGCGGGGGGTTGGGGGGCAGAGAGAGAGGGAGGCACAGAATCTGAAGCAAGCTTCAGGCTCTGAGCTGTCAGCACAGAGCCCATTGTGGGGCTCGAACCCACGAAGCATGGGATCATGACCTGGGCCGAAGTCGGACGCTCAACCGACTGAGCCACCCAGGCCACCCCTAGAGTGGTTTTTTTTTCATTTGTATTCTGGAAATTTTGCAAAATGTTTTCTTTTAGTCTGTTGCTTGTATTTTATTTATGGTATCTTTTAGCATGTCGAAGATTTCAGTTTTTACATAGTCATCTTTATCGATTTTTTTTTGTATTTTATGTCTCGTATAAGAAAACTTTCTTATATTTTTACCTAAAGCGTGTGTAGAAGTCAAAATTGTATCTCTTTCTCTGGAATTAAGTTTTATGAATTGTGGGAGGTAAGAATGTAAATGTAATTTTTTCCCATATGGATAGTTATTTGCTCTGACACCATTTATTGACTGGTTCATCATTATCCCCCTGGTTTGAAGTTCCACTTTTGTCATAAACTAAATTCCCATGGTATGTGGATTTGTTTTTCTACTCTATTTCCAGTTCTGACCTTTAATAGCTATATAACATTGGACAAACTAGTTAACCTCTCTGTGCTTCTCTAATAGTACCTACCTCATAGATTGTTGTGAGGATTAAATGAATTAATCTACATAAAGCACTCAGAACATTGCCCAGCACATGATAGGTGTTAGATATTATTAATATTTTCTGTTCTATAAAATTTGTCCATTCCTTTTGTAATACCACATAGGTTAGTTACAATGGGCCTTGTGTCTGGTAGGACAGATCCCCTCTGCAGAACTTGCTTTAGACCTAAAGAGAGCACAAATGCTCAGCAAGCCCATCATCTCTGAGTGGAGCTGTGATTGGTCTTAGGGGCCTTCCAAGTTCCCCTGGCCACCCACCATACCTTCAGCAGACAGTCGAATCAGCCTACAGCTAAGACATCTGCCCCTGGCCTAACTACTTCCTTTTGTTCCCTGCTTTACCCAGCAACACGAGAAAGGCAGTTTAATAAGGAGATACTGATCTACTTGTTCTTATTTTTCCTGAATTTCCAGGCCATTATTGAGTTTTTTGTATTCCAGATGGATTTTAGAATCGGCTTGTTAAATTACATGGAAAATTATATTAGGATTTTTTAAAATTAGGATCTCATGCATTTGTAGATAAATTTATGGAGACTGACATCTTCCATCAGAGAGGCCTTTCTGCTCTAATGGGATGTATGTATTCTTGAAAAACTTCTTGTCCTGAAAATGTGTACACTAAAAATAATAGGGCTTACAAGAAAAAGAGGGTTAAGAGCACACCCCTCAAAGTCTCTGTGGCTTTGAAGGCAAAACACCCAAATAATAACAGTCCTAATAATAATCCTTGCCCAGTTAGCAAGGCATTGGCATTTGCACCTAGCATCAGAATCAGTGGTTTCTTTGTAGCCTTAAACCCTGGGCTCAGGCTTTTTCCTTCCAGATGTGGGTTCTTGAGGGCATTTGCTTAAGATAGATACCAGCTTCATCAAATTAAAATCTGATTCAGGGCCTAGTCTTCAGCAGTCTTTTTGTCTTTTTTAAACATAGGGCAAATGTCTTCACAACTTACTCATTTTCTTTCTTAGCTATCCTCCTCCCACCGGAGCTTCATTTTGTAGGAAACAAAGGCACCATTTTCTCTTCCTCTAGTGGGAGGCACTATTGCAGGATTTTCAGCTTCTGTCTGTAGGTATTCATATATTGCTAGGGCTTTCTCTGTAATTGTGAGAAAATTCATCCCTGATTGGTTAAAAATAACATGCCAAAGAAAATTGCTTTGGAACCAGTGTAATTTCTGGATGACTTTGACGTCATTTGGACATGAGCAGTCACAAAACAGGCCATCTCGTCCTTCTGTCTTCAAACATGGTCTCTCTATTCATGTGGGTTTTCTTGTATATCTGTTCAGTTTATTTACTAGGTGTTTTAAAGTTTGGTTCCTATTGAAAGTGGCATCTTTTCATCTATTACATTTTCCATTTGGCTGTTGCTAGTGTGCAGGAAAATAATTGATTTTTCTATTTTGATCCTGTATTGGATTACCTTACTATGCTCTTATTAGTTGTTTCAGTTAATGGTCTTGGGCTCTTGAGGTAGATAATCTGTGTCCCCTATCTTAGTCTGCTAGAGCTGCTATAACAAAATGCCACAGACTATATGGCTTAAACAACAGACATTTATTTTCTCACGGTTCTGGAGGCTGGAAGTCCAAAATCAAAGTACTAGCAGTGTTAGGTTCCCCTGAGGCCTCTCCTTGGCTTGCAGATGATCTCCCTCTTACTGCTTCCTCACCTGATCTTCCCTTTGTGAACATAGGCCCCTGATGTCTCTATGTATATCCTAATCTCTTCTTAAAAGGACACATATTGGATCAGGGCCCACCCTAGTGGCCTCATTTTAACTGAATTATCTCTTTGAAAGCCTTATCTCCAAATATAGACATATTCTGAGGTACTAGGGGTTAGGAATTCAACATATGAAATTGGGGGGGCAGGACACAATTTAGCTCATAATATCCCTTTCTAGTGTTCGATAGCTCTAGATTTTTCTAGTTTTATCACACTGTTGAATAGTTACAGTGATAGGGGGCGTCCTTGTATTGTTTCTGACTTTAAAGGTAATGCTGCCAGTATTTCTCCACTCGATACATGGGGCTCTCTGTAGGTCTCTGATAGGCGGTGTTCATGAAGTTCAGGGGGGAGTATCGATCTCTAGTTTGAGAGGTTTTTGTTTGTTTGTTTTAATCAGAAACAGAATTAGGTTTTGGCAAATGGTTTTTTTGGCATCTTTTGATTATAAGTGCATAGTTTTTCTCTGTTAATTTGTTAATTGTAATATATGTTAATAGAATTACTGATTTTGAGTTGACATTTCCTTCTTGGGATTGGCTGTACTTGATCATGGTGTTTAACAGTAGTTTGTTTATTTAGTTCATTTGACTACTAATCATCTTGTTTGTTTACTATTAATTTCTGGTTTTATTTTAGTCCTTTTTCTTAATGCTCTTTGCACAACGCCTCAAGTTGAAAGCTCTGTTCCTTTCTTTTCAGTCTCTTTTCCCTTTTGATAAAGGGTTTTTTTAATTTTATTTTTCAAATCAGCATGAAGTAAAATTGGCTTTGCTGCTATAACATGTTTAGATTCTTATAACCACCACCATAATGAGCATACAGAACCTCCTCACACTCCCTTATGTTGTCCCTTGGTAACCGTGCTCTCCCTCTACCCTAACGCCTAGCAACCACCGATTTCATCTCCATCCCTGTGGTTTTGGCCTTTGCCAGAATGTCATGTAAATGGAGTTACGCAGTATATAATATTTTCAGATTAGCATCTATTATTCAGTATAGATGTTCTTATGTATCAATAGATGTTTCCTTTTTACTGCTCTCGTCCATTGTAAACCACAGTTTCTTTATCCATTCACCCGTTGAAGGACATTTGGGTTGTTTATAGCTTTGGATGAGCTGCTGTGAACATTCATGTTCAGGCTTTTGTGTGAACATGAGTCTTCATTTCTCTAGGGTAAATGCCTTAGAATGGGATTCCTGGACTGTATGGGCAGTGGATAAGAAATGGCCAAGGTGTTTCCCAGAGTGGTTGTGCCACTTTACATTCCTGCCAATAATGTATGAGAGTTCCAATTGCTCCACATACTTTTCAGCACTTGGTATTGTCATTGTATTTATTTTAGCCATCCTAATAAGTGTATAGTGATATGTCATTTAATGGGTTTTCTAATGTCTAATGATGTATCTATTGACCATTCATGCATCTCTCTTTTGAGATGTCTTTAAATAGACGCTTTGAATTACTTGCCTATATTTTTTTAGAGGTATAATTAACATAGAGTGTTATATTAATTCCA
This sequence comes from Felis catus, assembly GCF_018350175.1. Lineage (NCBI taxonomy): Eukaryota > Metazoa > Chordata > Mammalia > Carnivora > Felidae > Felis > Felis catus. The sequence continues at coordinate 46,777,797 of NC_058386.1, read as the reverse complement.
GGTATACAATATAAAGATTCAACAGTTCTGTATGTGACTCACTGCTCATCAAGATAGGTGTTCTCTTAATCCCCTTTATCTATTTCACCCATTCCCCATAACCACCTGCCCTGGCAACCACCAGTTTGTTCTCTATAAAGATTCTAGTTTTTTGTTTGTCTCCTTTTCTGTTTGTTCCTTCATTTTGTTTCTTAAATTCCACATGAGTGAAATCATGTTGTATTTGTCTTTCTCTGACTTATTTCACTTAGCATTATACTCTGTAGGTCCCTCCACACTGTTGTAAATGGCAGGATCTCATTCTTTTCTATGGCTGAGTAATAGTTCAGTGTGTGTGTGTGTGTGTGTGTGTGTGTGTGTGTGTGTGTGTGTGTAATACCACATTTTCTTTATTCATTGATCTGTGGATGGGCTTATCTGTGGTTGAGTTGCTTCTATATCATGGCTATTATAAATAATGCTGCAATAAACATAGAGGTGCATATATCTTTTCAAATTAGTGTTTTTATTTTCTTTGCGTAAATACCCAGTAGTGACATTGTGACATTACTAGATCATATGGTAATTCTATTTTTAATTTTTTTGAGGAACCTTCATATTGTTTTCCACAGTGGCCACATCAATATGCATTCGCACCAACAGTACACAAGAGTTCTGTTTTCTCCACATCCTGCCCAACGGTTGTTATTTCTTGTCTTTGATTTTTAGCCATTCTGACAGATATAAAGTGATATCTCATTGTGGTTTTGATTTGCATTTCCATGATGATTATTGATGTTGAGCATTTTTTCCATGTGTTGGCCATCTGTAGGTTGTCTTTGGAAAAACGTCTGTACAGGTTCTCTGCCCATGTTTAAATCAGAGTATTTATTTGCTTTTTTTGGTGTTGAGTTGTTTAAGTTTTTATATTTTTTGGATATTAATCCCTTATTGAATATATCATTTGCAAATATTTTCTCCTATTCCGTAGGCTGCCTTTTTATTTTGTGGATGGCTTCCTTTGCTCTGCAAAAGCATTGTGTTTTGGTGTAGTCCAAATACTTTAATTTTGCTTTTGTTTCCCTTGCCCAAGGACACATAGCTAGAAAAATGTTTCTATGTCCATTGTCAAGATTATTGCATATGTTTACTTTCTAGGAGTTTTATGATTTCAGGTCACACATTTAGGTCCTTAATCCATTTTGAGTATATTTTTATGTATGGTCTAAGAAAGTGGTCCAGTTTCATTATTTTGCATGTAGCTGTCCTGTTTTCCTGTCACCATTTAATGAAGAGACTGTCTTTTCTCCATTGTATCTTCTTGCCTCCTTTGTTGTGGATTAATTGACCATATAGGTATGGGCTTATTTCTGGCCTCTCTATTCTGTTTGATTGATCTATGTGTCTGTTTTTGTGCCGGTACCATACTGTTTTGATTACTACTGCAGCTTTGTAGCATATTTTGAAATTTGGGATTGTGATAACTTCCAGCTTTGTTCTTCTTTCTTAAGATTGCTTTGACTATTCAGGGTCTTTTGTGGGTCGATACAGATTTTAGTGTTATTTGTTCTAGTGCTGTGAAAAAATGTTGGCATTTTGAAAGGGATTGCATTAAATCTGTAGATTGCTTTGGGTGGTATGGACATTTTAACAATATTTGTTCTTCCAATCCATGAGCATAGAATATCTTTCTATTTGTTTGTGTTATCTTCGGTTTCTCTCATCAGCATTTTATAGTTTTTCAAAGTACAGGTCTTTCACTTTCTTAAATAAGTTCATTCCTAGGTATTTTGTTATTTTTGGTGGAGTTGTAACTGGAATTATTTCCTTAGTTTTTCTTTCTGCTACTTCATTTTTAGTATATAGAAATGCAACAGGTTTCTATATATAATTTTGTATCCTACAACTTTACTGAATTTATTTATCAGTTCTAGTGAATTTTTGGTGATATCTTTAGGGTTTTATTATGTCATCTGCAAATAGTGAGAGTTTTACTTTTCCTGACCAACTTGGATACCCTTTATTTCTTTTTCTTGTCTGACTGCTGTGGCTAGGACTTCCAGTACTATGTTGAACAAAAGTGGTGAGAGTAGACATCCTTGTCTTGTTCCTGATCTTAGGGGAAAAGCTCTCAGTTTTCTCCATCAAGTAGGATGTTCTCTGTGGGTTTTTCATATATGACCTTTATTATGTTGAAGTATATGTTCCCTCTAAACCTACTTTGTTAAGAATTTATATCATGAATAGATGTTGTACCTGGTCAAGTGCTTTTTCTACATCTATTGAAATGGTTTTTAATCTTTCTCTTATTGATATGATGTATCACATTGATTGATTTGTGAATATTGAACCACCCTTGCATTTTGGGAATAAATCCCACTTGAGCGTGGTGAATAATTTTTTAAATGTATTGTTGGATTTAGTTTGCTACTATTTTGTTGAGGATTTTTGCATCTGTGTTCATCAGAGATACTGGCCTGTAGTTTTCTTTTTTTAGTGTGTTTATCTGGTTTCGGTATCAGAGTGATGGTGGCCTTGCAGGATGAATTTGGAAGCTTTCCTTCCTCTTCTGTTTTTTTTTTTTTTTTTTGGAATAATTTGAGAAGAATAGGTGGGTATTAATACTTCTGTAAGTGTTTGGTAAAATTCACCTGTGAAGCCTAGAATTCACCTGTGAAGGTCTTGGAGTTTTGTTTGCTGCAAGTTTTTTGATTGTTGATTCAATTTCATTGCTGGTAATTGGTCAGTTCATATTTTTGTATTCATGATTCGGTTGTGTAAGGTTATATGTTTCTAGGAATTTATCCATTTTTTCTCAGTTGTCCAATTTGTTGGCATATAAGTGTTTAGAGTATTCTCTTATAATCTTTTGTACTCCTGTGGTGTGGTTGTTATTTCTCCTCCTTCATTCTGATTTTGAGTTCTCTCTTTTTCTTGATGAGTCTGGCTAAAGGTTTATCCATTTTGTTTATATTTTCAAAGAACCAGTGCTTTGTTTCATTGATGTGTTCTATTGTTTGGTCTCCATTTTATTTATTTCTGCTCTACTCATTACTATGTCTTTCCTTCTACTCAGCTTTGTTCTTTTTCTGTCTCCTTCAGGTGTAGGGTTAGGATGTATATTTGAGATTTTTCTTGTTTGTTTAAGTAGGCCTGTATTGCTGTAATCTTCCCTTTTAGAACACCTTTTGCTGCATTCCAGTTATTTTGGACAATTGTGTTTTCATTTTCACTTGTTTCCATGTGTTTTTAACATTTCCTCTTTGATTTCTTGGTTGATCCATTCACTGTTGAGTAGCATATTATTTAGCCTCCATGTATTTGTGCTTTTTCCAGAGTTAGTCTTGTGGTTGACTTCTAGTTTCATACTGTTGTAGTCAGAAAAGATACATCATATGATTTCAGTCTTTTTAAATTTATTGAGACTTGTTTCATGGCTTTACAGGTGTTCTATTCTGAAGAAGGCTCCATGTGCACTTAAAAAGAATATTCTCTTTTTAGTTGAAATATTCTGAATATATCTATTAGGGCCATCTGGTCCAATGTGTCATTCAAAGCCATTGTTTCCTTGTTGATTTTCTTTCTGAATGATCCTTGCATTGATCCTTACTGCAGATCCTTACTTTGTTAATAGTTGTTTTATGTATTTAGGTGATTCCATGTTGGGCGCTTAAATATTTACAATTGTTCTATCCTTTTGTTGGATTGTTCACTTTATCATTAGGTGGTGTCCTTCCTTGTCTCTTGTTGCAGTCTTTGTTTTAAAGTTTATTTTGTTTGATATCAGGGGTGCTTGAGTGGCTCAGTCAGTTAAGTGTCCAACTCTTGATCTCAGCTCAGGTCATGATCTCATAGTTCATGGGATCAAGCCCTGCATTGGGCTCTGCGCTGACATCACGGAGCCTGCTTGGGATCCTCTCTCCCTCTCTCTCTGCCCCTCCCCTGCTCATACTCTTGCACTCTCTCACTCTCAAAATAAATAAGTAAACTTATAAAAATGAAGTCTATTTTGTTTGACATCAGTATTGCTACCCAGCTTCCTTTTCGCTTCCATTTTCATGGTAAATGTTTTTCCATCCTTTCACTTTCAGTCTGCATATATCTTAGGTCTGAAGTGAGCCCCTTATAGATGGGTCTTGCTCTTTTCTCCATTCAACCACCCTGTGTCTTTTGATTGGATCATTTAGTCTATTTACACTTAAAGTAATTATTGGAAGGTATGTACTTATTGCCATTGTTATTTGTTTTTCAGTTATTTCTGTAGTTCTTTTGCTCTCTTCCCTTGTAGTTTAATTGCATTTTTGCGTGATATGCTTAGATTCCTTTCTCTTTATTTTTTGTGTATGTATTACAAGTTTTTGATTTGTGGTTACCATTAGGTTCATAATAACATCTTATGCCTATAGCAGTCTATATTAAGTTGATGGTCGCTTAAGTTGGTACCCACTTAAAACATTAAATTTTTACCACTCCCCATGTTTTATGTATATAACATCATACTTTACATCCTTTTCTTTTGTGAATCCCTTGACTGATTTTTTTTTAATTTTTTTTAACGTTTATTTATTTTTGAGACAGAGAGAGACAGAGCATGAACGGGGGAGGGTCAGAGAGAGGGAGACACAGAATCCGAAACAGGCTCCAGGCTCTGAGCTGTCAGCACAGAGCCCGACGTGGGGCTCGAACTCACGGACCACGAGATCATGACCTGAGCTGAAGTCGGCCGCTTAACCGACTGAGCCACCCAGGCGCCCCTCTTGACTGATTTTATAGATATAATTGATTTTACTGTCTTTGTGCTTTAACCTTCATACTGATTTGATAAGTGATTTATGTACTACTTTTATTATGTGTTTGCATTTACCTGTGAAATTTTTCCCCATTATTTTCTTACTTGTGATTAAGGCCTTCTCTTTCCACTCAAATAATTCCCTTTAACATTTCTTGCAGGGCTGGTTTATTGGTGATGAACTCCTTTAACTTTTTTTTTTTGTCTGGGAAATTCTTTATCTGTCTTTCTGTTCTAAATGATGTCCTTGGTGGGTTTGCATATTCTTGGTTGCAGGTTTTTTCCTTTCAGCACTTTGAATATATGATGCCACTCCCTTCTGGCCTGACAAGTTTCTGCAGAGAAATTAGCTGATAACCTTACAGGGTTTCTCTTGTATGTAATGGTTTCATTTTCTCTTGCTACTTTTAAAATTCTCTCTTTATCACTGCTTTTTGCCATTTTAATTATCATGTGTTTTGCTGTGGTCCTCCTTGGGATAATTTTGTTGGGTACTCTCTGTGCTTCCAGGATCAGGATATCTGTTTCCTACCTCAGATTAGGAAAGTTTTCAGCTATTATTTCTTCAAGTAAATTTTCTGCTCCCTTCTCTCTCTCTTTTCTTCTGATTCTGTGATCCTTATAATGTGAATGTTATTATACTTGATAATGTTATTGAGTTCCTTAACCAATTCTCATTTTTTTTCTTTTTGCTGCCCAGCTTGGTTGCTTTCCATTACCGTCTTCCAGATTGCTGATCCATTATTCTTCCTCCTCTAATCTGCTATTGATTCCTTCTAGTATATTTTTATTTCAGTTATTGAGTTATTGGCGTCTGACTGGGTCTTTTTTATATTTTCTGGCTCTTTGTTAAAGGTCTCACTGAGATCCTTCATTCTTTTCTCAAGTCCAGTGAGTATTTTTATGACCATTACTTTGAATTCTCTTAACAGGCATATTACTTCATTTAATTTAGCTGTTTTGTTGTGGTTTTGTCCTGTTCTTTGATTTCATACATATTCCTCTGTCTCCTCATTTTGTCTGACTCTTTGTTTCTGTCTATTAGGAAATTAGGCTATAATTCCTGATCTTGAAAGTAGTGACCTTATGAAGAACTGGTCCTGTGGTGCCCTTTAGCACAATGTCCCCTGTTCACCAGAACCAGACAAGTTAGAGGTGTCTCTTTTGTGGGTGGGTGTGCCTCTACTATTGTAACTGAGCCACGTATACCTTCAGTCCACTTGGTTGCAATGACCTACTCTGCCTACTTTGGGCATACAGGGCAGGATTTGGTCCCTGTGCTGTTAAAGGGCCTGTCTGGGTTTGCCATGGGCTTATAAGTTGGGTGGTGTCAGTATTTACACACTTGCCTGCCCTCAGCTCATCTCCTGGGGCTGTAGTCACATTGACCTACAGGGCAGTCTCTATATTGTACTCCCAGAGGCTTTCATTGATCGGTGGAGCTGACAGTTGGACAAGATGCCTGCCCCCAGTCTAGGACTGATGGGCAGGGCACTATCTCTGTGCTGCCAGTTATAAGGTTCGGGCACTGGGACTGAGGGCATACTGGTGTGTATGGTTATCTTCCCTTCTCTCCCAGACAGTAGTCACTTTGGACTGGTGCTTTTCTCTGCTGGGGTTCCTTGCAGAGCATATTGGGACAGGAGTAGCTTTGGAGGGAGACCTGTCTCTTCAGTGGGGTAGGTTGGATGGACCGATTGGCAGGAGAGGAAGGGGGAAGGGCACATGGTGCTAGCAAGATAGGTAGACAGTGTTTACACTGGTTCCCACAAGTGACCTGCTATCCACACTGGGGACAGGGAAAGAGAAATGGTGCCTACCAATAGTTTTGTTCTTGGAGAGGTCTCCTAAAAATTCCTGCTCCTCTAGTGCAAGTTCTGAGATTAGTAAATAAATCTTCAGTATATCCCAGGTGCTTTTCAAACTGCTGCTTCCGTGCTGTATCTTGGCCAGGTTATTTGTTTTACTGGCCCTTGAAGGGCTGGGTCCCAGTTTCCTATTGCCCCCCAATTCTCCAGAATATAATATAGCTCTTCCCAGGATCTAAGCCCACTGGTTTTTAAAGTACCTGGAGGTAAGCCCTGCTGAGTGTAAAAACTCTCAAAGTGAAGCCCCACTTCTTTTTCAAAGCCAAATGTTACAGAAACTCATCTTTCCAGTGTGGGTCCTCTGTGCCTGGGGTGGGGTCTGATCTTCTCACTTCTTTGTGCTTGTAGTGTCCCTTCTGTTTGTGATTAGTCTCATCTCCATCCCTCCTACCCTTTTGATGTGGCCTCCTGTTTACAATTAACTGTGTAATGTCTGTTCTACCAGCCTTTGGTCATTTTCAGTGTCAGTTGCACTGATGTGGCTGTTACCTTGGTAAGTCTGTAGGACAAGCAAGATCAGGATCCTCCTACTCCTCCATCTTCCAACATTTGCTCCTTTTTTTAGTTGTGCTTTTTATTTCTTAAGTGTTGAGCTTTGAAATTTCTTTATAGTCTGAGTTCAAGTCTCTTATCAGATATATTTTCTCCTAGTCTATAGCTTGTCTTTCATTCTTAACACTTTCTTTCTTAAAGTAAGCACTTACATTTTCTAGAAAAGTCCAGTGTCTTCAATTTTATTTATTTATGTTTTAGAGACTACAAGCGAAGGAGAGGGGCAGAGGGAGGGAGGGAGGGAGGGAGGGAGGGGGAGAGAGAGAGAGAGAGAGAGAGAGAGAGAGAGAGAGAGAGAGAGAGAATCTTAGGCAGGCTCCATGCTAAGCATGGAGCCTGACATGGGACTCGATCCCACAACCCTGGGATCATGACCTAAGCTGAAATCAAGAGTCGGACACTCAACCAACTGAACCACCCAGGTGCCCTTCAATTTTATCTTTTAATGATTATGCTTTTGATGTCTCCTTTAGCAATTCTTTATGTAAACTCAGGTCATAACAGTTGTCTCTTTTCATCTAAAAATGTTATGGTTTTACATTTCTATCCATGATCTATTCTGACTGAAGTTTTACATAAGGCATGTTTACGTTGAGGTTCCTGCCCCTTTTTTGGCATATGGATGTCAGTTGTCACAATACCACCATTTGTTTGTTTTTTTTTTTTTTTTTTTTTTTTTTTTTCAACGTTTATTTATTTTTGGGACAGAGAGAGACAGAGCATGAACGGGGGAGGGGCAGAGAGAGAGGGAGACACAGAATCGGAAACAGGCTCCAGGCTCTGAGCCACCAGCCCAGAGCCCGACGCGGGGCTCGAACTCACGGACGGCGAGATCGTGACCTGGCTGAAGTCGGACGCTTAACCGACTGCGCCACCCAGGCGCCCCTACCACCATTTGTTTAATAGACTTTTTTCACCATTGACTTGCGTTTACACCTTTGTAAAACGTCAAATGGCCAAATTTGTGTGGGTCTGTTTCTGAATTGTTTCATTCTTTTGCACTGATCTATGTATCTGTGCCTTTGCCAGTACTTTATTTTCTTGATTACTATAGCCCTATAGCAATTCTTAAGATCAAGTACTATGAGTTCAATTTTGCCTTTCCATGTAAATTTTAGAATTAGTTTATCTGAAGCCACAAACATTTCTTCTGGAATTTTGATTGGAATTGTATTTAAATGTATAGATCAGTTTGGTGAAAATTATTAGCGTCTTTATTTTTCATTGAGGTAAAATTCACAAAACATGTAATTTAACCATTTTAAATTGTACAATTCAGTGGCATTTAGTGCATTTACAGTGTTATGAAACCAGTGCCTCTCTCTGTTTCCAAAACATTTTCATCACCTCAGAAAAACTCCCCATATCCATTAAGTGATTGTTACCCTGCTGGTAACACTCATCTCCTGGTAATCACTAATCTGCTTTCTGTCTGATTTCTTTCTTGCCCATTATAGATATTTCATATAAAGTAATGTAATATTTGACCTTTTGTGTCTGGCTTATTTTGTTTAGCATAATGTTTTCAAAGTTCATCTAAGTTGTAGAATATATCAGTATTTTGTTCCTTTTTATGGATGAACAGTATTTCATTGTATGGATATGCCACGATTTGTTTATCTGTTCATCTGCTAATGGGCATTTGGGTTATTTCCATCTTTTGGCTATTATGAATAATGCTGCTATAGACATTTGCGTCTATGTTTCTGTGTGGATATGTTATGTTTTCATTTGTCCTGAGCATATACCTAGGAGTAGAATTGCTAGGTCATATGCTAATTCTATGTTTAAGTCTTTGAGAAATCACCAAACTATTTCTACAATGACTGTGAGACAATTGGCATCTTAGATATATTGAATCTTCTAATCTATGTATATGGTATATTCCTCTGTATTTAATCTTTTTAAAATATCTTTCATCGGTGTTTTATAGATTTTACATACAGATCCTGTACATGTTTTGTTAGATTTATCCCAAAGTTCTGTATTTTTGGAGATATTATGAATGGTACCTTTTTTAACTTTTGGTTTCCAATTGTTAAATGCTAGTATGCATAAATATGATTTTGGTGTATTGACCTCGTATCCTGCAATATTGGTATATTAACTTATTCTAGGAGTTTCAAAAATATATTCTTGGGATTTTTTGTATAGATGATTATGTCATGTGCAAATATAGACAGTCTTATTCATTTCGTTCTAATCTGTAAGTCTTTTACTTCTTCTTGCCTTTTTGTTTTGGCTAGAACTTGAAGCACTGTATGGTGAGTGAACAACCTTACCTTGTTTCCAATGTAAGGGGGAAAACACTCAGTCTTTTCACTATTATAATATTAGCCATAGGTTTTCAGGTTAAGGAAGTTCATTTCTATTCCTATTTTTCTGAGAGTTTGTTTATGAGTGGGTATTGAATTTTGCCCAGTGTTTTTGTTCTGTCAATGGATATGATCATGTGGTTTTTCTTCTTTTGTCTATTAATATGGTAGGTTACATTGATTGATTTTCAAGTATTGAACCAGACTTAAAATTACAGTATAGACCTTACTTGATCATGGTATATTAATCTTTTTATATATTACCCGATTCAATTACTAGAATTTCACTGAGGATTTTTGTGTCTCTGTTTATGATTGATACTGGTCTGTAAGTTTTTTTTTACTCTCTGACTTCAGTTTTGGTATAAGGGCAATGCTGGCCTCAAGCAATGAGCTGAGAAATATTCCCTTCTCTTCTATTTTGTGAAACTGGTTGTGTAGAATTAGTGGTTTTTTTTTCTTTTTTCAAGTGTTTAGTTGAATTTATAAATGAAACCATCTGTGCCTAGAGACTTCTTTTTCAAGTTTTAACTATGGTTTTATTTTCCTTAGTAGGTATTATTACTAGTAGTAATAGTATTAATACTACAAACAGAATTGTTTGTAGTATTCTCCTAGTATCCTTTTAATGTCTGTGATGTCTTTAGTATCCCCCTTTTTATTCTTGATATTAGTAATTTGTGTCTTGTCCTTTTTCCTTTGTCATTCTTGCTGGCATTTTATCAGTTAATGGATCTTTTCAAAAGACCTACTTTTGGTTTTATTTAATATTTACTCTGATCTTTTTTATTACTCAGGATTTAGTCTATGTTGATAATTTTGCACTGTGAACTTGATAAGAATGTATATTCAACTATTGTTGGGTTGAGTGTTCTAAAAGTTTCAATTAGATCAAACTGATTGATGATAATGTTCTATATCTTTGCTGATTTTCTGTGTACTTGTATCAATTACTGAGAGAGAAGTGTTGAAGTCTCCCAATTATAATTAAGGATTTGTCTATATCCCTTTTTAGTTCCATAAGTTTCTACTTCATGTACTTGGAAGCTCTGCTGTTAGGTGCATCTACATTTAAGATTGTTATGCCTTCTTATTGAGTTCAACCTCTTGTCATTATGTTAGTTCCCTTTATGTTCCAGGTAATTTTTCTTGATCTGAAGTTACTTTGTCTGATAATATAGTTAATCCAGCTTTCTTTAATTAATGGTATGTTATATCGTTTTCTTCCTTTCTTCCTTTTTATTTATGTATTCATTCATTTATTCATTGATTCATTTATTTTTACCATGACCCAGAACTCAGCCTGTATCCTTTATCTTTGGTTCCCAAGTGATATTTGATTCACATCCATACAGAATTAAGAGAAGAAAAACTTGAATCTGTTCTCACTGCTATTCACTGAAATAATTTAGAATAAGATGAGGCCTCATTTCTCTAAACTGAACCAAGAGGAAACTTGTATTCACTGTTTGAAAAAAAGAAAGGAAAATAAGCTTCTAAGATTGAACTGACTCATTCATTGGAGGTCAGGAAACCACTGTACACCTCACTTATCTGCAGAAAAATGCAAATGGATGCAACCACATAATCACTTAGTGTAATTTAGAATTCTGACTTCAGTGCTTACAGGGATGTGGCAGGACCATACTGGTGCAGTCTGGTGGCAAGAATATTAATCATGAAATCTTACTGTGGAACATGTAGCCCAGAGAATGTCTCCCACAAATCCATCAGGAGACAGGTATGTTAATATTCCTATAGGGGGCCTTGATGCCATCCTTCGGGGAAAGGAGAAGTCATGGGTGGTAAATGTTAGCACAGTCAGAAATAATGGGTTAGATTTACACACAGAAACATACAGATTTCCGATGTAGTACTGAATAAACTAAGAAACAATGGCATTTCAACAAATTAAAAATGCACACAATGGTAGGTATTTTTCAGGGGAAATTTAAGTTACTGTTCTATTCTTTTATTTCTTACCTATATGATTTCATTTAAAGTGAGTTTTTTTGTAACCATTTACTTGAGTTCTATGGTGTTTTAAAAAAATCCTTATTGATTATCTGTTTTTAGACCATTTATGTTTAATGTAACTAATGATATGTTCAGATGAAGGCTTACCATTTTATTGTGTCATTTATATTTGTTTTCCTTTCTCATTTCCTCCCCTCATTTGGATTATTTGAATAATTTTTAATATTTGATTTTAATTTATCAATGAGTTTTTTACTATGTTTCTTTGTATAACACTCACTTTTAAAGAGACTGTCTTGTCCCCATAGAATGTTCTTGGAACCCTTGTCAGAAATTGAATTGACTATAGATGTTGGGGTTTCTTTCTGGACTCTCAATTTTATTCCATCATTCTATTCTTTTTCAAGATTGTTTTGGCAATTCCAGGTACCTTGCAATTCCATTGGAATTTTAGGATCAACTTTTCCATTTCTGCAAAAAAATGCCATCGGTATTTTGATAGGAATTGCATTCAATTTGTAGAATGCTTTGGATATTATTGCCATCTTAACAATATTAAGAACTCCAATCTATGAACATAGGCTGGTTTTCCATTTATTTAGGTCTTCTTTAATTTCTTTCAGTAATGTTTTATAGTTTTCAGTATGTAAGTCTCATACCTCCTTGATTAAAATTTATTCTTATTTGCTTTATTCTTTTTGATGCTATTGTACATGGAATTGTTCTCTTAATTTTCTTTACATATTGTACTTCTAGAAACACAACTGATTTTTACATTGATCTCATAATCCTTAAACTTTACTGATTTCTGTTATTAGCTCTCATGATCCTTAAACTTTACTGATTTCTATTATTAGCTCAAATAGATTTTTGAAGATTCTTTAGGATTTTTCTGTACATAGCATAAAGTCATCTGCAAATAGAGTTTTATTTCTTCCTTTGTAATTTGATGCCTTTTATTTCTTTTTCTTGCCTAATTGTTCTGGATAGAACTTCTAGTACAATGTTAAATAATAGTGGTGAAAGTGGGCATAATTATCTCATTCTTCATCTTCAGAGAAAAGTTTTAGCCTTTCACTTTTGAGTATGATGTTAGTTGTGGATTTTCTTTTTTTTTTTTTTTAATATATGAAATTTATTGTCAAATTGGTTTCCATACAACACCCAGTGCTCATCCCAAAAGGTGCCCTCCTCAATACCCATCACCCACCCTCCCCTCCCTCCCACCCCCCATCAACCCTCAGTTTGTTCTCAGTTGTTTTGTTTTTTTTTTTAATTTTTTTTTCAATGTTTATTTATTTTTGGGACAGAGAGAGACAGAGCATGAACGGGAAGGGGCAGAGAGAGAGAGGGGGACACAGAATCGGAAACAGGCTCCAGGCTCCGAACCATCAGCCCAGAGGCTGACGTGGGGCTCCAACTCACGGACCGCGAGATCATGACCTGGCTGAAGTGGGACGCTTAACCGACTGCGCCACCCAGGCGCCCCTGTTCTCAGTTTTTAACAGTCTCTTATGCTTTGGTTCTCTCCCACTCTAACCTCTTTTTTTTTCCCCCTTCCCCTCCCCCATGGGTTTCTGTTAAGTTTCTCAGGATCCACATAAGAGTGAAACCATATGGTATCTGTCTTTCTCTGTATGGCTTATTTCACTTAGCATCACACTCTCCAGTTCCATCCACGTTGCTACAAAAGGCCATATTTCATTCTTTCTCATTGCCACGTAGAATTCCATTGTGTATATAAACCACAATTTCTTTATCCATTCATCAGTTGATGGACATTTAGGCTCTTTCCATAATTTGGCTATTGTTGAGAGTGCTGCTATGAACATTGGGGTACAAGTGCCCCTAGGCATCAGTACTCCTGTATCCCTTGGATAAATTCCTAGCAGTGCTATTGCTGGGTCATAGGGTAGGTCTATTTTTAATTTTCTGAGGAACCTCCACACTGCTTTCCAGAGCGGCTGCACGAATTTGCATTCCCACCAACAGTGCAAGAGGGTTCCTGTTTCTCCACATCCTCTCCAGCATCTATAGTCTCCTGATTTGTTCATTTTGGCCACTCTGACTGGCGTGAGGTGATACCTGAGTGTGGTTTTGATTTGTATTTCCCTGATAAGGAGCGACGCTGAACATCTTTTCATGTGCCTGTTGGCCATCCGGATGTCTTCTTTAGAGAAGTGTCTATTCATGTTTTCTGCCCATTTCTTCACTGGGTTATTTGTTTTTCGGGTGTGGAGTTTGGTGAGCTCTTTATAGATTTTGGATACTAGCCCTTTGTCTGATATGTCATTTGCAAATATCTTTTCCCATTCCGTTGGTTGCCTTTTAGTTTTGTTGGTTGTTTCCTTTGCTGTGCAGAAGCTTTTTATCTTCATAAGGTCCCAGTAATTCACTTTTGCTTTTAATTCCCTTGCCTTTGGGGATGTGTCAAGTAAGAGATTGCTACGGCTGAGGTCAGAGAGGTCTTTTCCTGCTTTCTTCTCTAGGGTTTTGATGGTTTCCTGTCTCACATTCAGGTCCTTTATCCATTTTGAGTTTATTTTTGTGAATGGTGTGAGAAAGTGGTCTAGTTTCAACCTTCTGCATGTTGCTGTCCAGTTCTCCCAGCACCATTTGTTAAAGAGGCTGTCTTTTTTCCATTGGATGTTCTTTCCTGCTTTGTCAAAGATGAGTTGACCATACGTTTGTGGGTCTAGTTCTGGGGTTTCTATTCTATTCCACTGGTCTATGTGTCTGTTTTTGTGCCAATACCATGCTGTCTTGATGATGACAGCTTTGTAGTAGAGGCTAAAGTCTGGGATTGTGATGCCTCCTGCTTTGGTCTTCTTCTTCAAAATTACTTTGGCTATTCGGGGCCTTTTGTGGTTCCATATGAATTTTAGGATTGCTTGTTCTAGTTTCGAGAAGAATGCTGGTACAATTTTGATTGGGATTGCATTGAATGTGTAGATAGCTTTGGGTAGTATTGACATTTTGACAATATGTATTCTTCCAATCCATGAGCAGGGAATGTCTTTCCATTTCTTTATATCTTCTTCAATTACCTTTGTAAGTTTTCTATAGTTTTCAGCATACAGATCTTTTACATCTTTGGTTAGATTTATCCCTAGGTATTTTATGCTTCTTGGTGCAATTGTGAATGGGATCAGTTTCTTTATTTGTCTTTCTGTTGCTTCATTGTTAGTGTATAAGAATGCAACTGATTTCTGTACATTGATTTTGTATCCTGCAACTTTGCTGAATTCCTGTATCAGTTCTAGCAGACTTTTGGTGGAGTCTATCGGATTTTCCATGTATAGTATCATGTCATCTGCAAAAAGCGAAAGCTTAACTTCATCTTTGCCAATTTTGATGCCTTTGATTTCCTTTTGTTGTCTGATTGCTGGTGCTAGAACATCCAGCACTATGTTAAACAACAGCGGTGAGAGTAGGCATCCCTGTCGTGTTCCTGATCTCAGGGAAAAAGCTCTCAGTGTTTCCCCGTTGAGCATGATGTTAGCTGTGGGCTTTTCATAAATGGCTTTTATGATCTTTAAGTATGTTCCTTCTATCCCGACTTTCTCAAGGGTTTTTATTAAGAAAGGGTGCTGGATTTTGTCAAAGGCCTTTTCTGCATCGATTGACAGGATCATATGGTTCTTCTCTTTTTTTTTGTTAATGTGATGTATCACGTTGATTGATTTGCGAATGTTGAACCAGCCCTGCATCCCAGGAATGAATCCCACTTGATCATGGTGAATAATTCTTTTTATATGCCGCTGAATTCGATTTGCTAGTATCTTATTGAGAATTTTTGCATCCATATTCATCAGGGATATTGGCCTGTCGTTCTCTTTTTTTACTGGGTCTCTGTCTGGTTTAGGAATCAAAGTAATACTGGCTTCATAGAATGAGTCGGGAAGTTTTCCTTCCCCTTCTATTTCTTGGAATAGCTTGAGAAGGATAGGTATTATCTCTGCTTTAAACGTCTGGTAGAACTCCCCTGGGAAGCCATCTGGTCCTGGACTCTTATTTGTTGGGAGATTTTTGATAACCGATTCAATTTCTTCGCTGGTTATGGTTCTGTTCAAGCTTTCTCTTTCCTCCTGATTGAGTTTTGGAAGAGTGTGGGTGTTTAGGAATTTGTCCATTTCTTCCAGGTTGTCCAGTTTGTTGGCATATAATTTTTCATAGTATTCCCTGATAATTGTTTGTATCTCTGAGGGATTGGTTGTAATAATTCCATTTTCAGTCATGATTTTATCTATTTGGGTCATCTCCCTTTTCTTTTTGAGAAGCCTGGCTCGAGGTTTGTCAATTTTGTTTATTTTTTCAAAAAACCAACTCTTGGTTTCGTTGATCTGCTCTACAGTTTGTTTAGATTCTATATTGTTTATTTCTGCTCTGATCTTTATTATTTCTCTTCTTCTGCTGGATTTAGGCTGCCTTTGCTGTTCTGCTTCTATTTCCTTTATGTGTGCTGTTAGATTTTGTATTTGGGATTTTTCTTGTTTCTTGAGATAGGCCTGGATTGCAATGTATTTTCCTCTCAGGACTGTCTTCGCTGCGTCCCAAAGCGTTTGGATTGTTGTATTTTCATTTTCATTTGTTTCCATATATTTTTTAATGTCTTCTCTAATTGCCTGGTTGACCCACTCATTCGTTAGTAGGGTGTTCTTTAACCTCCATGCTTTTGGAGGTTTTCCAGACTTTTTCCTGTGGTTGATTTCAAGCTTCATAGCATTGTGGTCTGAAAGTATGCATGGTATAATTTCAATTCTTGTAAACTTATGAAGGGCTGTTTTGTGACCCAGTATATGATCTATCTTGGAGAATGTTCCATGTGCACTCGAGAAGAAAGTATATTCTGTTGCTTTGGGATGCAGACTTCTAAATAGATCTGTCAAGTCCATCTGATCCAATGTCTCATTCAGGGCCCTTGTTTCTTTATTGACCGTGTATCTAGATGATCTATCCATTTCTGTAAGTGGGGTGTTAAAGTCCCCTGCAATGACCACATTCTTATCAATAAGGTTGCTTATGTTTATAAGTAATTGTTTTATACATTTGGGGGCTCCGGTATTCGGCGCATAGACATTTATAACTGTTAGCTCTTCCTGATGGATAGACCCTGTAACTATTATATAATGCCCTTCTTCATCTCTTGTTACAGCCTTTAATTTAAAGTCTAGTTTGTCTGATATAAGTATGGCTACTCCAGCTTTCTTTTGGCTTCCAGTAGCATGATAAATAGTTCTCCATCCCCTCACTCTCAATCTAAAGGTGTCCTCAGGTCTAAAATGAGTCTCTTGTAGACAGCAAATAGATGGGTCTTGTTATTTTATCCATTCTGATACCCTTTGTCTTTTGGTTGGCGCATTTAATCCATTTACATTCAGTGTTATTATAGAAAGATACGGGTTTAGAGTCATTGTGATGTCTGTATGTTTTATGCTTGTAGTGATGTCTCTGGGACTTTGTCTCACAGGGTCCCCCTTAGGATCTCTTGTAGGGCTGGTTTAGTGGTGACAAATTCCTTCAGTTTTTGTTTGTTTGGGAAAACCTTTATCTCTCCTTCTATTCTAAATGACAGACTTGCTGGATAAAGGATTCTCGGCTGCATTTTTTTTCTGTTTAGCACACTGAAGATCTAGTCCCAATTCTTTCTGGCCTGCCAAGTTTCAAAAGAGAGATCAGTCACGAGTCTTATAGGTCTCCCTTTATATGTGAGGGCACGTTTATCCCTTGCTGCTTTCAGAATTTTCTCTTTATCCTTGTATTTTGCCAGTTTCACTATCCTATGTCGTGCAGAAGATCGATTCAAGTTACATCTGAAGGGAGTTCTCTGTGCCTCTTGGATTTCCATGCCTTTTTCCTTCCCCAGTTCAGGGAAGTTCTCAGCCATAATTTCTTCAAGTACCCCTTCAGCACCTTTCCCTCTCTCTTCCTCCTCTGGGATACCAATTATGCGTATATTATTTCTTTTTAGTGCATCACTTAGTTCTCTAATTTTCCCCTCATACTCCTGGATTTTTTTATCTCTCGTTATCTCAGCTTCCTCTTTTTCCATAACTTTATCTTCTAGTTCACCTATTCTCTCCTCTGCCTCTTCAATCCGAGCTGTCGTCGTTTCCATTTTGTTTTGCATTTCGTTTAAAGTGCTTTTCAGCTCCTCGTGACTGTTCCTTAGTCCCTTGATCTCTGTAGCAAGAGATTCTCTGCTGTCCTCTATACTGTTTTCAAGCCCAGCAATTAATTTTATGACTATTATTCTAAATTCACTTTCTGTTTTATTATTTAAATCCTTTTTGATCAGTTCATTAGCTGTTGTTATTTTCTGGAGATTCTTCTGAGGGGAATTCTTCCGCTTGGTCATTTTGGATAATCCCTGGCGTGGTGAGGACCTGCAGGGCACTTCCCCTGTGCTGTGGTGTATAACTGGAGTTGGTGGGCGGGGCCGCAGTCCGAGCTCATGTCTGCACCCCAGCCCACCGCTGGGGCCACAGTCAGACTGGTGTGTGCCTTCTCTTCCTCTCTCCTAGGGGCGGGATTCACTGTGGGGTGGCGTGGCCCATCTGGGCTACTTGCACACTGCCAGGCTTGTGATGCTGGGGATCTGGTGTATTAGCTGGAGTGGGTAGGCAAGGTGCACGTGGGCAGGAGGGGCAGGCTTAGCTCGCTTCTCCTTAGGTGATCCACTTCAGGAGGGGCCCCTCTTCTGTGGGCCTCTCGTCTGGGCTTTGCTCCGGAGACTCCATTCTGCTAATCCTCTGGCGGTTTTCTGGGTTATTTAGGCAGGTGTAGGTGGAATCTAAGTGATCAGCAGGACGCGCGGTGAGCCCAGCGTCCTCCTACGCCGCCATCTTCCCTCTCTCCTCGCCAAAATAATTTCTAAAAGAAAATACATTGAAACGAGGATTATTTTCAGTTCCCCATATAGGGCGATCTGGAGAGGAGAGCTTGATCCAGCGAGACCAGATAGAATGTTCTAACAAAACCTCCAGAGTAATTAACAGGCGTTATCTACCCAAGGAATGGAACAAATAGGAAGTTCAGGTTCTAAGGAGCTGCCTTGTTTGTGCCAGTGGCCCCACGCTAGCTCTTTATTAATTGCACCACCTGGGATGCTGATAGCGAACTGAGCTTTGGAACATTTCAGGCCTGGCATGGAATGCAGTTTTTACACAAGTGTCTTGTGGTTCAGAAATCCGATTTCACAGCTTATCTTCCGTTAGATGAAAGTGTTTACGGTGTGTCTGGAGCTGGAGTAAGTTCCTGCGGGTGCCCAAGAGCAGGGGCCTCCTCTCTCCTCTCATTAATTTGCTGATGCCTAACTGCACTGACACAGCGGTGAGATACCGGGGAGAGAGCAGTTGTGGGTTTTCATAAATGTCTGTTACTCTATTGAGGAAGTGCCCTTTTATCTGAGTGTTTTTTATCTTGAATGGGTGTTGGGTTTTGTCACATTGTTTTCCTGCGTCAACTGAGATGATCATGTCTTTTCATTTTATTAATGTGTGTATTATACCAACTTTCCTTTTTTATTTTTTTATTTTTTTTATTTTTTAATTTTTTTTTTCAACGTTTATTTATTTTTGGGACAGAGAGAGACAGAGTATGAACGGGGGTGGGGCAGAGAGAGAGGGAGACACAGAATCGGAAACAGGCTCCAGGCTCTGAGCCATCAGCCCAGAGCCTGACGCGGGGCTCGAACTCACGGACCGCGAGATCGTGACCTGGCTGAAGTCGGACGCTTAACCGACTACGCCACCCAGGCGCCCCGCAACTTTCCTTTTTTAGGAACTAGAAAATATATTTTTGTCATTAAGTCTTAAATGAATTTAATTTTCTCTTTCACACAATTTTTTAAAAAATCGTTTTTTTCTTTTTTTTAAGTTTTATTAAGAAATAATTGACCTACAGAATTGTATAAAGTATACCATATACAGTATACAGACTTGGCTTACATATATTGTGAAATAATTACCACAGTATACTTAGTTAACATCCATGATCTCATGTAGTTACAAAAAAAAGAGGTCCCACTAGAAGGAAGTACAAGACTGGATTCCTCTGATGAAGTAGATTTCCAGAGAAATTTGAAGCTGGTCATTAGAAGAAGTGGGAGTAGGATCATTAGGAAGAAGTTTCACTCTCACTTTGCTTCTCTTTTAGGTTTAGCAGCAGTAGTAACAGAGTTGACTTCAGTAGGATCTATTGAGACCATTTTCCCATTAAATCCTATAGGTGTCACATGTGGTTTATGAGGAGAGTATGATAAAACTGGATGTTTGTACGTATGTGTATAGGATGAGATACTTGTATATGTGTGTTTGTCATTCAGATAATTCATTTCCAGTAATCTTGTTGCCAGTTCAGTTGCCACTCAGCCCAGATGGTCTTTTTATTCCCTTTCTGTAAATAATGTGCATAGCATTTCTTTTTCCATTTCAGCCAACACTTATTGATTGCCCACTCTGCATTGTTAGGCTCCCTTAGTTTGAAATCAAATAATACATATCCCTGTCCTCAGGGTAAATCAGGGGTGACCTATTTACTTATCAACTCTTAAATGCTGTATAACAAGTAACTCCAGTAGAGGTATACCCAGGATGCTCTGGAGAGTTGAGGAAGCATTTCAATCAGACTGGGAGAACAAGGAAGGCTTCTTTAGGTAGTGAATCTGGAGCTGAATTTTGCAGGGTCAGTAAAGTAACTCATGAGGTTGCTCACTAAATGGATGTTGAGAGTGAGTCAGAATTAGGTGATGCTTGGAGAAGGACATGAAAAATATGTGGCACATTCAGGGGTTCCTGCCTTTGTATATGAATTAAGTAAAGGGTCTACTGGTAGGAGTGGGAGGAGCTGAAATGTAGGTATCCATCTGTCTTTACCCTTCTGGACGAAATCTCAGTTTACCCTGCTTTTCCCTTTCACTGCAGTTTATCCTTCCCTGGAGTCTGACGATGATGACCCTGCTTTGAAATCTCGACCCAAGAAAAAGAAAAATTCAGATGATGCTCCATGGAGTCCTAAAGGTGATCCAGTATTCTGTCCTTAAACTCTGTAGGTATGGTTTGGGGAAAATAGGCTGGGGGTAGTTGGGATATTTAACATAAGGAGACATGATTCAGTTATTCATTTGTTTATTCAGTAAACATTTGTTGATTATCACCTGTGTGCCAGGTACCGTGTTAGGGGCTGGAGTAAAAATGATCGATAAGACACATTTCATGCACTCAGCTCAGCATAGCCAGAGGTAACGAACCATGTTGCTTCTGATATTATATGGCTTGAAGTGAAAAGAATACCTTGAGGGACACCTGGGTGGCTCAGTTGGTTAAGCATTCAACTTTGACTTTGGCACAGGTCACAATCTCGAGGTTTGTGAGTTCCAGACCCACATAGGGTTCTGTGCTGACAGTGCAGAGCCTGCTTGGGATTCTCTCTCTCTCCCTCTCTCTGTCCCTCCCCCACTCATGCTCTTGTGCACACTTTCTCTTTCATTATAAATAAATAAACTTCCAAAAAAAGATCTTGAGCGTATTCCAACAAGCAGTCTCAGACTTCTGAGAACATTCTGCTACTGTCATCCCAGACCTTTGGTAATAAATAATGTCATCAAATGAAGGAAATTCTGCTGACTGCCTAACTCCACAAGGCCCAAGACTCCTTAGACTGTCACCTATACTGGCTGAGAGGCCAGCTCTGAGGAAGGAAAAAAGAATGGTCATTGAGTTGAACATGGAATTTAGAGGGTAATTTTATTCATCTCATTGGTTCAGTGGTTTTCACAGTGGAGGTTGTGTCAGTTAGCTTTTGTTGCTTATTAAACTACCCAAAACTTAGCGGCTCAGAACAATAATGGCTGATCATTTCTCATGATTCTGTAGGTTGGCTAAGCTATTGTCCTAGTCTGGACTGGCTTGGCTGGGGCTGGATGGTCTAAAAAGATCTTCCTCAGGGGTCTTGACCTAATTTGGGGTGGCTAGGGCCTCTCTCCATGTGGTCTCTCCTCGTCTACCAGGAAGCCAGCCTGAGCTTTTTCACAGGATAGCAGAAGCATGTCCAGTAGTAAGAGAAGGAAAGCCCCAGCTTACCAGCACTTTTCAAGCCTCAGCCTGTGTCATGTTTTCAATTGTCCCACTGGCCAAAGCAAGTTACATAGTCAAGCCTCAATTCCAGGGTTGGAGAAATACATTACATCTCAAGAGAGAGGAGAGAGAGAGAGACAGCTGCAGAATCCTCCTATGCTACAGGGAGATGAGAGCAAATTGAAAGCCATTACTGCAGCAGTCTTTCACAGAGGGTGCTGGCATCTCAGTTACCCATGGTTCCCCAGGAAATAAAGATCCTGCTGGCCCCACCCATCCTTATTTGGCCTTTCTGCTGTTGGCTTGGGGTTGGGGGACAAGGGTGGCAGAGTAATCCTAGGAAGTGTTCTCTTAGTGAGCCAGTCAGCAAATGTTACTTTTTTCTTTTTTAAGTCCTATTTTCTGATTGTATTTTTTCATATAGTTTCTGGCTGATTAGCAAAATAGAAAAGTGGGAAAATACGGAAAATAGAGGAAAGTGTAAAGAAGAAACCACCCATGATCCAGTTACCTGGAAGCAACTACTGTGTTAGTGTTTTGACACGTTTCTTTCAAGTCTGTTTTTCCTATGTATTTCTTTTTATGGTTAAAATTACACTGTGTAGAGACAAGCCTATATCCTGCTTTAAGCTTTTTTTTTGCCTTTTAATCAAATTAATGTGTATATTTGGTAGCAAATAGTACAGAGGAGTTTAGGATGAAATGCAGTAGTCTTTGCCCCTGCTTCCCCCACTTCCAATCCTGTGCCTGAGAAGCAACCTCATAGTTTTTTTTTTCTGGTTGTTACCTCCAAAATTCAAGATAATAGGGTTTATTTATACCACCATTTCTTGATGTACCAACTTAGTCTCTATTTCTCTGTCTCTCAGCTTCTGTCAGTCTGTCTTGTTTATCCACTTTCTAAGATACAGACATTAGTACTCCTTCCTGCTTCCCACTTCTCATGAACTACACATTTTTGTTTACATTGTCAAGGTTGTTAGCATTTACATTTTCTTGTGATAAATACTCTATAGTAACTAGCGGTTGACTGTAAAAGTTGAAAACCAGTAAATATACCTGGCCTTTTAAATCA
The DNA here is from genome assembly GCF_018350175.1 of Felis catus. Lineage (NCBI taxonomy): Eukaryota > Metazoa > Chordata > Mammalia > Carnivora > Felidae > Felis > Felis catus. The sequence goes on along the minus strand of NC_058386.1, from coordinate 46,755,166 downwards.
ATATTATTTCATATGCATGTCCTTACACCATTCTTTGTAAGTATTTTAATGGCTACAAAATATTCTATTCTGTGGATATACCTTGTTTACCTAACTTCTCTTTAACGTGAGGCATTTAGCCTATTGCCACATTTTCACAATTAGTAATATTTGAGGTGAACATCTGTATATGTGTTGGTGTCTCTGATTATTTACCGACGATGGATCTCCGACGATGCCCAAAAGGGCAGGCATTTGGGTGGCTCAGTCAGTTAAGTGTCTGACTTCGGCTCAGGTCATGATCTCAACGGTTCATGAGTTCAAGCCCTGCATCGGGCTCTCTTCTATCAGCACAGAGCCTGCTTCAGATCATCTGTCTCCCCCACACTCTGCCCCTTCCCCACTTGTGTGCTCTCTCAAAAATAAATAAATAAACATTAAAATATAATAATAATTGTATAAACTCCAGGAAGGCAAAAAGTACATGTGGATATACAATAAAAAGTGTCCTTCTCACCCGTTTCACAGTCTTCACTTCCCTACTAGAATTCACTAGAGGGTTGCTGTAAGCCTTTAGCTAATTATCCAGAGTTCTGAAAGTTTTTTTCTGACAATTTTTACCAGTTTTTCATTGTCTTAATTCAGGAGTGTGTTTTTGGAAGTCCTTAACTTTGTCATTCTTGCTATTGCCATCCATCATGACATACCAAATAGTTCAGTGTGCTTTGCTATGAAAATGACATTTTCTTGTATAACCATGGTACCATTTTATGACACCTAAGTCAAATAACATTTATTTTCTAACGTCATTTAATACCAAATCCTTATTCAAATGTCCCCCCCCCCCCCCGTTGTACCAAAAGTATCTTATAATTTGTGTATTCAAATCAGGATGTTTTCAAGGACTAAACATTTCATTGGGTTGTTATAATCTCTTAGTCTCAGTCATTTAAAATTTTTTATGATGACAGATTTCAAACATACATAAATGTAGAAAGATAGTACACAAACACCTATATTCTCAGTATATTTTGCTGTATTTGCTTTGTTCATTTATCTTCTAGCTTTTGCTGAGCCACTTCAAAGTAGTGTGCAGCCATAACATGATATTTTACCCCTTAATACTTCAATATCGCCTAAGGACACCCTCCTACGTAACCATATTACCTTTGTTGTACTTAACAGTTAATAATTCCTTAAGATCATCTAATACCCAGTCCATCATTAAATTTTCTCCACTGTGCCCCACAAAATGTCTTTTATAGTATTTTTTCCTCAAAATCCAGGTTCACTGAAGGAGGGTTTTTTTTTCCAGCTTAAAACAAGAACTTTCTCATGTATTATACAGGTCAGGCATTTGGAAAGGGTACAGTAAGGGTAGCTTGTCTCTACTCCATATAGTATGGGGCCTTATCTGGGAAAATTAGAAAGCTGAGGGGGTTTCTTGATGGCCAAGAGTTTGAATCATCTGAGGTGTCACTAACTTACATATCTGGTGCCTAGGCTGGGAAGACTCAAGGACTAGAACTGCCAAGCATAGTGCCAACATGTGGCCTCTCCATGTGACTAGCTTCCTCATTGCCTGGTGGCCTCAAGGCAATCGAACTTCTTCCATGCCTGCTCAGGGCTCAAAGTGTGTGTTCTAGCAAGCAATGCAGAAACTGAAATTGCCTTTTCTGACCTAGCCTGGGAAGTCAGGCAGTGTTACCTTCACCACATTCTATAGGCTACAAATAAGCCTGCTGAAATTCAATGGGAGGGAACATAAGACCTCACCTACCAATAGGAACAATGTCAAAGAATTTGAGGCCTTGTTTTAAAACCACCACACATAACAAAACTATAGAGAACAATATAAAATATATCCAAGAATCTCTAACCAAAATTGCACATTAACACTTTTGCTACATTTGCTTCACATCATTTTTAAACAAATGTCACCTTTATAAAGAGAGGACTTCAGCCTTTTGAATTGCTTATTCTGTAATCTGCATACTGCTTATACGGAAAGTCTTTTTATAATAATAATAATAGCTAACCAAGGAATCTTTAAATCTAGGTCAATACCCAACACCACCTCTTTTTTTTCCTTTGACACTGACTTTTTTCTTTAATTAAAAATAGAATAGTACAATAAATTCCCATACACCCACCACTAAGAATCAACAGTTACCAAGATTTTGCTATGTTTGATTCATCTATTTTCTTTTTATCAAAATTGTCAGTGCTTTAAAGCAGATCCTAAATATTGTGTCATTCCTCACTTCCAATGTACTTTAATAAGCATCTCTAAAAAAATACATTTTCTCATATAACCATAATCCTATTATCATACATAACAAAATTAATAATGTGATAATTCCTATCCATGATCTAATACTAAGTCCATAATCAATTTTCCTCAATTGTCTAACCAAAAAAGGTATTTTTACAGTGGATTTGTTTAAATCAGGATCTAACAGAGTTCACAAAGTATTTGGCTGTCATACCTTTTGAGTCTTTCTTAACCTAGAGCATTCCCCCTTTTTTGTTTTATGCTGTTGATTATTGTAAAAGCTAGTGTAATTGTAACACATCGCACCTTCTAGATTTGTTTCCTTGTGACATTGTCTTTTTAATGAAACAGGCCAGTTATCTTGTAGAATGTCTGATTGTTTTCTCATGTTGTCATTTAACTTGTTGTCTTATCTCTTCATTTCCTAAAAACTGGAAGTAATATGAACCACTTACTTGATTTTAGGTCTTTGGCAAAACTACTTCCCAGGTGATGCTGTGAATTTCATATTGCACTGTATCAGGAGGCACATGAAGTCAGCTGTCTCACTATTAGTAACAATCAGGTTAATACTTACCTAAGGGGGGGGGGCGCCTCGGTGGCTCAGTCAGTTAAGCGTCCATCTTCAGCTCAGGTCATGATCTTGCGGTTTGTGGGTTCGAGCCCTGCATCAGGCGCTGTGCTGACAGGTTGGAGCCTGGAGCCTCCTTCGGATTCTGTGTCTCCCTCTCTCTCTGACCCTCCCCTGCTCATATTCTGTCTCTCTCTCTCCCTCAAAATAAATAAACATTAAAAAAGATTTTTTTTTAATAAAAAAAATATGCTTAGTTAAGGGGGTGATAGGATCTTACTGTCATAAAGCTAGTTTTTTTCCTTCTTGAGACTACAAGTAGTATGTGAGGTAATACTTAGGTACTGTGTGAATATCCAGTGCCCTAGAATCAATTGTTTTATTAGGCCTTGCAAACCTGTGATTTTCTAATTCTGTCATTCCATTTATTAGCTGGCATTCTATAAAGAAGAGTTTGCCTTCATCATATGGGGCCATTTGGTTATCCTGAAGTATACTTCCTATGTAAAATGTGGGATAAGTAACTATTTTTTGATTCAAGATTCTTATGGCACTATAAAAAGGTTATACAAGAAGACAGCCTTTTTCAGGAATTCATAGCCTGTTTGGTTGACCACATAACACACACAGCAGCACATCAATGTTAGGGAATGAGACAAGATGGTACATAATATATATTGAGTGACTTGTATGTATTGTAAGTTCAGGAGAGGGAGAAGTCGGTGTGAGCCAGAGAGGTCCTAGAGGTTTTGTATAGAAAGTTGATTTCAGCTTGCCTTTGAAGGATAGGCAAGTTTTGAAGTGGGGGACAAAGGGAAGAGGGTACTCTAGGCAGTATGGATGGTGAGGATGAAGGCACAGGGAGAGAGGATGAGCTGTACTTATTCTGGAGGTATAATAAGCCATTCTGTTTAGAGAAGGTGAGAATATGGATGTAGAAATAAGGTTGAGGAGGTAAGTAGGCCAGGAGCAGACCATGGACAACCTTAAATGCCAATTCAGGGAAGTTAACTTTTACCCTGTAATCAGTGTGTGCATTGTGTTCTTTGAGGATTTGTAAATTAGCTTCTTCCCTGATGGGAAACAAAATCTAACTTTCTAAAAAGCTATAAGCAGGGGGACCAGTGAGACCACCTTTGGGGAGGCTCAGAGGTAGGGAATATGGTTGACATTCAGATAAATGTTTTCATCCTGTTTCCTCTGCAGCCCGTGTGACCCCAACTCTACCAAAGCAGGACCGTCCTGTGCGTGAGGGGACCCGGGTAGCTTCCATTGAGACGGGCTTGGCTGCAGCAGCTGCAAAACTAGCCCAGCAGGTAGGTGCTGACATCTAGGCAGTGGCCTTGCTACTGACCCCAGTTTCCTTAGAGCCTTAAAACTGAGACCTTCAGGCTGATAGGTTCCCACTGTTGTCTCATCGGGGAGTGGGTGGGTAGCCTTTGATCTTTATATATGGCATTATCCTAGGCTCCTCCTATATCCTTCACAGCCCAACTCGATGACAAGCTACTTCCACAGATCACACAGTTGACATGATTTAGGATGAAAGGAAATAGGGGGCCAGAGAAAAGCTCTTGTTGATATCACTTGCCTTTCTAGGTGTGTAAAAACCTGTTAGGTGGGAAGGACCAGGGCTGTCCTTGAATGAGAGCATTTGCCATCAGATGGAACCCCGAGGAGGTTACTAGCTGAGTGTACTCAAGTTCTCTGCCACCCAACCAGTATTGGATTTTGATTTTGGGGGAGAGGCTTTCCTTGTCCTCTGTGCCAAATATTATTGCCTTAATCTTCAGCCCCTGCTGCCCAAGAAAACTTCACCCACTAGTTTTTGTCCTAAAGGGTCACTTCACTAGAATTAAATTACCTCCTAGCAGGTTACAGTTTACAAAGTTCTCTAATGTATATACTGCACTCAGCAACCCTGGGAACAGTTGGAGTTGAATTTTCTGGTTCTCTCCTTATCAACATCTTCTTGGCTCTTCATGCCACACACTATTGCTTAGAGCATTTGTTGGGTATCTGCTTTTATGTTAGGGGCTTCCATGTACAACGTCTCATGTAATCTGCCCAGTAGCCCTGTTCAATAGGTGATATTTTCATCATTTTACAGGTGAAGAAAATGAGGCTGTCTTTAAGTGACTAGTCCAGGATAATACAGCCAGTAAATGGAGGAGACAAGATTCAAACTCATATCCTCTAACTTCAAATTTCATGTTACTTGCTATTTCAATAAAATAGTTAAATGTTTATAGAATTTAATAATCATATCCTATCTCAATAAAATTTAATAGAACGATGTTTTAAATATGCTGTTATATGGAGCGCTCGAGTTGCTTAGAAATGTCTCAGAGGCTGTTGTTGGGAGTTAGCAGAGACCAAGCAGGGCAGGTAGGCCATCTCTGACCAGAACTTCCCTCTGTTATATATATCCTAGTGCCATGTTAGATGTAATCTGGAAAAAAAGTGGGGGAGGGGAATGTTCTACTGCTTTAAATAAACAGATACATTAATTAAAGCTGTGAAAACTATTTTTAGTGCCTTCTAAGGAGCTCACTTCTGTTTTGGTTGATGAGGGATGACTTGAAAGAAGAGGATTTGAATCTGGGAGGCGTTTTGTAGGCTGAGCTTTTGGAAGGAACAGAAAGGCATTCTAGGAGAAGGGAAATCCTTAGCAAAGCACACAAGGCCCTCTTAATTTGTTCTCTGGTCACCTCTCCTCCCTAACCTCCTACCAGCCCCTCATACATGCCCTTCACACCAGCTATACTATTGTACCATGATACTTGAAGTTCACTTAGCGTGTATCACAGTGTCTCATGCCTCTGCCTTTGCACAGGTTGTTCCTCTGCCCACTGGGAATTATCCCTTTCGGATGCCTTACCTAACACACCTTCATACCAGCTACCACCAATTTATTACAGTAGTCTTCTGTGCTTCTGTAGCATTCTCTCTTAACAGTCATAAGTGTGCTTTTCTGTGTTCCTTATTAAACTGTAAGTGCCTGAAGGGTGGGGATATATCTAATTTAATTTGGTATCCCCACTATACTAAACATGTGTTTAGTCAGTGTTGGGTGAATGAATGAAGGAATGGATGGATGAATAAATAAATGGGTAGATCTTTTCTGGATTGGAGGCTTCATACGGAATAGGGTAAGATAAATTCAGATTAAAAAATGGATTGTAGAACTAACCTGCCTGACTTTGAATCTTCACTCTACCACTTTAGCAAGTTACTTAATTTCTCTATGCCTCAGTTTCCTCATAAACTTTGAGGATTAGATGAGGTAATATATGGAAAAGCTCAGAGCATGGCACTTGTCACAGAGTAAGTACCATAGACGTGTTAGCTTCTCAGTGTAATCATTATGGGTTGGATAGGGATGAATGGCCAGACTGTAGAAGACCATGAATGTCAGACTGGGAAGTTTGAACTTGGGTGAAGACCTGCTAACAGGCTTCTGAGCAAGGAAATTGGCAAGCGTAAGTGATCCTGTCATAAAACAGTCTAGTCTTCTGTAATTCATCTGGATGAATTACATGAGGAGATTGGCAGCAAAGGTAGAAAAATTTCAGCTACTTGACCTAGGTGTGAATAGATAATCTCTGGATTCAGATGAGAGAAATGGGGGCAGAAATGCAGTTTCTGGTATGGGTGGAATAGCAGTATGGCTGAGAAAAGTGATTCTGAAGCCCAGTGGCTTAGGTCTGAATCCCAGCTTGGTCACATATTGGTCCTATAACCTTGGGAAAATGACTTAATCTCTCTGTGCCACAGTTTCTTCTCAAAATGTGATTTTAATTCTTTCTTCTCATACTTCTTCTGAATATTAAATGAGTTAAATTGTAGAACAGTACCTGGCCTGTATTACTAATATTATTATTCTTATCCCCCAGAAATTCCTATTGTAGCCACAGCCTGGCAGGAGTAGGCCCGTGCTGCCAAGGCAAAGAAATGTAATCACTGAGTTGGTCTGTGAGGCTGTGTAGCATTTCAGAAGGTGAAGTCGTTCACATGCTCTTAGCACCACCTTTCCAGGTTCTCAGGGCTCCAGATGCCCACTCTACAGGTACCCACTACACAGTGGATAGTAGCTCCATAGAGCAATGGATGGATGAAATCCAAGATGTTGGGAGAAGTGCCATAACTTCTTATTCATCTCTCCCATCCAGAATTGAGGTTTTAAGACCTAGTGGCCTGGAGGATTGCCAAGTCCTCTATTAAAAGACCAGCAAAAATAAGAGAAACCTTGTAAGATATGAAGATAGAGCAATAGTTCACCACTTGCTGAGTACCTACTATGTGCTAAGTGTTTTTACATCATTATTTTATTTAATCTCTCTGACAACCCTGAAAAACAGATTTATTTGGCCCATTTTACAGATGAGGCAATTGAGATTCACAAAGGTTAGTAACTTGATGAGGTCATCCCACTCAGGGAGCACAAGCCTATATTTGAGCCCCAGTTTTTGTTTGTTTGTTTGGGTTTTTTTTTTGTTTTTGTTTTTCTTTGTTTTTTTAAAAATTTTATTTTATTCCAAAGCTACTCCTCTTTCACTCTCAGAGTTCCTTTTTGAGAAGTGTACAGGGTGGGTATTCAGATAGACCTGGCTTAATCCTGGACCTAGCAGTTCTTCACCTGTGAGGCTTTGGGCTCAAACTACTTAATATCCCTGCACCTCAGTTTTCTCTTCTATAAACTGAGGGATTTTCCTTCTCAGGGCTACTCTGAGGATTAAATGAAGTTAAGCAGACTGTTGGCCCTTGCACAACACAGGTTTGAACTGCACAGGTCCACTTATACGTAGATTTTTTTTTTTTTTTAAGTGTAGTACTGTAAATGTATTTTCTCTTCCTTAGGATTTTCCTGATATTTTCTTTTCTCTGCCTTTATTGTAAGTCAGTCAGAGAAAGACAGAGAGCATATGTTTTCACTCCTATGTGGATCTTGAGAAACTTAACAGAAGACCATGGGGGAGGGGAAGGGGAAAAAAGTTACAAACAGAGAGGGAGGGAGGCAAACCATAAGAGACTCTTACATACAGAGAACAAACTGAGGGTGGATAGGGGAGAGGGGAAGGTGGGTGATGGGCATTGAGGAGGGCACTTGTTGGGATGAGCACTGGGTGTTGTATGGAAACCAATTTGACAATAAATTATATTAAAAAACAAAAGATACAGTATATAATATGTATAACATACAAAATATATGTTAATCAACTATTTATGTTATCAGTAAGTATCAGTAAGGCTTCCAGTCAACAATAGGCTATTAGTAGTTAAGTTTTTGGGGAGTCAAAATGTGGATTTTCGCCTGCATGGGAGGTTAGTACTACCCTAACCCTTACGTTGTTCAAGGGTCAACTGTATAAAGGGCCTTAGGTGCCGACATAAATGTAGCTATTCTTATTAGAAGTATCCATAGTCCACCTCATAAATGGCAATGCTAGGACCAAAACCCAAGTCTCTGAACTCATTTACCCTTCTGTTACCACTGTACTGGTTAGTGGCAGTGATAACTTAAGGGTGGATGGTACCAAAGAGATGACCTCAGGTGATGGAAGGTCTGTGTGTTTTGTATACATAACATCCAGACTAGACTTGGGGTGGGGAGAGTTGTAGAACCACATCTACCAGTGTCTAGTTTCCTTTTTGGGCAATTCTCTCTTCTCCACTCCTGAATTTTCCCCTCCCACTTGGCTTATGTTTCAGGAGCTGCAGAAGGCCCAGAAGAAGAAATACATCAAGAAGAAGCCTTTGTTGAAGGAGGTAGAACAGCCTCAACCTCAAGAGTCCAATCTCAGCATGGCAGCGCCAGCCCCAACTCTGGCGACTACACCCCAGCTTCTCACCTCCTCCTCGCCCCTGCCTCCTCCTGAGCCTAAACAAGAGGCCCTCTCAGGAAGTCTTGCTGACCACGAATATACGGCTCGTCCCAATGCCTTTGGTATGGCCCAGGCAAACCGCAGCACCACACCCATGGCCCCTGGCGTCTTCTTGACCCAGCGGCGCCCTTCAGTTGGCTCCCAGAGCAATCAAGCAGGACAAGGTACAGCTGCCATATGGTTGCAGAACTGAGTAGGATCTTAGGGTCACCAGCTCCAAACCCTAAGTACCCTGGTAGATGAGAATACCTGGGAGGGATACTGATGGTCAACCTAAGGCGCTTGTATTTGATCTCTTAGGCAACGAAGGGACGTTAACTGATGTTAAACAGGGGCATTTCAGATGTGGGTTTAGAAAGAGCCTTCTGATGACCAGAGTGGAGGGTGGGCAGTGGGTGAGAAGTCTAGGGAGGAGACATATACACAGGTTTCAGGCTGCAGTGAAGAGAAGCTGGGGCTATAGCAGAGGGAATGAAGGGGGAGAAGATAAATTGATCAAATATGGAGGAGGTCACAGTGGACATGGGAAGTGATTTGATGTGGGGAGAGAGAGGAAGAGGCAATGGGGGGGGCATGACTCAAGCTCTCTTTTTCCTCACTCTGGCCTTCAAAGCCCAGTCCCTAGAGTATGCAGCTCAAGGGTGGTGAAGTCAGTGTGGCATTGGATGATGAAGATGAGGGTTGCTAATGAAACAAGGCCGTGGGAATGCCACCTTCCAGGACACTGAGCTATAATCACTAACCAGGCACTTTTCCAGTCTCCATGGTCAGGATAAGAGGACAGGGAGGCATTACCACATCCCTGCAGAATTTAGGAAGGAAAATGATTGGGACCAAATAAATCAATGAGGAAAAGGAATCAGACAGGCTAATCAGGGAGTAGATAGCTGCTGCAGGAGGTCATAGGAGGAAGCGCCAAGGCATGATGGAAGTAGTTAAGAAGGGCCTCTTGCCCAAGATGTGCCTGGAGCCAGTATAAGAATGGGGACACTCTGTGGGCAAAGGAACAGAGGAGGGGGGTAGAACAAATATAGATGGTGCTGGAGTTGTTGCTGAAGCCCTTGCCATAGCCTTTACTTGCCTCTCTTTTCCCCACAGGAAAGCGTCCTAAAAAGGGCCTGGCCACAGCAAAGCAGAGACTTGGCCGTATCCTGAAAATCCACAGAAATGGCAAACTACTTCTGTGAGCCCCCTAGTGTCCTGCCCCTCTCCCCTTCACCCCCATTGCCTTCTCCATCGTCAACTCTCGGGGCACTCCTGGATCCTATCTGCCCCGGACAAGGTGCTGAGGCGCATTGTCCTGCTTTCTTGGAACTGACCAAAGGCACGGACTCCCCAAAGGGCCCCTTCACCAACTCCCCTAACTCCCTTTTCTACTTCCACTAGAGCATCCTGCCTTCCTTCTCCATACCTCTGACTAGCAGGTAAATGGGAGAGGTTTCTGGCTGACCAGAACCTTCTTCTGCTGCTTCAACCTGTTTCTTTTTTACCAGCCTTATCTGCCCTATACTCGCATCCCCACTTAGAGCTAGGAGGCAGGATGAAGAGAAACAAAGTGAGCCTGGGCCCCTTGCTATTTCCCTGATTATGGAGTTCCCAGTGCTCAACACTTCCCACAACTCCAGCCCTGTCTGCAGAAGCCTGTCCACCTTTGCCCATATGTTCTTCCCCTTCTGCCCCCCAGCCAAGTGGACATATCCCATTCCAGATTCGTTCCTGGGAGAAGGGTCTAGCCTCTTTCCCCTCTTGCCAAATGCATCATGAAAATAAAGAAGAGGGCCTGGAGTCTCCTTATTGCCCCAGTAGGGGCCATTTCCAGAGGTGGACTAGAAAGGCTGTGGGCTGACTTCATTCATCTTTGGGAAGAAGAGAGATTTCTGTCATGTCTAAAGGTGGGGAGAGGACCAACACCCAAGCCTTTGACCATGACTTTGTAGCCCATTGGAGGAAGCTACTTTTGGGTGGCTACCGATGAGGTCCCCTGTCCCAGGGTGAGCTTCAGGGATTTGCCTGGATTTTGAGGTCCTGCAGAACATTATCCATGTGGCTATAGCTGGGCCCCAACAGGTGATCTTCCAACAGTATGAAAGTTCCTACCACTGAAGCAGATAACTCTGGCCCTACGTACAGCCTGCTCTCTTCACCTGTACCACAGAGCACAGCCTGGACCTTCTGGAAAGGATGTGACAGGACAGCTCACCTCTGGGTTCTCCATCAGGAGCCTCCCTCCTTTCCCCACCTAAGGTCTTGGTCTAAAGAAGACCTCAGAACTCACATCTTCGCTTCTGGGCCTTTGTGCTCCCAGACATCAGGTCAATACTCAAGCAGAGTACAGATGGGCTATTCGAGAGCCTTACCTGGGAGAGGAGATGCCCATCTGTAAAGGAGCAGATCATCTGATCCTCCCCTCCCTGTCTTCCCTTTGTGGATGTCTGTATTGTCCAGACAGTGCCCAACCCCTCCTCCTCCACTGTCTCCCTCCACCTCAGTTTGTCCTGCCTCTCTGGCAACCTGGACTGGATGGATAATGCCCCACTCCCTCCATTTTGGTACTGCCCAAGTGGAGTGCATCCTTGTCCTCTACTCCCCACTTTAACCTCACCCCAGTTTGCCCAGTGCTTCTGGGGAATTTATTAGCTACCACTGCAGGCTATGGGAGTATGTGAGGCTGCCCTTGTTGTCTTTGTGTCTCCAGTTTCTTTGTTTTCTCTACAGCCCCACATCTACTCTCCTCATTTGGAATCAGGGGCCCCTTAACCCCATTCCTTTTTTTTATTTTGGGGACCCCAGGGGCCATGCAGTCCTCCATCTAGTCACACCAAAGGCAAAAAGCCTGGCTACCTCCCCCCCGCCCCAGAACGTGAGGTCCCCACTCCCCTCCCCTCTGTTTCCACCCAGCTTTGCTCTTCTTGGGGATTTCAAGGCAGCAGAGGGTAGTGAGGGGAGGGAAGGAGGAACAGTTTGTGTCCCTGTGTAGGCAACTGCCTGACTAGGCCCTGCCTGACTGCTGTAACAAAGACCAGGACCCCAGCCCTTCTGCCCATTAACACCCTCCCCCCTTGATATTTCAAAGGCAGCTAATTGCTAGCAAATCCCCCTGGTTCCAGGCCTCTTTCCCCTCTGTTTCTTTGTTAGAAGTTTCTGTGGAGCTGAAACCCAACTTCCATTTGACTGGGTTTCCATTTAGTTTAGTTGGGCTCTCAGAGTCTCCTGTATGTTGTTTTGTGTTTTAAATGAAAAGCAAGTTTACCCTCAGAGTTATGCTTTTCCAAAGAGGCTAGTGTGCTTTTTCTTTTCTTTTTTTTTTTTTCTTAATGTTTCAGGTTCTAAGTGAAGTGAGTTGGGGAGGGGTTGGAGTGGTAGTAACTAAGGTGTAGAACATGGTGAGAGTTAACCTCTGGTATCCAGTCCCTAGCACAGAGCTGGGGGTTGGATAGGGGGCAGGGAGAGAGGATTTCTATTCACCTTTAATATATTTTTACAGAAAAGCAAACAATTTAAAAACAAGCCCACCGCTTCTGTACATGTCTAAATATATTTTTAGAAGTGGGTAGGATTGTGAATTTCTGATGCAGGGCCTTTTTATAAACAGGTTAGAATAGCATCATACAGACTTCTCTGTTGTTTTTTCCCCTGTTTTTTTCTTATGTTGTGTTACTAATGTAATTTATATTTTTTTTAGATCCTCCCTTTCCTATATAGATAAAAGTGATTTATCTTGGCAAATGCTTTGCTTGGCATTCTTTTGTGGTGGTAGTGGTGGTGGTGGGTGGTGGGGTGGGTCCAGGAGTGCCGCCTTCTCTTTACATTTTCTCTTTCTCTCCCTTTTGTGAACTCAGCACTTCCTTGGTGCCCAACCTTACACCTGAGGTGGGGAGGGGACAGAATCCCAGCTTTCATGAGAGACACAATTGACACATTAGAAACATAACCAGAAGTACAGTGAGCAGAAAAGAAAGAGGCAACAATTCAAAGTGGCCTGGCAAGTTTGTTGGGAAGGCTTTCCATATCTTTCATGGGCTGTTCTTAGTGGCCATACCTGTATTGTCTTTGAATATGGAATTTTGGTGTTTTGTTTTTCTTCCCTCTCTCTTTATCTGACATGCTCCTCCAGGCTGAACTTGATTACTGTGTTTAGGTCCAGTGCAAGGGATAAGATAGAATTATTAGAGCTAACACATCATGATCATTTCCTTGTGCTAGACACTTCTCTTAGTGTTCTATGTATATTGATTCATTTAATCCTCACTGATGTCCTCATCCTACTGATCAGAAAACAGAGGCGAAGAAACCTTCTAGCATCAAACATCTTAAGTTGTGGGGCCAGCCTGGTTCCAGAGTCTGTGTTCTTATCACAGTACCACCTCTCACTGATAACTACTACAATTTATTAAGTGCCTTTTCTGTGCCAGGCATTGGGCTAGGGGTTTTACTTAGGATATCTCATTTAATGCTCACTGACAACGTTGGGAGATAGTTGTTAGTCCTGTTTACAGTGAAGGAGATTGAAATTTGCCAGTGGTCTTCCACAGCAGGATCTGCCTAACTCCAAAACTCATGTTCTTTCCCCTCACCATGTTAGAAAATCTTTTGCACATCAATGACCCAACAGATGTTTATTGAGCACCTGTTGTGTACAAAATGCAGCATTGGGAATTGTGTCTTGAAGAGAGCCCAAGGGATAATGTCAGGAGCATCAGTTCCAAATCTACTACCTCCCTGACTCTGTGACCCAGGGCAGGCTGCTTCCTGTCTGGAGTCATTGTAAAAGGACTTTGGACCCAATGAGAATTTCTTTCTTTTTAATGTTTATTTTTGAGAGAGAGAGACAGAGACAGACTGCAAGCAGGGGAGGGGCAGAGAGAAATGGAGACACAGAATTTGAAGCAGGCTCTAGGTTCTGAGCTGACAGCACACAACCTGATGCGGGGCTCGAACCCATGAGTCGAGGGATCATAACCTGAGCTGAAGTTGGATGCTTAACCAACTGAGCCACCCAGGTGCCCCAGAGAATTTCTTCGTCCGAGAGATTCTGCTACTGTGCGTCTGGGGTGACTCTGTATTTGGCATCTACTGGCTGGATAGCCTCCTCTAGCTCTTTCAATCTGAATGTTGGTATTAGGATCTAGGGAGGAAAGGTTTTTGTCTGGGGCATGGGGAACTGTGTCTTGTGGTAGAAATGCAATAGGAAAGAGGGGAGGGATTTCAGAGCCTTTGCAGGAATGGTGGGTTGGGTTCTCTTTGTCATCAGCTTAAGGATAAGCTAGTCTTGGTTACCTTACCTCTCATCCAGACAGGAGGTGCCAGAAGATGAGAGGATCCTGTCGAAAAATTAGGAGGAAAACAAGCACCCAACTTCAGTTTTTCCTCTATGGAGTGGAAAAGTACACAGGACTTGTCACTAAGAATCTGCCTTCTCAATGACCAAATAATTTGGGGGAGATTGCTTGTCTGGATCTCAGTTTCTACATTGTCTAGATGAAATTATTTCAACTATGAAGCCCTCTAGAAGTATGGTAACCCCCAAACTTTCTGGATGCTGTTGATTCCCAAACCGAATCTTAGACCTGACCTGTCCTGAGTACAGATCCCGAATTCTGCTTGTTCATGTTGTGTTCCCTGCCTCAGGTACACAGGCCCTTCCCTTTCCATCAGGACCCTGTTCATGTCAAGTTGACTGAAATGGCACTTGCCCTCCACTAAACTGAGTAGATCAGAAGGGCACCAGAGATGAGCACAAGATGCTAGTTAGGGAATCTGTCCTGGGGAAGCAGGGTGTTCAGAAAGCAGGTAAATCTTGTCAGGGGTGATTCCTGAACTTAAGGATGAAAAGTAGCCAGTCAGGTGGAGAAGAGTAGGAAGAGTTGTCCAAGCCAAGGCAACAGCATGAATAAAGTCAGAGGGGAGCACCCATGTGCATATAGGGGACAAGCAATTTGGTATAACTACAGCTGTGACTTTCACCTGGGGAATCATGAATAATCTCCAAGAGGGCATGTCTAGTTCGAGAAGACATGATCAAAGTTGATTAGTTTTAGGTGTGATGTTTATCTTTAAACCTCAGATAGTGGAGGATATGTAATTTTGATGTTAGTCAAAAGACTTAACTGTATCCCATGAATGATAGAGAACCATTAAAATGATAGGGTTTAAGCAGAAAATGGCATGATCTAACTTGCTTTTAAAAAACATCCCTTAGGAGTGGATTAGGAGGTAGTGAGATGAAGTCAGACCAGTGAGGATGTTACTGAAGGAGGGATGGAGAGGGCACCATCTCATCTTCTAGTGCCCCCATTGAAAGCTGCTTCCCTAAGGTAACCTTCATTCAACTGTCCAGTCAATTCTGGCCTTTTCCTGGACTTCTACATCTCATAAAGGGCAGAAATCCTAGGCTATTTCCAGGAGGCAGACACCTGGAGTTGTCCAGTCATACAACACAAGACAGAAATTGCATTCCTTTATCCCCCTTTTAGCTTTTTAACTCAAAATAGCTTACCTCTTGAGGCCCTCTCCTTCCCCATAGGACCAGAACACAATGCCAGCAGTCACCAATGCATGTGGTAAGAGATACACAATATCCATTTTACATTTTCCTTGTCGGAGCCCAGCAAGCCTCCCTTACATTCCATTCTATTATACACAACTTTTCAATGTTACCTCCCCAAAGGCCTCTTTTCATCATCCCCTCCTGCACAAGAACATTTGAGACTTCCTGCTGCTTATTACACCTTCTGGGTTTCAAGGCTTTTCAGAACCTGGCCCAGCCTGGAGATAATGGGCTGTAGTAGAAAGAGGATGTTCCTGAAAGTTGAAAAGACCAATGATTGAGTTACATCTTTACCACCTATGTGATCTTGAGCTGGCTACTTTATATTTCCTAGACTTAGTTTCATCATCTGTAAAATGAAGATATAATCCCTACCTCATTGAATTGTTGGGAGGAATTACAGCTTTAAAGAACTTACTTCAATATCTGACATTCCAGTGATCAGTAAATTTACCCACTTAAGATTTTCCCAGCAAATCCTATAATCTTATAGAGATTACAGAAATAGTAAGCCTTTAAAGGAATTGGAGATAATATTCCAAACTGGGGCAGGAAATCAAGTTGGTTCCATGATGAAAGTGTTTGAAAGACCTAGAAAAATGGCTGAGTCAATAGGTGTGATACGCCTTAAAGTCCTGTAGAGGAGGTACAACTAAGTCTATGACGAAGTTGCTGGAAGGTGCCAGATTATCATCCATGCTAATTCAATATTGGTTCAGTTTTACAGTGGTTTATCAAAACTTCCTTTGTATTAGGCCCTGTGCATGCTATCAGAGGGCTTGATCCTCAAGGAGCATATGGTTTAATACACAGACTTGGAAACCCAAGTACAGCATACTGGATAAATATTATGTTACAAATAAATGTGGGGTGCTATGAAAGCATGAAGGAGACTGAATCCAGTCAGAGGAACAGGAAAGACTTTGAGAAGTCTGATTTGAATGTTGAAGGGCATTCACTAGGCAAGGGAAGGCAGAATAATGTGTTGGAATAGAGCATTCCAAGCAAAAGGACTAGCATAAGTAGAAGTGGAAAGTGGAGGAAGCCTGGTGTATGGGTGGAACTATAAGCCCTTGAGTTGGGCTGGTGTAAAGGCTAGAGTAAGGTATGGCAAGTGCTGGGGAATGAAGCCTAAAGAGGTTGGCAGGGACTGTGGAGGTCCAATTTATGTTTCAGAATATTTTCTTTGGTAATCATCCTTGGGGTGGCAGAGATACAAGCAGGTTAGTATGGAGGCTAGTGTGAAAGGGGTTGTTGCAAGTTTCCAGTTAAGTTGCAAGGCAGTGGCTGTGAAGATACCAGAGATGTTAACCCATAGCCCTTTTTCTCCTGACATTTTACTATGAACATTTTCAAACATTTCAGAAAGTCAAAGTAATTGTTCTACGAACACCCATATATCCACCATCTAGGTTTTACAGTTAGCATGTTACTATACTTGATTCTCACACACATCTATTCATCCCTCTATCCATCAACCCATATTATTTTTTATGTATTTCAAATTAGACATCTGTATATTTCCCCTTAAGCATATCTGCATGCATGCCATTAACTAGAGTTTAGTATACATTTGTGATTCTTTTTTAAGCTAAAATTTCCATATAATAAATGTGTCCCCAGTCAATCACAGCCCTTCCCCCTTCTGGAGCAGGCCTTGAGTTTGAAAGCATAGAATTTGGAATGTGTGAAAATAGAAAGATGATCCAGAGCCTGAGTGGCTTACTCCCCAGCGAAGTCATAAAAGCAGGTAACCATAAGGGGTACACAAACATTAGTAAATAAGCTTGAATGGATGCCTTTCAGCCTCCTCCTATCCCACTACAGAGCCTCATCTGTATGCATCAATGCATGTAACAGTGGAGCAGAGAAGAGTGGAGTCAAGGGACTGCCAAGCCCTCAGGAGCTAACAATCTTGCAGGGAGAGACAAACACTGACAGTCACAATTCAGTGTTAACAAATGTTGAATGTTGCATTGCACCAGGGTTAGTGCCATAACAGTAAAGAGTAAAAACTGAGGTAAAACACAAAAGTGCCACGAGGGTTTGCAGTGTGTGTGTGTGTGTATGGAGAGGAGAGGAAAGTGGCGAACAGGGAGAGATAAGATGAATGACTCAGACTCTTGAGACTGGAGGAACTCAAAAAGGGGGAAAGTATTTAGCAGCCATGAAAAATTTCCTGCAGGTGAGAGGAGTTAAGTCTTGAAGATTATTTACTTTGATAATAAGTGTGGCAGACATAAAGATATTTTAAGTTACAAATAACAGAAAACCCAAGTAAAGCATGGGCTATTAGCTCATGTACTTACAAAGTCTAGATGTATGTGGATTTCAGGCACAGTTTAATCAGATCTTTGGTTCTGATTATCTCAGTTCTGCCCTCGTGTGTGTTAGCTTTATCTTTGGATACTTCTTCATGGTTACAAGATGGCTGTACACAATTCTTCCACTTGTGCTTATTTGCCATCTATACATCCTCTTTGGTAAAAAGTGCCTGTTTAAGTTTTTTCATATTTTTAGTTGGCCTATGGTTTTCTTACAATTGAACTTTGAGAACTTTTCATATATTTAGGATATAAATTATTTGTTGCATATGTAATTTGCAAATATTTTCTCCCAGTCTGCAGTTTGTCCTTTTATTCTCTTATCAGTGTCTTTTGTAGAGGAACCCTTTTTAATTTTGACAATTTCTTTATCAATTTTACCTATTTTTTAAATTGTCCTGTTTAAGAGTTCTTTGACTAACCCTAGGTCATGAAAAATTTCTCCTATGTTCTAAAAGTTTTATAGTTTTATGTTGTACATTTATATTTATGATCAGTTTTATTTATTTGTATTTTGTATTAAATCTTTTTTAATGCTTACTTTTGAGAGAGAGACAGAGTGTGAGCAGGGGAGGGACAGAGAAAGAGGGAGACACAGAATCCGAAGCAGGCTCCAGGCTCTGAGCTGCCAGCACAGACCCCGACACAGGGCTTGAACTCATGAACTGCAAGATCATGACCTGAGCCGAAGTCGGATGCTCAATTGACTGAGCTGCCCAGGTGCCCCTCTATGATCCACTTTAAGATAATTTTTGTATACTGTAAGATGGTTAGGTCAAAGGTTTTTTGTTTTTTGTTTTTTGTTTTTTTGGCTTAAAATGTCCAATTATATCAATATTACTTGCTAAGAAAATTGTGCTTTCTTTATTGAATTCCTTTTTCCCCTTTATCAAAAATCAGGTAGCTGTACTTGTGTGGTTCTATTTCTGGAATCTCTATTCTGTTGATCTTATGTTTCTATAATTCCACCAGTACCACACTATTTTGATTACTGTAGCTATATAGAAAGCCTTAATATCAAGTGGGGTAATTCCTCCCACTCTATTCTTCTTTTTCAGCATTGTTTACCTATTCCAGGGCCTATGCCTTTTCATAAATACATTTTAGAATAAGCTTTTCTGTGCCTACAGATATCTTGCTGGTATTTTGAAGGGAATTGCATTAAATCTATAGATCAATTTGGAGAGAATTAACATGTTGCAAGTTTTAAATACTTGTAGATATTATATAATTTTTAATTGAAATGAAAAGACTTTGTGCCCAAGAAGTGCCCTTCTCTGTAGGGCACAAAGTCTAAATGTACAGACTGAGGAATTGTCACAAAGTGTACATCTGTGTAATCATTACCCAGTTCAAGAAATATAGAGTAGCATCTAAGGGATTGAGTCTTCACACAAAAGAGAGGAGATAAGCTCATGGACCACCCGAGATGAGAAAGAAAGTGCTTAAAGATCTATATCCTCATGGAAAGGTGCATTTTCTAAAATAGACTTCCCACTGGCATATGGACACAATGAGGCATCTTGTCTGTCTTGGCCTAGGCTTTGGAAGGGGGACAAATTTTTCTCCTATATGAATTATTAATCATGTAACTGAGCTTTACATGGGTTTGTGATTCAAGCTGATACTGCTTATGTGGTCCCAGAACCTACAACTTGTGAAATTAACAGAAAAATTGGTCTCTCTGGGGCATCTGGAAAAAACACACCACACCTCTCAATATAAACATGTCTGTAAACCAGGCTGAACAAGAATTTCATATATAAAACCCAATTGAACATAAAGTAACTCACAATAAGCAAGAGCAAACAAAACAAACAGTAGGAATAAACCTCCATGAACTTTAGATAATAGAAGAATCTAATAGAGTTAATAAACTATGTTAAAATTGATTATGGATATAAAAGAAGAAATAAAATAACATAAAAGAACAAAACACTAAAGAAAGAATAGGCATATTTGAAAAGAAATGAACCAAAACAGATTTCTAGAAATGAAAAATGCAATAATTGAAATTAAATACTCAATGAGTGAATTAAACAGATTAAACACTATTGAAGAGAGAATTTAACTGGAAGACATCTTAGGAAATTACTCAGCAAATGGCACACACAGTGAAAGGAAAAAAAGTAAGAGGCTAGAATATGTGGAAAACACTGAGAAGGTCTAATAAATGAGTAATTGGAGTTGCAGAAGGAATAAGTAAGGGGAAAGGGGAATATAATATACAACTGCCTACTCAACAATTTCACTTGGAAATATATCCAAAATGTGACTCCTAATCCCACCCCCTGCTCCCAGCCAAAACCTGCTTCTCCCCTGACCCCCCTCATATTAGTAGATGGCAACTTCATCCTTCCAGGTGCTCAAGTCAAAAACTTGGGCAATCCCTGATTCATATCTTTCTCAATCTATATCCAAGCTGTAGGCAAATTCTTTTGGCTTTCCTTCAAAATGTTTCCAGAATCTGACTACTTCTCACCATCTCCACTGCTGCCACTTTGGCCAGAACCAGCGTCATTTCTTACTACAATAGCCTCCTAACCCATCTCACTGTTGCCTCCATCCCCCCTGCCCCCTGCCATAGTCTAATCTCAATACAGCATCAAGAGAAATCTTTTAAATATGTTGGAGACTTCAGAGAAGATAGAGAAGACATAACTTTTCCTATTCCAGCCACTAAGTGCAATAAACCCCCTGGATATTCAATATAAAACAGACATAAGACTTTGAATGGTAAATAGAAGCCAGATCACTAAGGGCATTGGGCCTGAGGAACAACACAATGGTAAGTTCCTTGGTTTGCTTTTTGCCTCATACATCCTAGACTGGATACTGGAGAAGCCAGCAATCCTCAAACACCAATAGAGGCAGACAAAACCCTGTTTTCTCTAGCTGAAGGACTAATAAAAGGGGCAATGTGGCAATACAGAAAACCTTTAGACCATGACCATTCTACTGCAGCAAACCATAGAAAAGCTATGGCTCCACGCCCCACCCTCAGAAACAGAGACTGAGCCTAGACTCTTTTTGGGTTTTGATGAGAGTCTCAAACCTCCCTCCACCCACCACCAAGGTGGTGTCAGAGAAAGCCAAGTGGAGAACTTGGACTTCCACCCCCACCTGGCAGTAATGTGACACCACACCTTCCCCTGCCACAGCCTTCTCAGAAGAGGCCAGCTCAACCAGAAGATTTAACTAAGGTTCAGACTCATGAAATAATACCCAAAATGTCCAGATGTAAATAAAAAAATCACTCGTTCTACTAAGAACCAGGAAAATTTCAAATTGAATGAGAAAAGACAACAGAGCTAACACCAAGATAACACAGATGATACAATCTTCTGGCAAGTGTTGTAAAGGAGCCATAATAAAAATGCTTCAGCAAGCAATTGCAAACCCACTTGAAATAAATACAAAAATTAGAAGTCTCAGCAAAGCAATAGAAGATATAAAGGAGAACCAAATAGAAATTTTAGAACTAAAATATAAGAAGTTTTGGGGCACCTGGGTGGCTCAGTCACTTAAGCATCCGACTCTTGCTTTCGGCTCAGGTCATGATCTCATGGTTCGTGAGATTGGGATTCTCTCTCTGCCCCTCCCCTGCTTGTTCTCTCTCTCTCTCTCTCTCTCTCTCTCTCTCTCTCTCAATAAATACACATTAAAAAAAAAGTGGATGGCTTCAACAGCAGAATGAAGACAAATGAGGAAGTAATCAGAGAAACTGAAGATAGAATACAAATGACCCAGTTGAACACAGTTCCTGGCACTGAAAAGTGACTTCAGCTAGGCTATATTTATATACAAGATAAACAGAAAAAAATCAATTGTATTTCTATATACTAGCATAAAATTAAGATTATATAAAGTATATAAATTTAAAACATGCAATTGCTAAAAAACAAAGTGCTTGTATGTAAATTTAACAAAACATGTATAGGACTTGTATGCTGAAAGCTAAAAAATGCTAATGAAAGATACCAAGGAAGATCTAAATAAACAGACATTCCATGTTCGTTGATTAAAAGGCTCACCATAGTAAGGATATTTTTTTATCCCAGAATGATCTAGAAATTTAATGTAATTCTAATCAAAGCTCCCAGCAAGATTTTTTTGGTACATAGATAAGATTATTCTATTTGTATAGAAAGGCAAAGGAACTAGAATAACTGAAATGGGTTGAATGTTGGTCCCCCAAAACATATGTTCACTTCTTAACCCCCAAATCTATGAATGTGACTTTATTCAGTAAAAGTATTCTTACAAATTTGATTAAGGATCTTGAGATCATCCTGGATTATCTGAGTGAGCCCTAAATGCAATGACAACTGTCCTTAGAAGAAATGGCATAGACACAAAGGATATGGCCATGTGAAGATGGAAGCAAGGATTGGAGTTATGCAGTCACAAGCCAAAGAACACCTGGAGCCACCATAAATTAAAAGAGGGAAGGAAGGATTCTCCCCTATAGCTCTTGGAGGGAGGGTGACCATACCAACACCTTGATATCAGGCTTTTGGCCTCCAGAACTGTAAGAAAATAAATTTATGTTGTTTTGGGCCACCAAGCCTGTGATAGATAATTTGTAATAGATAATAAGAAGCTAATAAAATAGCTAAAACAATTCTGGAAAAGGAAAAAAGTAGGGAAAATTACTCTACTTGACTTCAACAAAGTGTATATAGCTACAGTAATCAAGACTATGTGATTTTAGCAAAAAGATGGGCACATATATCATAAAAACAGAGAACCCAGAAATAACTAGCCTATCTACACACAAATAAAGCCAACTCATTTTTTTGGCAAAGGTGCAAAAGCAGTTTAATGGAGGAAAGATAGTGTTTTCAACAAAAATGTTCTGGAGCAATTGGATATCTATAGGCAAAAAGTGAACCTCAACCTAGACGTCACAACTTATAGAGAAATTAACTCAAAGTGGATCATAAATTTATGTGTAAAATGTAAAATTATAAAATTTATAACATAGGGAAAATCTTCAAGACCTAGGACTTGGTGAAGAATTTTTAGACATGATGCCAAAAACCTGTCCACAAAAAGTTGATAAGTTGACTTAACCAAATTTTGCTCTGTGTAAGACCTTGTTAAGAGGATTAAAAGGCAATGGGGTCCCTGGATGGCTCAGTTGGTTCAGCATCCAACTCTTGATTTCAGCTCAGGGCATGATCTCATGGTTTGTGGTTCAAGCCCCACATCAGGAGCTGTGCTGACAGTGTGGAGCCTGCTTGGGATTCTTTCTCTCCTCTCCTTGCCCCTCCCCCACTTGCACTCACACATGCACACACACTCTCTCTCTCAAAATAAACTTAAAAGAGGATTAAAAGGCAAGCTAAAGACAAAAAATACTTGCAAACCTCATATAAGGACTCATATCTAGTATATATGAAGAACCCCCACAACTCCACATTAAAAAATCCAATTAGAAAGTGGTCAAAAAAGCATGAAGAGACATTTTATTGAAGAGGATATACGATGGAAAATAAACACATGAAAAGATGTTCAAGGTCATTATCCACTAGGGAAACGCAAATTGTAACTATTATGAGGTATCTCTACACACCTATTAGAATAGCTAAAATAAAAAATGACAATGCCAAATACTGGAAAAACCGAGGAGAAAGTAGATCCACCATACATTGCTGGTGGGGATATAAAATAGTACACATTCACCTCAAAAAACAGTTTTTCAGTTTCCTAAAAAATTACACATACACTTATCATATGACCCAGAAATTCTACTTCTAGGCATTTACTCTAAAGAAAGAAAATAGATGTTGGTGCAAAACCTGTACACATATGTTCACAGGAGCTTTAGTTTTAATAGCCAAAAACTGGAAATAAACTTTTCATATATAAAACTTGTATGTACTTCAAGGGCATTATGTGGAATAAAAAAAAAAAAAACCCAAATGCCCAAAAGGTCAAATATTGTATGTCAGTAGGTAAATAGTTAAACTGTGGTACATCCATGCCAATACCAAAAGTGGTAAGCTATTGATGCACACAACTTGGATGGGCTTCAGGGTCATTATTATGCCGAATTAAAAAAAGCCAATTTTAAAATGTGATACACTGTTATGATTCCATTTATATAAAACTCTCTAACAAAATTATAAAAATGGAAAAAAAGATGATCGGTTGTCAGATATTAGGGATGGTCATAGGGAAAGTGGGGAGTGTTACTATAACAGTGGGGAAGCATAACGAAGATCTTTATGGTGATGAAATAGTGCTGTATCTTAATTGTGGCTACATTAATCAACACATGTGGTAAAACAACAGACTAATACACAACCACAATGCAAAAACATCAAATTCATGGTTACACCCACAGTACAATATAATATTGTAGTAAAATTAAGATCTATCCATTAGAGGAAACTGGGTGAACATGGGAACTCTCTGAACTGTCTCTGCAACAGTCTTTAAATCTATAATTTTAAAATAAAAAGTTTAAAAATGTAAGTCGAGGGGCACCTGGGTGACTCAGTTAAGCGTCCAACTTTGGCTCAGGTCATGATCTCACTATTCCCAAGGTTTCTTTTTTCTTTTTTTTTTTTTTTTTTTTTTTACGTTTATTTATTTTTGAGAGACAGAGTACAAGTGGGGGAGGGGCACAGAGAAGGAGACATGGAATCTGAAGCAGGCTCCAGGTTCCAAGCTGTCAGCAGAGAGCCCAACACGGGGCTCAAACTCACAAACGGTGAGATCATGACTTGAGCTGAAGTTGGACGCTTAACTGACTGAGCCACCCAGGTGCCCCACACTGTTCCCGAATTTAAGCTCCATTATCAGGCTCTGTGCTGATAGCTCAGAGCCTGGAGCCTGCTTCAGATTCTCTGTCTCCCTCTCTCTCTCTGCCCCTCCCCCACTCGTGCGCTGTCCCCCTTTCTCAAAAAATAAATATTTACAAAAACTAAATATTAAAAAAAAATGTAAGTCATATCAGGGGCACCTGGGTGGCTCAGTCGGTTAAGCATCTGACTCAGGTCACGATCTCAGTGTTCATGAGTTCTAGCCCCTCATCTGGCTCCGCATTGGCAGTGTGGAGCCTGCTTGGGGTTCTCTCTTGCTCGCTCTCTCTGCCCCTCCCTAGCTTGTTCTCTCTCTCTCTCTCTCTCTCTCTCTCTCTCTCTCTCTCAAAGTAAATAAATGAACTTTAAAATATGTAAGTCAAATCACATCATTACTCAGCTCAAAATCCTTTCAATGATCCCTCACTTCACTCGGAGTAAAAGTCCAAATCTTTAGCTTGTCAGGCTTACTTGTCACCCATATCAATTTTCTGACCTCTTTTCTCACTTTCCCTTGATTCACTCTGGTCTAGCCACACTGGCCTCCTTGCTGTCCCTTGAAAGTGCCAGGTATACTTGCCCTTGCTTGCTCTGGCTAAAAATATATAACCTTCAGTTCTGGGAAATATTTCTTTACTTTTTGATCATTTGTTTCTGTTATTTGCCCATTCAATCCCCATTAATTGGAAGTTAGCTCTTCTTGTCTGGACCTCTTACTTCTTCTCTCTCTGCATATTAATTGTTTGGATTTACTTACTTGAATATTTTTTTCAAACATATCATCCAATCCTTCTAACGAGTTTTCCATTTCTGCTAATACAGCTGACCCTTAAATAACAAGTGTTTGAAACTGTGTGGGTCCACTTACATGTGGATTTTTTAAAAAATTATTGTCAAGCTAGTTAACATACAGTGTAGTCTTGGCTTCAGGAGTAGATTCCTGTGATTCATCACTTATGTACAGCACCCAGTGCTCATCCCAACAAGTGCCCTCCTCAATGCCCATCACCCATTTTCCTCACCCCCATCAACTCTCAGTTTTTTCTCTGTATTTAATAGTCTCTTATGGTTTGCCTTCCTGTTTCTTATTTTTCCTTCCCTTCCCCTATGGTCATCAGTTAAATTTGTCAAATTTATATATGGATTTTTTTGGGTAAATATAGTACAGTACTAAAACTATTTTCCTTATGATTTTCTTAATAACATTTCCTCTAGCTCACTTTATTGTAAAAATACAGTATATATCACATGAAACATACAAAAGCATGTAATTGAAAGTTTATGTTATCAGTAAGGCTTCCAGTCAACAGTAGGCTATTAGTAGTTAAATTTTGGAGGAGTCAAAAGTTATATATAGATTTTTAAATTTTATTTATTTACTAATTTTTTTAATTCTAGTGTAATTGATGTATAGTTTTATATTAGTTCCAGGTGTAAAATATACTGATTCAACAATTCTATACATTACCCAGTGCTCATCACAATAAGTGTAATCTTTAATCCCCGTCATCTATTTCACCCATGCACACCACCAGGGTCAATGCCCCAACCCAAATTGTTCAAGGATCAACTGTATATTTTTAATTTCCAAGAGCACATTTTGTTGTTTTAAAGTACTTTCTTCTTGGGGCGCCTGGGTGGCTCAGTTGGTTAAGCACCTGACTTCGGCCCAGGTCATGATCTCACAGCTTGTGGGTTCGAGCCCCATGTTGGGCTCTGTGCTGACAGCTCAGAGCCTGGAGCCTGCTTCCAATTCTGTGTCTCCCTCTTTCTCTGCCCCTCCCTGCTTGGACTCTCTCTTTCTCTCTCTCTCTCTCTCTCTCTCTCTCTCTCTCTCTCTCTCTCTCTCAAAAATAAATAAAACATTAAAAAAATAAAGTATTTTCTTCTTGTTTCATAAATATTTTATCTTCTGAGGAATGGCTAAATGGCTTTTTAAAAAAGATTTCCTCTTACCACACAGTTTCCTTCAAGTTTCTTTCCACCTCCCTTTTTCATGTTTAGACTTACCTCAGGTGACCAATAGTCTGTATAAACATGTTCCTTTAGCTCCCTATTGCAATATAGGATTCCCAACCTCAATTATGTCTTGAATCCCCCATTTGAGAGACCCTCTGTTTTACCTTCTCCCAAGAAAAATCCTTGAGTCTTCTGCTGGGATACAGGAGATAAATCAACCAGTTCACAGTATGACAAGGGGATCTGGAAACCTAACCCAACTTTCACACAATTCATCTGCTTTCATGCTTCTTAATCTGACTTTCATGCAATTCATCTGTTTTTAGCCCCCCTTTCATCATCACTTCCCAAAGTATCTAAAATAACCCAATGGCCTTTTCTACAGAAATAGAAATAGCCAATTCTAATTTTTTTATTTTAGAGAGATAGAGTGCATGAGCAGGAGGGAGGGGGAGAGAGAGAGAGAGAGAGAGAGAGAGAGAGAGAGAGAGAGAGAATCTCAAGCAGACTCCATGCTCAGTGTGGAGCCCGACACAGGGCTCGATTCCATGACCCTGGGATCATGACCTGAGCCAAAGTCAAGAGTCAGAAGCCCAACCAACTGAACCACCCAGGTGCCCCCAATTCTAAATTTTATATGGAACTGAAAGGGACCATAAAATTAGCCAGGACAATCCTGACATGAACCATGAACAAAGACAAAACACTCAAAATTCTCTATTTTAAAACATGATACAAAACTACAATTATCAAAATAGTATCGTGCTGGCAAAAATACAGGTATATAGGAAATGAAATGGAATTGGGAGTCCAGAAATAAACCCATTCATCTATGGTTAATTGATCTTCAACAATGAGACAACCAAGTAGGATTTACTACAGGTATACAAGTCTGGTTCAATATTCAAAAGTCAGTTAATGCAACCCAGCTCATCAACAGGATTGGCACATAATTTGCGCAGAAAAAGGGATTTGACAAAATCCAACACCCAGTCATGATTTCAGGAAGAAAAATCTCTCACTACACAAGGAATAGAGAGAAACTTCCTCAACTTGAAAGCAGCATCTAAAAAAAACCCCACAGGTAATATCATACTTAGTGATGCAAGGCTAAATTTTCTCTGAGAGTGAGTACTGAAAGATCTAGCCATTGCAATAAGGCAATTAAAAAAAAGAAAAGTAATACAAATTGGAAAGGAAGAAATTAAACACTCTCTTCACAGATGATATGATTGTCTATGTAGAAAAGCACCTGTGTGGCTCAGTTGTTTAAGCGTCCGACTCTTGGTTTCAGCCCAGGTCATGATCTCATGGTTCATGAGGTTGAGCCCCACATCGGACTCTGCACTGAGAGCGTAGAACCTGCTTGAGATTCTCTCTATCCCTCTCTCTTTGCCCTTCGCTGAACGTTTTCTCTCTCTCAAAATAAATAAATACATATTTGTCTATCTCTGACTTAATTCACTTAATATGATTTCACTCATATGTGGAATTTAAGAATCACAACAAATGAACATAGGGGAAGGGAAGGAAAAATAAGATAAAAACGGAGGAGGCAAACCATAAGAGACTCTTTTCTTTTTTTTTTTTTCTTTTTTTTTTTTTTTAAATTTTTTTTTTCAACGTTTATTTATTTTTGGGACAGAGAGAGACAGCATGAATGGGGGAGGGGCAGAGAGAGAGGGAGACACAGAATCAGAAACAGGCTCCAGGCTCTGAGCCATCAGCCCAGAGCCTGACGCGGGGCTCGAACTCACGGACCGTGAGATCGTGACCTGGCTGAAGTCGGACGCTTAACCGACTGCGCCACCCAGGCGCCCCAAGAGACTCTTAAATACAGAGAACAAACTGAGGTTTGCTGGAGGGGAGGTGGGTGGAGGGATGGGCTAAATGGGTGATGGGCATTAAGGAAGGCACTTGTTGGTATGAGCACTGGGTGTTATATGTAAGTGATGAATCACTGGATTCTATTCCTGAAACCAATCTACACTACAACATGAGGAATATAGTCAATAGTATTGTGATAGCACTGTGTGGTGACTGATGGCAGTAGCTACACTTGTGGTAAGCATAGTATAATGTATAGAGCTGTTGAATCACTATGTAGTACGGCTGAAACTAATATAACATTGTGTGTCAACTATACTTAAATTAAAAAAAAAGAATCACTTCAAAAGAAAATATGGCTTAAAAAAAAGTATAGCTTAAAACTGGGGCTTTCAAAAACCAAATTTATAGAGGAAAGGAAATAGTTTAAACCATTTAACATTCTAATGAAGATGATCTGGCTTTTAATTTTGGCCCATCTGATGCTGAAAACTAGCGGAATCAAGGCAAGAACCTAGCTGCCCTTGATAACTTGAATTTAAATGTGTAAATTTAAAAATTAATAATAATAAATAAATAAATAAACATTTAAAAAATAACTCATTAAAACAATGATTTTCCATATAGAAAATGAAAGGAATCTACCAAACAAAAACCCCACTTAGACTAATGAGTGAGTTCAGCAAGGTTACACAATACAAGATCAATACATAAAAGTAACATATTTTTATACACTATGAAAAAATGGAAAACAAAACATAAAAAGGCAACACTATTTTAATTGCTCCAAAGGAAATGATACATACATATATGTCTAAGACAAGTGTATAAAATCTGTATGATGAAAATGATGCATTTCTGATAAAAGAAATCAGAGAAGGGGCGCCTGGGTGGCGCAGTCGGTTAAGTGTCTGACTTCAGCCAGGTTACGATCTCGCGGTCCGTGAGTTCGAGCCCCGCGTCAGGCTCTGGGCTGATGGCTCAGAGCCTGGAGCCTGTTTCCGATTCTGTGTCTCCCTCTCTCTCTGTCCCTCCCCCGTTCATGCTCTGTCTCTCTCTGTCCCAAAAATAAATAAACGTTGGAAAAAAAAAAAAAGAAATAAGAGAAAACCTAAATGTCAAGAGCTAGGGGAGAAGCAGTCCAGGCCAACTATCTTAATCAATGTTCAACTAACAGGAGAGAGGAAGGGTAGAACTATGTGGCATCTCCCACACTAAAAGAGCACACCATGTACTAGAGAATATTGACCCAGAGAGACAATATTAAGACACATTTTAGCAAAATTACTAGGCCTTTTTTTTAAGGGAAAATATTTGGGGCATTTAGGGAAAAAATATAACTTGTGACTTACAAAATTATGAAATTTAGATTATCATCAGACTTTTCAACAGAAACATTTTATACCAGAAGAAAATAGGGTCACATATTTAATATACTTGGAGAAAAAAGAAGTGGCATGAGCTAAGGATTTTATACCCAGCAAAACTGACTTTCAAGTATAAGTGACACAGAGAAACTGTTATCAATATGCAAGACTCAGAGAATATTGTTTCCATGAGCCCTTCCTGAAGAAGAATCTCCTGGAGAGTCAGCTTCAGAAGAATCAACATGGGTTAAGTGGGAGAGAGTATTATGTAGGCTATATGCTAGCATTGTAAATATAGTATGATTGTTTTAAAATATTGGTGGCAGATAAAAATTGGGATAACATGTATCAAAAATGCTCTATCTCTAGTAATTATATTGATAGTATTATTGGTATAAATATAAATGGTAAGTAAAAAAGATGAAGGAGTATATATTCAATTATACTGTGTAGGGAATCACATTTGGGTGATAAAACTTGTACAACAAAACAAAACAAAATTACAAGGAACTAATTACTATAAAATTCAGGATCACGATTTCTTATTGGCAGCAAGAGAGTCTGTGATTGGAATATGGTACATGGAAGGGGCTTCTTAGGTGGCTGGAGAAACTATATTTCATACCTGAGTGGTTTTCACCTCATAATAAATTCATTAAGCCATACATGTATTCCATGTGGTTTTCTGTGTCTAAGTTATATTTTACAATAAAATGATTATTTTTAAAAAGAAAGTATCAGAAAACGATGTAGAAGTTGTACCCTTTCCTCTGTAGCTAGAAGGTTACCAATCTTCATCCCAAAGTATTTAAAAGAATCTGACTTGATAAAGTGTTGCAAGGTTGAAAACATTCATAACAATATCAGTTTTGTTTCTCTGTGCACAATAGAGTCTTCTGTATATTGAATAACTGTTATAAATTGTTGTATTCTCTCTTTATATAAATATAACCTTGGAAATATCATTTGCACAACAGGATCTTTTAAGATTCCAAAAACTTGAGAAATTGTTGCAATGTCCTGTTAAAATAGCCTCTAAAAGAAGCCTGTAATTCTTTTTGGTTGTCATATTTGACAAAAATCTTTGCCCTGGTAATAATGTTGCAATTGACATTGTTGCAGGATATTTTACCACAATACCCCCATATTTGTTGGGTTTTGTTGTCTCGCTGCTTGGAAGACTGAAGAGGTGGATACAAAATGAACAGCAGGCAAAAATTCATTAGAGTATGAGCTCAGAAAGTAAGAATAGTAGTGATGAGGAAGTGTGGGGCAAGCTGAGGGCAAAGTACAGGCTAACAGCACCCCACACCACCCCACCCCCACAAAGGTGGGATATATGTGATATTCCTCGGACACTCCTGGCTGCCCAAGAACAGGGGAAAGGAAAGAAAGCAAATGGCTGACTGATAGAGATCACAGTCATGCAGGAGAGGAGTCTCCTTCAGTTTATGGATAACTTAGTAAACTGCAAGAAAAAGGCAATCTTATCCATAGCCTAATCTCTAGAATCCCACAGACTCTGTTTCCTGGAGCCCTAATACCACCCTCATCAAGATGTAAGGGGGTTTAAGCGCTTGCCATGGTGATGTGGGAAACAAAGGCAAATGAAAAATTAAATTCCCTTACTGCCTACAGCCCATTGACAAGTGTTTGAAACTGGCAGAGTGACCTCCCTCTACGAGATCAGCTGCCTCCATGATGACACTTTGATAGGGGCAAAAGGGAATCTTGGCTTAACATTATCCTGACCTCCCAGGGTCCTGTAAGTCTACTTTAAAATATAAAAATTCCTTTGGAAACTTCCTTTATCTCAACTGCCCCAAGATATATGCTGGCAATCATACTCCAAGCTTATGGCCCCCTAATATACATCTGAAGGGTCTCAAGACTGAGGTTTTACTAAATGGTAACAAATGGCATTTTCCTAACAACAGCCAGCCTCTCAAGGTCCTGGAAGCCTTGCTTCCAAAGCTCCTTAGAGACTTACTCTATCTCTAACCCCCTCACAACCTGAGGGCCTATAATCAGTTGCTCTTCACAACCCCAATGCAGCTGTTTCTGCCCATGGGTCCTGTCCCTGTGCTTTAATAAAATAACCTTTTTGCATCAAAGATGTCTTCAAAAATTCCTTCTCAACCATCAGCTCTGGACCACCCCACCATCACCCCCAAACCCCATCAGTAGGAAAGCTCTCTTTACAGAGAGGGTACATTTGAAAGTGAATGCCCACAACAATAGGCAAGGGTCTTTGTTTTATAAGGTTTTAGTTAGCCCTCCCCTCCCCCCTGTTCCCTCTCAGGTCCCACCCTTATTGGATTGATAGCTCTAGGTGCTGGGTGGTCTGTTCCTGATTAGTTCTATTCCATTGTATGAGGGGTGGCTTATGGCCATACTTAGGTCTTTTGTCAAATTCTTGAGGGAAACCTGAGGGGGAGTAGGTGGGGTCTTTTACATTCTTAAGCGGACCTTAAGCCTGAAGGGCTTTGCTGTGGTCAGACACTCCCAGCATCATTCCAAAAGACGTGTTTTTTCCCACCCAGGGACCACAGGTCCTAATCCTTCCCTCTCTGCCTACTGAATCCTATATTTTCCTATCATAGCATCTTTAATGTTACTAAAGGATTTAAATAGTAATTTGTAAGGTTGCTCAATCAAAGCAGAAGCCAACCATTGGCACTTTCCTCCTTTTCCATATCATGACTTTTTAAAAAACATTTTTAATGTTTATTCCTTTTTTGAGAGAGAGAGAGAGAGACAGAGACAGAGAGAGACAGAGAGAGAGGGAGACACAGAGCTGTCTGCACAGAGCCTGAAACGGGGCTCAAACTCATGAACCGCGAGATCATGACATGAGCTGAAGTCAGATGCTCAACTGACTGAGCCACCTAGGCACCCCCATATCACAACTTTTAAAAGGACCCTTACTTTGGGGCACCTGGGTGGCTCAGTCAGTTGAGCACCTGACTCTTGATCATGATCAGGTCATGATCACATGGTTCCTGGGATTGAGCCCTGTCTGCCTCTACACTGAGAGCATGGAGTCTGCTTGGGATTCTCTCTCTCCCTTCCTCCCTGCCACTCCTCTGCTCACACTCTTTCTCTCACACACAACAAATAAATACACTTAAAAAACAGCACCTTTACATTGAAAATTTTCTCATTTTAACAAAAGTGTATTATAAGATGGAAAACTCCATAATAATTACAATAAATGAACTACTGTTAGACACAACAGGGTTGAATCTCACAAACAATGTTTAGCAAAAGAAGCCAGAGACAAAGACTATCTTACTACATAATTCCATTTATATAAGGTTCAGAAACAAGGAAAATTCATCTAAAATGTTAACAGATAGATGTTGTCTATTATTTGGAGAGACAGTGACCAGGAGGAAACATGAGGGGGAGACAGAGAAATAACTGTGGGATACTTTGAGGTAGAACTGGGATCCTACCATTACAAGAGTAGGTGCTATCAAGCCAGCAGGCCTTTGGAGTTGCATCATATATTTCATTTGTTGTTTTCTGACTGTATGTCTCAATTTAGAACTTTATAGGGAATGTTGACAGTGGTCTGGGGAAATATTCCATTATCCCTGGGTCCTCTGACAATCATATCATCTTAATGTCATTAAAAAATACCAAAATAAACCAATTAGTGGGAGAGAGACTCAGTAGTTTGACTCATCAAAATGGTGGAAGAAAAACAGTGGGATCAACAACAAAACTAATTCAAAAGAGAAAGAAGGAAGGAAGAGACCTTTCATCCTGCATCATCTGTTTGGTGCATATACTGCATCCAGCAGGGCACATACATGACAAGAGAGTGAATCTCATGGTAATTAGTTGTTGGATTATATCCTTGGAAGATAAAAAAGTCTCTTGTCAGAAAATCTGGCTGCCCTAGGTTCTGCTCCTGGCAGATTTCCCTTGTCCTTGTCTCAGGGACAGTCCTGGGGATATCACTGAAGAGGTTGACCCCAGGGAGTTATATGGGTACATTATCCCATCACTGCTGGGGCTGGCATCTTTCTCCTGGGGTCTGGGGATTTACAGAGAAGCTAGGACTCCCTGCCATGCAGGTTAAGTTGTAAACAACCTCTGTTCTCAAGGTCACCAGGAGGACATAACTCCTCTTGGTGATTTGTAAATTTTGATTTTTTAAGACTCTGTTGTCTATAGGCCAATGCCACATACTGTTCCACTATTTTCTAGCATTAAGATTTGGGAATGAAATCACTGAAATTAGTTTGACACTCTCTTTTGTAAGTATCCCTGTCTGCCTAAAATGTCAGTGTAGTGTTTCAGGATTACATACATCTGATTTGTTTGACCTTTAAAAAAACTTTTTATTTTGAAATAATTATAGATTCACAGGCACAGATCATATTTTGAGTCTCAGCTTTGCCACTTGCCGACTATATCCTTGGCAAGTTATTTAACTCTGAACCTAAATTAAGTATTTGTAACATTTCTGCCATAGCACTTGCCCCTACACCTAACTCCCAGGACCATGCACATGCACTGATACATCCCCTTTCACAGAAGCACTCCTTCAATTAAAAACTGTACCTGACCATACAGCATCATCTCCACTACCCCAGACTCAGTCCATTATGCAACATCATTGCATCTAATCCTTACAGCTTGAGGGTCCTTGAAGTTTCTAAAGCCAGAAACACATGTCCATTATACGGGCTTTGGAGCTCCTCCACCAGTGTGCAATAGAATTCTGCTAGTGTTCATGTCCATTAATCTGTGATCGGGATGTAATATCTTTTCTTTTTTAATATAATTTATTGTCAAATTGGCTTCCATGCAACACCCAGTGCTCATCCCAACAAGTGCCCTCCCCAATGTCCATCACCCACTTTCCCCTCTGCCCCACCCCCTATAAACGCAGCCAAGAAATAAACTGAATTTACATATAACCCTTACAAAAAACTAATATATATTAAAAGAAAACACCAAGACCAAACGGTTTCACTGGACAATTTTACCAAACATTCAAAGAAAATAACACCAATTTTACACACACACAGCAGAAGAAGGAACACTTCTCAACTCATTTTGTGAAGGCAGAATGGCCCAGATGCAAAACAAGACAAAGATTGCATATAAAAAAGAAAATGAGAGACAACTATCCGCTCTGGAATATAAATTCAAGAATCCTCTCACCAAAATTTAACAAATGAAATCCAACCAATAATGTATAAAAAATATAATACGCCACAATCAAGTAGGATTTAGTGCAGGTATACAAGTCTGGTTAAATATTCAAAAGTCAGTTAATGCAACCCAGCTGATCAACAGTATTGGCACATAATTTGCACAGTAAAAGGACTTGACAAAATCCAACATCCATTCATGATTGCAGGAAGAAAAATCTCTCACTACACAAGGAATAGAGAGAAGCTTCCTCAACTTGAAAGGAGCATCTAAAAAAAAAAAAACCCCAGGTAATATCATACTTAATGATGAGAGGCTAAATTTTCTCTCTCTGAGACTGAGTACTGAAACATCTAGCCATTACAATAAGGCAATTTAAAAAAGAAAGAAAAGTAATACAAATTGGAAAGGAAGAAATTCAACCAACCAACCAACCAACCAACCAACAAAATAACAATTGAAAAGCAAAAAAAACCAGAAACACCAGCTACAAGTAAAGAACAGAGTGGAGGCGGTGCTGATGGAAGAGCACATACAAAGAGAGAAACGACAGGGGCGTGGAAAAAGAAAAAA
Organism: Felis catus; assembly: GCF_018350175.1. Taxonomy (NCBI): domain Eukaryota; kingdom Metazoa; phylum Chordata; class Mammalia; order Carnivora; family Felidae; genus Felis; species Felis catus. The sequence goes on along the minus strand of NC_058386.1, from coordinate 46,719,875 downwards.
TAAACATTGACCAGGCAGAGAGACTAAACGGCCTAATCGAGAGAGAGAGAGAGAGAGAGAGAGAGAGAGAGAGAGAGAGAAAGGAAAATAAAGAATGAGGTGGGGGTGGGGGGTGGGGGGACGAAGATAAAGTTACGCAGACAGAGAAACTATATGGCTTGATTATTCCAGAGAGAGAGAAAGGAAAGGAAAGAAGGAGGTGTAGAACATGTATCAAGAGAATGGGTTAAGTACGTCTGCTTAACCAAACCAACAACCAGAGTAACCAGCCTAGAGGAGGGAATAGGTTAGAAGGAGAAAAGGAAGGAAGAATATATCTAAATAACAAGAATTGTCCTAGAATTAATCCAGGCAATGCAGCAGCACTGGTCTGGAGGAGGGGTCCGTCTGGTTCCACAATGTCTATCCCGTTTCAGTAGATACTGGAGTTATCCTGCTGGCACGGAGAAGAGTGGTTTGCTGTAGGCGGGTCCCGCCTCCACTGTGGGCCCCGCGGACCCATCCCTGAGGCCCCACCTTGGTGGTGGTGGGGAGGAAAATGGCGATCCCCCAGTCTCTTCTCCAGGGACCCGGTGTCCCAAGTCACTCCGTTTGAACCGTCCTCATTGTACCATGGGCACAGACGACGCGGTCTGTCTTGCTCCTCTGACTCCCGTGCCCCGGCGCTTGGCTGGGATTTAAACTCCTGCTCTGTGCACCCCGGCACTGGGGAAGCGCCTCTCTATGCCGCCCCATACGTGGTCCTGGTTTGTTTTGTCCTGCCCCGCAGCACTTCAGGAAGGGGACCACTTTCTCCTACTGTGGACTGAGCTCCTGACCTACCACAGAACCTGGGGGTGGCTCCCCTCCTCCTCAGGTGCATGAACGGGGCAGCCGGCCCCAGTCCAGAGAAAGCCCCACAGTTAGAGATGGGATCCCTCTCTGTCATGGTTCGAGGTTTCTCTTGTCCAGATACAGCCCCAGCCACTCTTTCTCTTCCTTTGTCTCTCTGCAGAAGAGGATCCCTCCCCTCTGTGCCTACATGGCCCGTTTTATCTCTCCCAGTTCGCAATCACCCACCTGTGGCCCGTCAGGCTGTCCCAGTGTCTCCCTGGTAGACGCAGTCTCTTTTCCTCCCAGACTCTTGGGGTTCAAAGTCCTTTGGCTTCAACCCTTCTTTGTTTGAGAGACACAGGAAGTATGGATCCCCCTACTTCTCCGCCATGTTGACCCCCAAAGCTAGGACTTAATATCTTGACAATCTAGTGACCCAGCTAATTCCATCCTGCCTCCAGTCCCTGTTTTCCCTGGTCACTGCCCAGATCAATACATTTTCTCAGTTTTCCTTTCTCTCTAATGCTCTGGCTTCCTCTGCCTTCATGTACTGCACTCTATCCCTTCTCTTTGGTCTCTCAGATCCTTACAATATGCTCCCTGGAATTTCTGCTTTGTAATACACAGGCTCTCCTACATTCTCAACTTCTCTGAATCTTCTTTTCTCTTCCTGCCTTAACTCAGCCCTAGCTATCCCCAGTCACCCAACTTCTACAGCAACTCTGCAGGGAGGCTGCTCATACTCCCCACAAGTAGCAGGGTGGAGACATAAAGATGGTGTCATCATTACTTCACAGCACCACCTCAAGCAATGCTTGCTCTTGATTATGAAACAAACAAACAAACAAAAAAACCACACTCCTTTGAAGCTTCCACCATTTGGCTCTACCACTCTTCATTACTGTCACTTACAAACGTATTAGACACATTGCTTCACACATTTGTAACCATGGGCACTTGGTTCATAGTTATCTCCATCTCAACTCCTGCCATCATCCTGAATAAATTCAATATTCATCCTATCCAAAAACCTGGTCTCCTTTCAATGTTCTCATCTCTAACGTCTTTTTTCCCCACTCATCTCAGTTCCTATGCCTACAATTACATCCTGGATAAAATAAAATTTCTCCACCTAGAAACATATTTAAATATCCTACTCTAACCAAAGCCTTCTCTCCTTACAGTCTGATACTCTGCTGCTTTCACTTCACCTCTTTGTAGGCATCATCGGGATGGATAGAACTGACCCATCTACTTCTCCCTTTCTTCCTCCTCCCCAACCCCTGTGTCATTTTTCCCTTATCCAAACTAGAATCCATGGCTCATATTTGCAGTGCCTGTTTTTGCGAATACACTTCTTCCCTTTCCCCAGATTCCCCTCTGCAATCATTAGACAAATCCCAACAATGGATGACTATGTCCCCTCCCAGCTTGCACTTGGCTGTCAAGCACAGCTACGGAAAGTCATATAATGTGGCACATCGCTACCACTCCAGATAAATGGTGATAAATGAACCATTTACACTACCCAGAGGTCCTATCATATTTCTCTTGTGAATTTACTCTTCCATTATCATCAAAACTCTCATTCAAGCTCCTATCCCCTCACACTTAGCAAATTACCTTGTCTTCTCATCTAGACAGGAAATGAAGCTCTCACCTAGAAACAACCTCACCTTTCCACCACTAAATCTATAAAGCTATCTCTATTTGCACCAAACCTCACACGTTCCCTTCTCTTATCTAAACCTCACCCACCACCTGTACTTTCTTTGTCCTTCTGGCGTTCTCAGTATCTTGAAGTATTGATTATCCCCTTGAAGTATTGATTATTGCTGTATTTCCAGCTTAACTGTACTGAAAGAATAGTCTATTTTCTTTTAATTTTTTAATGTTTACTTATTTTTGAGAGACAGAGCATGAGTGGGGGAGGGGCAAAGAGAGAGAGGGAGACACAGAATCTGAAGCAGCTCCCGGCTCTGAACTGTCAGCACAGAGTCCGACGTGGGGCTCGAACTCCACGGGTCATGGAGATCATGACCTAAGCCAAAGTCGGATGCCCAACAGACTGAGCCACCCAGGTGCCCCAAAAGAATAGTCTATATGGCACTGTCCTCACTTCATTATTATTCATGCACTTTACAACTTCCTTTAGTCTGGTTCAGGTCCAATCACTCTTAAACATGCTCTTGCCAACATCATCAACAACCAACAAATTACTAAACTCAATGACCACTTTTAAGTCCTCAACTCATTGCTCTCTCAATATCGCTTAGCATAGACTTGATTATTCCTTCCCATTTTGAATATTCAGCCTTAACTTTCTTGGTAACACATTCCTACCAATTTACCATAAACTTTTACTATATGCAATCAGTAAATGCAAAAGTTCCTCAGAGATATCTCCAAATGCTCTCCTGTATTTTATGCTATCTTCCTAAAAGAATCTCTCACACACCTATGAGTCTAAGTACCACCTGTGTGCTTATAAAAATACTTATTATGAGAAATTCAAGCAATACAGAAAGTACAAAGAAGAAAGCAAAAAATCACCTTAAAACGCCACACTCCAAATCAGCCATCATTAACGTTAGGTGAACATCATTTCAGACATCTCCCAATGCATGAGAAAATGTTGTCATTAAGTTCTTCTGTAAGATGATGCACTAGTGGGCAATTTTCTTTTGTCCCTTGGGTTGTGTTTTCCTTCAGACGAGGTTTTAAACCTGTCTTTGCATATTATGTTCCTGTTTACAGTCTTTGCTTTACTACGTTTGCATAATAGCCTGTTTCTTTTCATGTTGCTTATACTTAAATCAAAAGCTGTGTTCAGTCTGCTATTTTCTCTGATACGGGCTCGATGAATTCTCCCGCACTCGTATTTACCTTATCTGGAAAATTTTCTCCCCTTTCTCATGACTACACTGTAAGATGTGTGTCTAATTGTCCATCTCACTGTAGCTTTAGAATTCACAGAAGGGTGGTAATAGTGGTGGTGGTGAGCAGTCACTTGGAGTGTCTGGGATTTAACACTTTTCAAATTTGTGGCATGGGGTTAGCTTCCTTCCTTATTTTGCTGTGCCTTGGTGTGCTTTTTGCTGGATTTTGCTATTCTTCTTTTGGGTTCATTTTAGTAGGTGTAGGAGGAGGGGAATTCTGTGATTTGACTTTATGCCACCATGCTCTTCCCTGGCAGCTGACAGCATCATTTATATTTCCACTCTGGGCTTCTCTTTTGTTCTCTAGATTCATATAACCAAAGAAGTCATCGGCATCTCTCCTTCTATGTTGTGGCAATCCCTGGCCTTGGCCTACCCACAACAATTTCCTGCCTCACCTTTCCCATGCAGATATTTCAGAGATCCCTTGATTTCAAGGAGGAAACGAGAACTGATCTAAATGAGCGATAGTGTTCAGAATCCTCTTAGTTACTGGTTGGCCTAAGGATGGGCATGCAAGGGAGGCTAATGTGAGGAATTCCAGAGGGAGAGACTTCTCTTTCTGAACAAAATGACACAGCCTCAAAGGAGGAAGACTTTTCCCTTCCTTTCCCTTCTTCCTGCCTTGGACTTGGATGCATTGACAGCATTTGTGACCATGAGGGAAAAAGCCAAGAGAATCACAAGGGATGGCAGCATTGACATTTTGAATCACTGAACCAATTCCAACAACCACTGTCACCTCTAGACCTTTTGTTTTGTGAAAGCTTAAGCCTCGTTTGTTTAAACTACCCCTAGTTGGGCATTCTGTTGGCATCTGCATTGGTATCAGGAGCCAGAAGAATTACTAACTGTGATGTACACACCTCAAAATGAGCATAAGTGAGCTCATGATCCTCTCCACTAAGCCTGATTCTCTTTCAGTCTCTTTCACCTTAGTAACTATTTACACCATTCACTCAGTTGTCTAAGTCAGAAACACGTGGGTTCCCTTTGAATCTTCTGCACCCACACACCCCAACATTCTATCACCAAATGTTGTCAATTCTATCTCTTAAATATCTCTCCAATCTTTCCATATCTGCTGCTACCACTCCAGTCCAACTTACCAGCACCTTTTGCCTGGACTACTGAAAATGATTCTTACCACATCTCCTCTGGCCCATCTTCAATACATTTTCCAAAACCAGCAATAGTAACGTTTTTTAAAGAAACGTATCTGATCAAGTCAGTCCCTTTGCTTAATATTCTCTAACGGTTTCCTACTTAAGTTAGAGTTAAGTCCAAACTCCTCACAGGGCCTACAAGACCTTAAGTGATGTGAACCTTGCCCACCTCTCTAGCTTCGTCTCAACCTTGGCATTACTGGCTTTCTTTTACTTTCTTAACCACTTTGAACTCTTGTTCATGTCAGGAACATATATATTATGTATCTAATATATGTGACATATATATAATAATATTATATATAATATATGTTATACAATTATAGGTATTTAAATTAACCGAGTAAAGTCAAAGACGTCCATGAGCTATGATTCAGCAAACTCTACTTTTAGGTGTATATCATAGAGCAATGTTTTTTTCAAGTTTCTGGCTACAACACATTAGTGAATGTATTGTGAAATTAACGTAGTGGGTTGTGACTATCGCTAAATTAACAGGACAGAGGCTGATAAGTCAGGGTATCTAGTCTTTTATATTTTAGACACAGTCACTCTTTAAATTATTTTAATCTCCTCCCCCATCTGTGTACCTCCATACATGCTATATCCTCAGCTGAGAACCTTCCCCCTTAAAAATCACTTCTTACAAGTACTACATCTTTCTTCATCTCACAGGCCATAACTTAGTCACATATACACAGTTTGCTATGACAGAAACTGAGAAATGTAGATACTCTGTGCCATTTTCTAGAAGCACTTTTGTCTTAGTTTTGCAATCCTATCCTTTAATGCCTGAACACCTGACCATACCATTTGTGGCTAACCATTACTTAGTATAGATTTTAGCTGTGGCCATCTCACCTTCCAGGCAAAATGAACAGTCACATATTTCAGTCAAAGATTTGCCACTTGAGAGGAATTCCTTTCTCAAGTATCCTTCAGAACCACCCCTAAGTTGAGCTGTGATGCTGTCATCATCCTCTTCCTGCTGTTGAAACCATATGCTCAATCCCTGGCCTGTGAATCTTCAGCAAGTAAAGTAAGGAAAAGAGGGAATATTGGAGACCTGTCAACAACAAAGCTGTATGTTTACTGGACTCTTGCTGTTTTTATAAGGTCGCTATGGTTCCTGCTGTCTGCTCTCCTCATTTTCTTTAATTTCTTCTAATCCCTCATCCTGATCCACTCTTTTCTCATTGATTCCTTGAGACACCCCCCACCATCTTCACCCAAGCATGTACTTCGGAGAAATTCTTTTATTCTTAATTTGACCAGAGTCAGTTTATGTTGGTTGTATTCCAAAATCGTGGCTGACAAAGGAAATTATACAAGGAAGTAGGATTCAGGCCATGACCCCCTGTGAAATTTAGGATTTCTTATCTTATTGAAATGGAACAGGAGACAGTGAAGCTCTTATTCATATTTCTAGAAAGAAGTATAGTGGTTAAATAGTTAAGTTATTTAGCACCTGGAATAAAGTGTCCACTTAAAATAAACTTTGAATGATTACATAACTTCTGCTTAGAGAACGTGAAGAAGACATAAGGAACTCAGGTACCATAGGTCATGGCAGCTTCATCTGACCTATTAAATAAATTAAAGAAAGAAAGTGATGACCTCCATAAATTAACATCAGAAAGTATGGATTAAAACTCAAGTACATTATGTGATTATGTTAAGAGATCTCATATTGCTTGGTACTAAAGGCTAACTAGAAAACCTGTTCTTATAGATTGGCCAAATATTACCAGTTGATTTCATAGGCTCTTCAGGGTTGTTAAATGAAAATCAATGTGTTACTTGGGAAATAGTGAAACCTTGACATTTGGAATGGCCATCTGTGAGAGGATTTGTGGAAATTCCTTGTGGAAAATCCAACTACTTCAGGATGAAAGAAAGAATATTGTGGGGAAAAGGCCAACACAATCTGAGGAGTATTTGTGAGAATGGATTTGGAGAGTGCCTGGGGGAAACACAATTTTAGTTTGAGATGAATTGCCAACATGGATGCACTTTGCACAATTTGGGCTTTGTGTGTCTGCTCCAGTAGCTACATGTGGCTCTATGAGTTTCCATGGATGGTCAACATGAACTAGATCCATTCCATTATCTCTAAAACAACATAAAACATCAGAAATCCCTTGGTATGTTGTGCAGAAAGTAACTAAAAACATTGGGAAAATCTGAATGGGAACCATCACATATGTCACCCCACCTCCTGACTATGTCACCTGAGTGGGACTATAGAGTTTTTCTCCATAATTTGAGACTATGTTGATAAAGAAAATGCCAGTATATTTTAATGATACTTTATCAGATGCTCTCAACTGGAATAGAATACTATTGGGAGACACGGAAGCTAAATTGGAATTCCTGGTCTTGAAGAGGATGGGGAAATACCTAAATGGCAGAGGTTAGTTAATAGCACTTAACCATCACAGGGAATGTGGATGTAATGACCATAATGGATACAAGTTCAGGATGGTAGTCAGAATGGCTTGATGTTAGAGATCACTGACTGTAGTCATTTAATTATGGGATCTGGAGGAATAAAACTGATGGATCCTACAGGATTTGAGGAATTCTTTGTTGTGGTCACATCCCCTATGAACAGAACAAGATTTGGCATAGTGAAATAGAGTGAGGCAGATAGCTTAGAGTGCTGTCTCTGGGCTCATTCCTGAATTCCTAAAGCTGGAGTGGCTGGGGGAAAATTCATTTATTAAAAAAATATTTGCTGATCAAAAATTATGTGCTAGGTACTGTGGAGACACTGGGGAAACTGTCATGAGCCATGGTACCAGCTATCATGGATTAGAAGGGAAGGTAGACATATTGAAAGGAAACAACATAATGTTCCTGTAAAGAAGTACAGGGGCTACAGAAACACAGATGTGGCACAGATAGTCAAAAAACTTTTCCTGAAGGAACTGACTGCTAAACTTAGACCTGAAGCATCAGAATTAGCCAGGCAAAAGGAGGGAAAAGGGGTATTTTCTGCTAGGAAAATAATATGTGTGGAGGCACAGATATGAGAGAGAGAAGGGTGGGAAGATTAAACAAATTTAAAGAATGACTATGCATAGAAATATATAAGACTAGATATCTCCCTTCCCACATACTACAAAACTCCTAGACATGTTAGATAAAATGGAACATTCTTTCAAATGTATACTTGAAGTCACAAAAAGATTAAAGGATAAATGCAGAGGCCAGGCATGAAAAAGAAACCAAAACACAATGCTATAAGCACAAAAGCTGACCCCATGGCTTCCCTGAGGCAGGTTACTCATCCCAGTAACATAGCATTTGTGTTTCAATGACCATGTGAAGATGAGACAAGACCTAAGAGACACTGTTGGTAGGGAGTTGTAGAGGAAAATAAGCTTGTGTCTCAGGTGATTTGGGGTTAGAATTTATACTCCCTTTATGGTCCAGGATCCTTCAGCCTGATAAATCAACATTAAGTGTACTCCCAGGCTGATGAGATTTTGGGCTGTTTGCCCAGCAGAAGCAAACACAAAACTTCTCTGGAGGGGCATTCTCCATAGGACTCTTACAAAGCCTTGCCACATAGGAGCTCAAATTCCAGAATCACAAAGCACAAGAAGAAACAATCTCCCATCAGCAAGAGTCAACAGAAACAACAAACACCATAATTAGGCACCTAGGAATTTCAGTTAATAGAATGACCATATGGAGACTAAGAAATAGTATATTTAAGTAAGAAAAATAAAAGAAGAAATGAAAATATAAGAAAAGAGCAGGATATTATTTTTAAGATTGTTGTGAAAACAATCAAGGGAAGCTTCTAAAATTGAAAAATATAGTCATTGAAAACAAAAACCTAATATATGGTTTAAACAGACCATTAAACTGAAAAGAGAAGTAATGACATAGAAGATGGATTTGACATGATTATCTATAATACAGCACAAATGGGTATAAAGATGGAGACTATGAAAGAGAGGTTAAGAGAAATGGAGGAGAGACTGAGAAGGATGAATATACATCTAATATATGCTCCAGAAGAAAGTCTAGAAAATATTTAAAGGATATTTTAAAGGTTAATGGCTGAGAATATTACAGTATTGCTGAAAGACACAAGTCCTTATATTCAGGAAGCACAAGCCCTGAGCAGGATATAAAGAGAAAAAATAGAAATCTACAACTAGAATATATTGTAGTAAAACTACAGAACATCAAAAACAAGTCAGAGAGAGGGATAATGCAAATTACCACTGTGGAACGAAATTAACTGACTGAAGATTTCACAAGGAACAATGGAAGTCAGGAGACAATCTGGAATTACATACACAGCTACAATGTCATTTAAGAGTGAGATCAAAATAAAGATATTTTAAGGTAAACAGGGATTAAAAGAGCTTTTATTTATTTTTTAAAAAAATTTTTTTTCAACGCTTATTTATTTTTGGGACAGAGAGAGACAGAGCATGAACGGGGGAGGGGCAGAGAGAGAGGGAGACACAGAATCGGAAACAGGCTCCAGGCTCTGAGCCATCAGCCCAGAGCCTGACGCGGGGCTCGAACTCACGGACCAGGGCTCGAACTCACGGACCGCGAGATCGTGACCTGGCTGAAGTCGGACGCTTAACCGACTGCGCCACCCAGGCGCCCCTAAAAAAGCTTTTAAACAGATACTTCAAGAGGAAGAAAGGTGTACCCAGATGCAGGAAAAAATATCAAAGAAACTGACTGGAATAAATCTAATTGTGAACCAGCATATTTTCTTTGTGTAAATACAATTAAAAAACCCTAGAGATCTGGGGCGCCTGGGTGGCTCTGTTGGTTAAGTAGCCGACTTGGGCTCAGGTCATGATCTCACAGTTTGTGAGTTCGAGCCCTGCATTGGGCTCTTTGCTGATACCTTGGAGCCTGGAGCCTGCTTTGGATTCTGTGTGTGTGTGTGTCTCTGTCTCTCTGCCTTTCCCCACTCACACCCTGTCTCTCTCTCTCTCTCTCTCTCTCTCTCTCTCAAAAAAAAATAAACATTTAAAAAGTTTTTAAAAGAAAACCTGGAGGTCTGTTGAAGAAAGAGTCATTTGAATCACAATCCAGTGAAATTCAGACCCTAACGAGTCAATTCATAGACCCTGAGCCCCTCAAATGAAGGTAAATCCAGGGAACAAATATAAATGTATAATGTGTACCATAATTCAAGTATTTCTCCAAAGGACATTTAGTTAAGTATATATGTACTGCAGAAAGGGAAACACCCACACTTTTTAATGGTTATTAGACATTGACTCAAAGCTAATACTGATGCTTTGGAATTCAGAATGTCACCAAAGTCCATCGGCCAGAGGGAAGATTATGAAGTTCAGATAATGAATTTTGAATGGGAAGAAACTGGAAGAATCACCACATTGCCTCTCTAACACAAAGAATAAGAGCTACTGTGCTAAGAAGTGGGGTGCCTGGGTGGCTCAGTCAGTTGAGCCTTTGATTCTTGATTTCACCTCAGATCATGATCCAAAGGTCATGGGATCAAGCCCAGCATTGGTCTCTGTGCTGAGCGTGGAGCCTGTTTGATATTCTGTCTCTCCCTCTGCCACTCTCCCCAGATTGTGCAAGCTCTCAATCTCTCTCTCTAAAAGTAAAAAAAAAAAAAAGAGAGAGAGAGAGAGAGAAAGAGAGAGAGAGAGAGAGAGAGAGAGAGAGAGAGAGAGAGAGAAGGGCAAGAGTTCCTGGGTGGCTCAGTTGGTTAAGCATCCGACTTTGGCTCAGGTCATGATCTCATGGTTTATGAGTTTGAGCCCCAGTCAGGCTCTGTGCTGACAACTCAGAGCCTGGAGACTGCTTTGCATTCTGTGTCTCCTTCTCTCTCTGCCACCCCCCCCCCCCCACTCATGATCTGTCTCTCTCTCAAAAATAAATAAACATTAAAAAAAATATTTCTAAATAAAAAAGAGAAGGAATAAGAAGTAACTAAGTTTTTCCCTCCCTACCAAGATACCAAATCAAAAGCTTTATCACATGCCTGTGGAAATATCAGAAAAGTTGTGCTACTAACAGAGTATTAAAAGATGGAGAGGTAGTGATTTGTATCTCATTCTCATTCCAATTTTATCCAGCGTTAGAGATGGATGGTCCTTGGAACATGACTGAGGATTATCATAAATATAATCAGGTGGTGACTCTAAAGCAGTTGCTGTCCCAGATGTGGCCTCTTTGCTAAAACAAATCAATAGTCTTTTCCAGATTCCAGTAAACAAAGAACACTAAAATCAGGCTGCTTTCTCTGGCATAGAAACTTCTAGACACACCGGGAGAGGTCACCATGGCAGAGAAGTAGGAGGATTTGAAACTCCCTTGTCTCTCAAGCAAAGCAGTAAAGCAAAAAGACTTTGAACTCCAAGAGTCCGGGTGGCAAAGCAACAGAGACACTTCCAGGGACCTACTGGGACTACCTGATGGGCCATAGGTGCATTGTTGCAAACTGAGAGAGATAAAACAGGCCACATAGGCACGGAGGGGAGGGATCCCCTTCTGTGGAGAGACAAAGGGAAGAGAAAGAGAGGCTGAGGAAGCGTAGGACTGTATCTGGTCAAGAGAAAAACCATGGGGGGAGGAGCCACGATGGCGGAACAGCATGGAAACTTTTTGTGTGTCTCATGCCCATGAAATACAGCCAGACCAACACTAAACCATCCTACACACCTAGAAAACTTATTGGAGGATTAACACAAGAATCTGCACAACCTGAACCACAGAATTCAGCAGGTACATGGCACAAAGAGGTGAATTTGGGGAGTGAGAAGCTGTGGAGGGTAGGGAGCTGCTTTTGTGGGCAGAGAGAGGATGGAGACTTGGGGGGAGGGGAGAATACGGGAAAAGCACCCCTCCCCAAAAGAAGCCAGAGAGAAAGTGGAAAATTGGAAACAGCCACAGGGACTAAACTAAAAAGGGAGAAAGGAGAAAGGAGAGGGCTTAAATTCCATTAAGACTGTAAACAAGGGGAGCACAAAGGCTGCAACTCTGCAGCTCAATACCTGGCAGTGCTCTGGTGGGAAGGGTGAATCCCCAGGAACAGAGTGGGGGCCGGGAGGCTCTCAGGTCACAAGGGGAAAAGCGGTTCCACTGCTGGAAGGACATTTGGTAGAGACTGTTGAAGCCACCTGGCCCAGCAGACCCCAGAAAATGGCCACATTCACTGGTGTTGGAACAAGATTGTTAAGGATGAAGCCTGCTGCCAGATGTGTGTTGTGATTTTCCATAATCCCTGAAATGCTGTTGCTACACTATCTCGCAAACTTTTTCTAGGGTGGGCTGGTACCTGGCCGCAGTCTCGGGGCACCGGCAGGAGTAGAGTCTAGCAAGTGTTCCTGGGTGCAGCTGTCATTTGGCCAATACTCATTTGGCCATTGCTTGGTGAGACCCTCCCGCAGAGGGGCAGAAAGGGTCAAAGCCGCAGTCCTTCAGAAGTAAGGGGCTGGGGAAAGCAGCCGCATCTGAGACAAAACTCGGGAGAGACATACTGCCTGGGGGCTGGTCACGAAGAGTGAAAAAGCGAGGAGTGGATGAAAGCTGAAGACAGAGGATGGGTGTGCAATTGCTGATCTGGGAGAACAGACTGGGTAGCTGGGTGGCGCCATTTTCACCGCTCCCGCACATGCGCATATTCACCTATGAGAGCCACAACAATCCACCCCAGTAGGCTAGCAGCGCCATCTAGTGGAGAGTGGAGCCCTTACACTGAGCCCCACCCAACTGGGCCAACTTCCCTCTTCTAGAACACAAGTCTCACTACTGGCTTAGTTTATGGACTATAAAGTGCTACATAGTCTGACTTCTAGGGGAAAACGAAGTAATTTCAGTCCTACTTCGATCTGATAGCAGGTCCACCTATTCCATTTTCTTTATTTTCTCTTTTACACTTTTTTCTTTTTCTTGAATACAGAAAGAGAAAAAATTCATGTTTCTTTTCAATTTTTATTAAAAATATTTTAATTTTTATTACTATACTTTTTACTTTTGTGTAATTTTTTTCAAATTATATTTTACTTCCATCATTTTATTTTAGTCTACTTCAGTGTATTCACCTTTTCAAATTTTGAAACAATTTCCTTTTTTTCTTTTTTTCTTTCTTTTTATTTTTTTCTTTTTCATTTCTTTTCTTTTTCTTGAATGCAGAAAGAGAAAAACTTCATTTTTACTTTCAATTTCTATTACAAATATTTTTATTTAATTTTTCTATATTTTTTGTTTTTATGAAAATTTTTTCAAATTCTATTTTACTTCCATCATTTTATTTTAGTCTACTACAGTGTATTCACTTTTTAAAATTTTCAAACGATTTCCTTTTTTTCTTTATCTTTTTCTCTTTTTCATTTATTTTCTTTATCTTGAATACAGAACAAGAAAAAATTCATATTTATTTTTAATTTTTATTTAAAATATTTTTCTTTAATTTTTTCTACTATATTCTTTACTTTTTTGTATATTTTTTTCAAATTCTATTTTACTCCCATCATCTCATTTTATTCTACTACACTGTATTCATTTTCTCAAATTCTCAAAGGATTTCCTTTTTTTCTCTCCCCCCTCCATTTTTTTTTCCTCTAATCTGTCAAACCACTTTCAACACCCAGACCAAAACACACCTAGGATCTAGCATCATCTATTCAATTTTGTGTGTGTGTTTGTTTTTTAATTTTTTAATTTTAATATTTTTAAAATTTCAATCTTTCTACCTCAGTAATACCTTTTCTCCCTTCAAAATGACAAAACGAAGGATTTCACCCCAAAATAAAGTGCACGAAGAAACAACAACCAGGGATTTAACCAACACAGGTACAAGCAAGATGTCAGAACCAGAATTTAGAATCCCGATAATAAGAATACTAGCTGGAGTTGAAAATAGATTAGAATCCCTTTCTTCAGAGATAAAAGAAGTAAACAATAGCCAGAACGAAATTAAAAATGCTATAACTGAGCTGCAATCACAGAAGGGTTCAGCGGCGGCAAGGATGGATGAGGCAGAACAAAGAATCAGTGATATAGAGGACAAACTTATAGAGAAAAATGAAGCAGAAGAAAAGAGGGAGATTAAGGCAAAAGAGCACGATTTAAGAATTAGAGAAATCAGTGACTCATTGAAAAAGAACAACATCAGAATCATAGGGGTCCCAGAAGAGGAAGAGAGAGAAATAGGGGTAGAAGGGTTATGTGAACAAATAATAACAGAAAACTTTCCTAACCTGGGGAAAGACACAGACATCAAAATCCAGGAAGCACAGAGAACCCCCATTAGATTCAACAAAAACTGACCATCAACAAGGCATATCATAGTCAAATTCACAAAATACTCAGGCAAGGAGAGAATCATGAAAGCAGCAGGGGAAAAAAAGTCCCTAACCTACAAGGGAAGACAGATCAGGTTTGCAGTAGACCTACTGACAGAAACTTGGCAGGCCAGAAAGGAGTGGCAGGATATATTCAGTGTGCTGAATCAGAAAAATATGCAGCCAATAATTCTTTATCCAGAAAGGCTGTCATTCAAAATAGGAGAGATTAAAAGTTTCACAGACAAACAAAAATTAAAGGAATTTGAGATCACTAAACCAGCCCTGCAAGAAATTTTAAGGGGGACTCATATATATATATATATATATATATATATATATATATATATCAAAAGCAACAAAGATTAGAAAGGGCCAGAGAACACCACCAGAAACTCCAACTCTACAAGCATCATAATGGCAATAAATTCCTATCTTTCAGTACTCACTCTAAACGTCAATGGACTCAATGCTTCGATCAAAAGACATAGGGTAACAGAATGGATAAGAAAACAAGATCCATCTATATGCTGTTTACAAGAGACCCACTTTAGACTTAAAGACACCTTCAGATTGAAAATAAGGGGATGGAGAACCATCTATCATGCTAATGGTCAACAAAAGAAAGCCTGAGTAGCCATACTTATATCAGAAAATCTAGACTTTAAAATAAAGAGTATATCAAGAGATGCAGGGGCACCTGGGTGGCTCAGTCGGTTGAGCGTCTGACTTCAACTCAGGCCATAATCTCACAGCTCATGAGTTCGAGCCTCATGTCAGGCTCTGTGCTGACAGCTTGGAGCCTGGAGCGTGCTTTGGATTCTGTGTCTCCCTCTCACCCTGCCCCTAACCCACTCGCATTCTGTCTCTCTCTCTCTAAAATAAATAAACATTAAAAAAAATTTTTAAAGAGAGATGCAGAAGGGCATTATATCATAATCAAGGGATCTATCCACCAAGAAGACCTAACAATTATAAACATTTATGCACCAAATGTGGAAGTACCCAAATATATATATCAATTAATCACAAACATAAAGAAACTCATCGATAGTAGTACCATAGTAGTAGGAGATTTCAACACACCACTCACAGCAATGGACAGATCATCTAATAAAAAAAATCAACAAGGAAACAATGGCTTTGAGTGACACACTGGACCAGATGGACTTAACAGATATATTCAGAACATTTCATCCTAAAGCAGCAGAATATACATTCTTCTCCAGTGCACATGGAACGTTCTCCATAATAGACCATATACTGGGACACAAATCAGCCATAAGCAAGTACAAAAAAATCAAGATCATACCGTGCATATTTTCAGACCACAACGTTATGAAACTCGAAGTCAACCACAAGAAAAAATTTGGAAAGGTAACAAATACTGGATACTGAATAACATCCTATTAAAGAATGAATGGGCTAACCAAGAAGTTAAAGAGGAAATTAAAAAGTATATGGAAGTCAATGAAAATAATAACACCACAACCCAAAACCTCTGGAACACAGCAAAGGCTGTCATAAGAGGAAAGTGCATAGCAATCCAGGCCTTCCTAAAGAAGGAAGAAAGATCTCAGATACACAACCTAACCTTATGTCTTAAGGAGCTGGAAAAAGAACAGCAAATAAAACCCCAAACCAGCAGAAGACAGGAAATAATAATGATTAGAGCAGAAATTAATGCTATCGAAACCAAAAAAACAGTAGAACAGATCAATGAAACCAGAAGCTGGTTCTTTGAAAGAATTAACAAAATTGATAAACCACTAGCCAGTTTGGTCAAAAATAAAAAGGAAAGGACCTAAATACATAAAATCAAGAATGAAAGAGGAGAGGTCACAACCAACACAGAAGATATAAAAAAAATAATAAGAGAATATTATCAGCAATTATATGCCAATAAAATGGGCAATCTTGAAGAAATGGACAAATTCCTAGAAACATATACACTACCAAACTGAAACAGGAAGAAATAGAAAATTTGAACAGACCCATAACCAGTAAGGAAATAGAAATAGTAATCAAAAATCTGCCAAAAAACAAGAGTCCAGGGCCCGATGGCTTTCCAGGGGGAATTCTACCAAACATTTAAGGAAGAGTTAACACCTATTCTCTTGAAACTGTTCCAAAAAATAGAAATGGAAGGAAAACCTCCAAACTCTTTCTATGAAGCCAGCATTACCTTGATTCCAAAACCAGACAGGGACCCCACTAAAAAGGAGAACTATAGACCAATTTCCCTGATAAACATGGATACAAAAATCCTCAACAAGATACTAGCCAACCGGCTCCATCAATACATTAAGAAAATTATTCACCACGACCAAATGAGATTTATACCTGGGATGCAGGGCTGGTTCAATATCTGAAAACAAGTAACATGATACATCACATCAATCAAAGAAAGGACAAGAACTATATGATCCTCTCAAGAGATGCAGAGAAAGCATTTGACAAAATACAGCATCCTTTCTTGATGAAAACCCTCAAGAAAGTAGGGAGAGGAGGAGCATACCTCGAGATCATAAAAGCCATATATGAACAACCCAACGCTATCATCCTCAATGGGGAAAAACTGACAGCTTTCCCCCTAAGGTCAGGAACGAGACAGGGATGTCCACTCTTACCACTGTTAATCAACATAGTGTTGGAAGTCTTAGCCTCTGCAATCCGACAACACAAAGAAATAAAAGGCATCCAAATCGGCCAGCAGGAGGTCAAACTTTCACTCTTCGCAGATGACACGATACTGTATACGGAAAACCCAAAAGATTCCACCAAAAAACTGCTAGAATTGATTCATGAATTCAGCAAAGTTGCAGGATATAAAATCAATGCACAGAAATCAGTTGCATTCCTATACACCAACAATGAAGCCACAGAAAGATAAATCAAGGAATTGATCCCATTTACAGTAGCACCAAAAACCATAAAATACCTAGGAATAAATCTAACCAAAGAGGTGAAAAATCTATACACTGAAAACTATAGAAAGCTTACAAAAGAAATTAAAGAAGACACAAAAAAATGGAAAAAGATTCCATGCTCCTGGATACGAAGAACAAATATTGTTAAAATGTTGATACTACCCAAAGCAATCTACATATTCAATGCAATCCCTATCAAAATAACACCTGCATCTTTCACAGAGCTAGAACAAATAATCCTAAAATTTGTATGGAACCAGAAAAGACCCCGAATAGCCAATGCAATCTTGAAAAAGAAAACCAAAGCAGGAGGCATCACAATCCCGGAATTCAAGATGTATTACAAACTGTAGTCACCAAGACAGTGTGATACTGGCACAAGAACAATGGAACAGAATAGAGAACCCAGAAACAGACCCACAAACGTATGGCCAACTAATCTTTATCAAAGCAGGAAAGACTATCCAATGGAATAAAGACAGTCTCTTCAACAAGTGGTGCTGGGAAAAGTGGACAGCGACATGCAGAAAAATGAACCTGGACCACTTTCTTACCCCACACGCAAAAATAAACTCAAAATTAAAGAAGACCTAAATGTAAAACAGGAAGCCATCAAAATCCTCGAGGAGAAAGCAGACAAAACCCTCTTTGAACTTGGACGCAGCAACTTCTTACTCAACACGTCTCCAGAGGCAAGGGAAACAAAAGCAAAAATGAACTACTGGGACCTCATCAAAATAAAAACCTCCTGCACAGCGAAGGAAACAATCAGCAAAACCAAAAGGTAACTGACGGAATGGGAGAAGATACTTGCAGACGACGTATCAGATAAAGGGTTAATATCCAAAATCTATAAATAACTTATCAAACTCAACATCCAAAAAAAAAAAAAAAAAACCAAATAATCCAGTGATGAAATGGGCAACAGTCATGAATAGACACTTCTCTAAAGAAGACATCCAGATGGCCAACCGACACATGAAAAAATGCTCAACATCACTCATCATCAGGGAAATAAAAATCAAAACCACAATGAGATACCACCTTACACCTGTCAGAATGGCTAACATTAATAACTCAGGCAACAACAGATGTTGGCGAGGATTCGGAGAAAGAGGATCTCTTTTGCATTGTTGGTGGGAATGCAAGCTAGTGCAGCCACTCTGAAAAACAGTATGGAGGTTCCTCAAAAAACTAAAAATAGAACTACCCTACTACCCAACAATTGCACTACTAGGCATTTATCCACGGGATACAGGTGTGCTGTTTTGAAGGGACACATGCACCCCCATGTTTATTTTTTTTTTCAATATATGAAATTTATTGTCAAACTGGTTTCCATACAACACCCAGTGCTCATCCCAAAAGGTGCCCTCCTCAATACCCATCACCCACCCTCCCCTCCCTCCCACCCCCATCAGCCCTCAGTTTGTTCTCAGTTTTTAAGAGTCTCTTATGCTTTGGCTCTCTCCCACTCTAACCTCTTTTTTTTTCCTTCCCCTCCCCCATGGGTTTCTGCTAAGTTTCTCAGAATCCACATAAGAGTGAAACCATATGGTATCTGTCTTTCTCTGTATGGCTTATTTCACTTAGCATCACACTCCAGTTCCATCCATGTTGCTACAAAGGGCCATATTTCATTCTTTCTCATTGCCACGTAGTACTCCATTGTGTATATAAACCACAATTTCTTTATCCATTCGTCAGTTGATGGACATTTAGGCTCTTTCCATAATTTGGCTATTGTTGAGAGTGCTGCTATGAACATTGGGGTACAAGTGCCCCTATGCATCAGTACTCCTGTATCCCTTGGGTAAATTCCTAGCAGTGCTATTGCTGGGTCATAGGGTAGGTCTATTTTTAATTTTCTGAGGGACCTCCACACTGTTTTCCAGAGTGGCTGCACCAATTTGCATTCCCACCAACAGTGCAAGAGGGTTCCCGTTTCTCCACATCCTCTCCAGCATCTATAGTCTCCTGACTTGTTCATTTTGGCCACTCTGACTGGCGTGAGGTGATACCTGAGTGTGGTTTTGATTTGTATTTCCCTGATGAGGAGCGATGTTGAGCATCTTTTCATGCGCCTGTTGGCCATCTGGATGTCTTCCTTAGAGAACTGTCTATTCATGTTTTCTACCTTATGAAGGTAGTTGAAGAAGATATAAAGAAATGGAAAGACATTCCCTGCTCATGGATTGGAAGAATAAATATTGTCAAAATGTCAATACTACCCAAAGCTATCTACACATTCAATGCAATCCCAATCAAAATTGCACCAGCATTCTTCTCAAAACTAGAACAAGCAATCCTAAAATTCATATGGAACCACAAAAGGCTCCGAATAGCCAAAGTAATTTTGAAGAAGACCAAAGCAGGAGGCATCACAATCCCAGACTTTAGCCTCTACTACAAAGCTGTCATCATCAAGACAGCATGGGATTGGCACAAAAACAGACACATAGACCAATGGGATAGAATAGAAACCCCAGAACTAGACCCACAAACGTATGGCCAACTCATCTTTCACAAAGCAGGAAAGAACATCCAATGGAAAAAAGACAGCCTCTTTAACAAATGGTGCTGGGAGAACTGGACAGCAACATGCAGAAGGTTGAAACTAGACCACTTTCTCACACCATTCACAAAAATAAACTCAAAATGGATAAAGGACCTGAATGTGAGACAGGAAACCATCAAAACCTTAGAGGAGAAAGCAGGAAAAGACCTCTCTGACCTCAGCCGTAGCAATCTCTTACTCGACACATCCCCAAAGGCAAGGGAATTAAAAGCAAAAGTGAATTACTGGGACCTTATGAAGATAAAAAGCTTCTGTACAGCAAAGGAAACAACCAACAAAACTAAAAGGCAACCTACGGAATGGGAAAAGATATTCGCAAATGACATATCGGACAAAGGGCTAGTATCCAAAATCTATAAAGAGCTCACCAAACTCCACACCCGAAAAACAAATAACCCAGTGAAGAAATGGGCAGAAAACATGAATAGACACTTCTCTAAAGAAGACATCCGGATGGCCAACAGGCACATGAAAAGATGTTCAGCGTCGCTCCTTATCAGGGAAATACAAATCAAAACCACACTCAGGTATCACCTCACGCCAGTCAGAGTGGCCAAAATGAACAAATCAGGAGACTCTAGATGCTGGAGAGGATGTGGAGAAACGGGAACCCTCTTGCACTGTTGGTGGGAATGCAAATTGGTGCAGCCGCTCTGGAAAGCAGTGTGGAGGTTCCTCAGAAAATTAAAAATAGACCTACCCTATGACCCAGCAATAGCACTGCTAGGAATTTATCCAAGGGATACAGGAGTGCTGATGCATAGGGCCACTTGTACCCCAATGTTCATAGCAGCACTCTCAACAATAGCCAAATTATGGAAAGAGCCTAAATGTCCATCAACTGATGAATGGATAAAGAAATTGTGGTTTATATACACAATGGAATACTACGTGGCAATGAGAAAAAATGAAATAGGGCCTTTTGTAGCAACGTGGATGGAACTGGAGAGTGTGATGCTAAGTGAAATAAGCCATACAGAGAAAGACAGATACCATATGGTTTCACTCTTAAGTGGATCCTGAGAAACTTAACAGGAACCCATGGGGGAGGGGAAGGAAAAAAAAAAGAGGTTAGAGTGGGAGAGAGCCAAAGCATAAGAGACTGTTAAAAACTGAGAACAAACTGAGGGTTGATGGGGGGTGGGAGGGAGGAGAGGGTGGGTGATGGGTATTGAGGAGGGCACCTTTTGGGATGAGCACTGGGTGTTGTATGGAAACCAATTTGACAATAAATTTCATATATAAAATAAAAAAAAGAGAATAGATTAAGTATGTCTGCCCAAACAAACCAACAACCAGAGTAACCAGACTAGAGGAAGGAAGAAATAACAAGGAGAAAAGGAAGGAAGACTATATCTATGTAATAAAAATTGTCTGAGAATTAAATCAGGCAACGCAACGGTGCTGGTCTGGAGGAGAGACTGGTGCATCAGCATCAATCCTGCTCCAGTAGATATGCATTTATCAGGCACGGAGGGGTATGATTTGATGTAGGCAGGTCCTGTCTCCACTGTGGCCCCGCACTCCATTCCCTGAGGCCCCACCTTGGTTGTGATGGGGAAAAAAATTGCGACACCCCAGTCTCTCCTTCACGTACTGGGTATCTGAAACCACTCTTTTCAAGCCGTCTTCACTGTGCTGCCAGTGCAAATGAGTCAGTTTGTCATGCTCCACAGACTCCCGTGCCTCCCTGGCACTTGGCTGGGATTTATACCCCTATGTTTTATTGCAAATGATATATCGGATAAAGGGCTAGTATCCGAAACCTTTAAGAACTCACCGAATTCCACACCCAAAAGACAAATAATCCATTGAAGAAATAGTCAGAAGACATGAATAGACACTTTCCCAAAGAACACATCCAGATGGTCAACAGACACATGAAATCATGTGCAATGTCACTCCTCATCAGGGAAATACAAATCAAAACCACACTGAGATACCACTTCTTGCCAGTCAGAGTGGATAAAATGAACAAGTCAGGAGACTAGATGCTGGCAAGGATGTGGAGAAATGGGAACCCACTTGCACTGTTGGTGGGAATGCAAACTGATGCAGCCACTCTGGAAAACAGTGTGGAGGTTCCTCAAAAAGTAAAAATAGAAATGCTCTATGACCCAACAAGCACTGCTAGGAATTTACCCAATACAGAATACAGGAGTGCTGATGCATAGGGGCACATATTCCCCAATGTTTATAGCAGCACTCTCAACAATAGCCAAATTACATAAAAAGCCTGAATGTCCATCAACTGACGAATGGATAAAGAAGATGTGGTTTATAGCGGCACCTGGGTAGCTCAGTAGGTTAAGCGTCCGACTTCAGCTCAGGTCACAATCTCATGGTCCGTGAGTTCAAGCCCCGCATCAGGCTCTGGGCTAATGGCTCAGAGCCTGGAGCCTGCTTCTGATTCTGTGTCTCCCTCTCTCTCTCTGACCCTCCCCTGTTCATGCTCTGTCTCTCTCTGTCTCAAAAATAAATAAACGTTAAAAAAAAAAAAGAAGATGTGGTTTATATATACAATGGAATACTACTTGGCAATGGGAAAGAATGAAATCTGGCCATTTGCAGCAATGTGGATGGAACTGCAGGGTATTATGCTAAGTGAAATAAGTCAGTCAGAGAGAGACAGATACCATATGTTTTCAGTCATATGTGGATCTTGAGAAACTTAACAGACCATTGGGGAGGAAAAGGGAAAAAGTTATGGAGAGGGAGAGAGGCAAACCATAAGAGACTCCTGGATACCAAGAAAAACTGAAGCTTTATGGGGGATGGGGGAGAGGGAAAAGTGGCTGATGGGCATTGAGGAGGGCATTTGTTGGGATGAACATTGGGTGTTGTATGGAAGCCAATTTGACAATAAATTATATTTAAAAAAATTAAAAAAATAATAAATAAACCCCTATGTCTTAAAGAGTCCTGCTCTGTGTGCCCTGCTTCTGGGGAAGAGCCATCCCACCGGCTCACATAGTTCCACACGCAATTTGTCCCACTTCACTGACTCCCGCGCCTCCCTGGCACTCGGCATCAGGGATTAAACCCTGATGTCTTTAAGGTTCCCACTCCATCCACCCTGGTTTTAGGGATGTACTACTCTTTGAGTGGATCTATACCTTCTTCCCACAGCACTCCAGGGAGGTGATTGCCTTCTCCCACTGTGGACTGCACCTCTGAACTAGTTACCAAGCCCGGGACTGGATCCCCTCCTCCCCAGGTTCACTAAATGGGCAGCCATCCGCAGTCCAGAGAAAGTCCCACAGTTAGAAAATGGATCCTGTTCTGTCACGGTCCCTGGTTTCTCTCTCTTTTTTTTTAATTTTATTTTTTATTCTTTAAAATTTACATCCAAGTTAGTTAGCATATAGTGCAACAATGATCTCAGGAGTAGATTCCTTAGTGCCCCTTACTTAACCATTTAGCCCATCCCTCCTCCCACAACCCCTCCAATAACCCTCAGTTTGTTCTCCATATTTATGAGTCTCTTCTATTTTGTCCCCCTCCATGGTTTTATATTTTTTTTGTTTCCTTTCCCTTATGTTCATCTGTTTTGTCTCTTAAAATCCTCATATGAGTGAAGTCATATGATTTTTGTCTTTCTCTGACTGACCAATTTCACTTAACATAATACCCTCCAGTTCCATCCACATAGTTGCAAATGGCAAGATTTCATTCTTTTTGATTGCCGAGTAAGACTCCATTGTAAATATATACCACATCTCTTTTATCCATTCATCCATTGATAGACATTTGGGCTCTTTCCATACTTTGGCTATTATTGATAGTGCTGCTATAAACATGGGGGTGCTGACAAAAGGCCCTGAATAGCCAAAGTAATTTTGAAGAAGAAGACAAAAGCAGGAGGCATCACAATCCCAGACTTTAGCCTCTACTACAAAGCTGTCATCATCAAGACAGCATGGTATTGGCACAAAAACAGACACATAGACCAATGGAATAGAATAGAAACCCCAGAACTAGACCCACAAACGTATGGCCAACTCATCTTTGACAAAACAGGAAAGAACATCCAATGGAAAAAAGACAGTCTCTTTAACAAATGGTGCTGGGAGAACTGGACAGCAACATGCAGAAGGTTGAAACTAGACAACTTTCTCACACCATTCACAAAAATAAACTCAAAACAGATAAAGGACCTAAATGTGAGACAGGAAACCAAAAAAACCCTAGAGGAGCAAGCAGGAAAAGACCTCTCTGACCTCAGCCGTCGCAATCTCTTACTTGACACATCCCCAAAGGCAAGGGAATTAAAAGCAAAAATGAACTACTGGGACCTTATGAAGATAAAAAGCTTCTGCACAGCAAAGGAAACAACCAACAAAACTAAAAGGCAACCTACGGAATGGGAAAAGATATTTGCAAATGACATATCGGATAAAGGGCTAGTATCCAAATTCTATAAAGAGCTCACCAAACTCCACACCCGAAAAACAAATAACCCAGTGAAGAAATGGGCAGAAAACATGAATAGACACTTCTCTAAAGAAGACATCCAGATGGCCAACAGGCGCATGAAAAGATGCTCAACATCGCTCCTCATCAGGGAAATACAAATCAAAACCACACTCAGGTATCACCTCACGCCAGTCAGAGTGGCCAAAATGAACAAGTCAGGAGACTATAGATGCTGGAGAGGATGTGGAGAAACGGGAACCCTCTTGCACTGTTGGTGGGAATGCAAATTGGTGCAGCCACTCTGGAAAACAGTGTGGAGGTCCCTCAGAAAATTAAAAATAGACCTACCCTATGACCCAGCAATAGCACTGCTAGGAATTTACCCAAGGGATACAGGAGTACTGATGCATAGGGGCACTTGTACCCCAATGTTCATAGCAGCACTCTCAACAATAGCCAAATTATGGAAAGAGCCTAAATGTCCATCAACTGACGAATGGATAAAGAAATTGTGGTTTATATACACAATGGAGTACTACGTGGCAATGAGAAAGAATGAAATATGGCCCTTTGTAGCAACATGGATGGAACTGGAGTGTGATGCTAAGTGAAATAAGCCATACAGAGAAAGACAGATACCATATGGTTTCACTCTTATGTGGATTCTGAGAAACTTAGCAGAAACCCATGGGGGAGGGGAAGGAAAAAAAAAGAGGTTAGAGTGGGAGAGAGCCAAAGCATAAGAGACTCTTAAAAACTGAGAACAAACTGAGGGCTGATGGGGGTGGGAGGGAGGGGAGGGTGGGTGATGGGTATTGAGGAGGGCACCTTTTGGGATGAGCACTGGGTGTTGTATGGAAACCAGTTTGACAATAAATTTCATATATTGAAAAAAAAAATAAACATGGGGGTGCATGTGTCCCTTCAAAACAGCACACCTGTATCCCGTGGATAAATGCCTAGTAGTGCAATTGTTGGGTAGTAGGGTAGTTCTATTTTTAGTTTTTTGAGGAACCTCCATACTGTTTTTCAGAGTGGCTGCACTAGCTTGCATTCCCACCAACAATGCAAAAGAGATCCTCTTTCTCCGAATCCTCGCCAACATCTGTTGTTGCCTGAGTTATTAATGTTAGCCATTCTGACAGGTGTAAGGTGGTATCTCATTGTGGTTTTGATTTTTATTTCCCTGATGATGAGTGATGTTGAGCATTTTTTCATGTGTCGGTTGGCCATCTGGATGTCTTCTTTAGAGAAGTGTCTATTCATGACTGTTGCCCATTTCATCACTGGATTATTTGGTTTTTTTTTTTTTTTTTTGGATGTTGAGTTTGATAAGTTATTTATAGATTTTGGATATTAACCCTTTATCTGATACGTCGTCTGCAAGTATCTTCTCCCATTCCGTCAGTTACCTTTTGGTTTTGCTGATTGTTTCCTTCGCTGTGCAGGAGGTTTTTATTTTGATGAGGTCCCAGTAGTTCATTTTTGCTTTTGTTTCCCTTGCCTCTGGAGACGTGTTGAGTAAGAAGTTGCTGCGTCCAAGTTCAAAGAGGGTTTTGTCTGCTTTCTCCTCGAGGATTTTGATGGCTTCCTGTTTTACATTTAGGTCTTCTTTAATTTTGAGTTTATTTTTGCGTGTGGGGTAAGAAAGTGGTCCAGGTTCATTTTTCTGCATGTCGCTGTCCACTTTTCCCAGCACCACTTGTTGAAGAGACTGTCTTTATTCCATTGGATAGTCTTTCCTGCTTTGATAAAGATTAGTTGGCCATACGTTTGTGGGTCTGTTTCTGGGTTCTCTATTCTGTTCCATTGTTCTTGTGCCAGTATCACACTGTCTTGGTGACTACAGTTTGTAATACATCTTGAATTCCGGGATTGTGATGCCTCCTGCTTTGGTTTTCTTTTTCAAGATTGCATTGGCTATTCGGGGTCTTTTCTGGTTCCATACAAATTTTAGGATTATTTGTTCTAGCTCTGTGAAAGATGCAGGTGTTATTTTGATAGGGATTGCATTGAATATGTAGATTGCTTTGGGTAGTATCAACATTTTAACAATATTTGTTCTTCGTATCCAGGAGCATGGAATCTTTTTCCATTTTTTTGTGTCTTCTTTAATTTCTTTTGTAAGCTTTCTATAGTTTTCAGTGTATAGATTTTTCACCTCTTTGGTTAGATTTATTCCTAGGTATTTTATGGTTTTTGGTGCTACTGTAAATGGGATCAATTCCTTGATTTATCTTTCTGTGGCTTCATTGTTGGTGTATAGGAATGCAACTGATTTCTGTGCATTGATTTTATATCCTGCAACTTTGCTGAATTCATGAATCAATTCTAGCAGTTTTTTGGTGGAATCTTTTGGGTTTTCCGTATACAGTATCGTGTCATCTGCGAAGAGTGAAAGTTTGACCTCCTGCTGGCCGATTTGGATGCCTTTTATTTCTTTGTGTTGTCGGATTGCAGAGGCTAAGACTTCCAACACTATGTTGATTAACAGTGGTAAGAGTGGACATCCCTGTCTCGTTCCTGACCTTAGGGGGAAAGCTGTCAGTTTTTCCCCATTGAGGATGATAGCGTTGGGTTGTTCATATATGGCTTTTATGATCTCGAGGTATGCTCCTCCTCTCCCTACTTTCTTGAGGGTTTTCATCAAGAAAGGATGCTGTATTTTGTCAAATGCTTTCTCTGCATCTCTTGAGAGGATCATATAGTTCTTGTCCTTTCTTTGATTGATGTGATGTATCATGTTACTTGTTTTCAGATATTGAACCAGCCCTGCATCCCAGGTATAAATCTCATTTGGTCGTGGTGAATAATTTTCTTAATGTATTGATGGAGCCGGTTGGCTAGTATCTTGTTGAGGATTTTTGTATCCATGTTTATCAGGGAAATTGGTCTATAGTTCTCCTTTTTAGTGGGGTCCCTGTCTGGTTTTGGAATCAAGGTAATGCTGGCTTCATAGAAAGAGTTTGGAGGTTTTCCTTCCATTTCTATTTTTTGGAACAGTTTCAAGAGAATAGGTGTTAACTCTTCCTTAAATGTTTGGTAGAATTCCCCCTGGAAAGCCATCGGGCCCTGGACTCTTGTTTTTTGGCAGATTTTTGATTACTATTTCTATTTCCTTACTGGTTATGGGTCTGTTCAAATTTTCTATTTCTTCCTGTTTCAGTTTGGTAGTGTATATGTTTCTAGGAATTTGTCCATTTCTTCAAGATTGCCCATTTTATTGGCATATAATTGCTGATAATATTCTCTTATTATTTTTTTTATATCTTCTGTGTTGGTTGTGACCTCTCCTCTTTCATTCTTGATTTTATGTATTTAGGTCCTTTCCTTTTTATTTTTGACCAAACTGGCTAGTGGTTTATCAATTTTGTTAATTCTTTCAAAGAACCAGCTTCTGGTTTCATTGATCTGTTCTACTGTTTTTTTGGTTTCGATAGCATTAATTTCTGCTCTAATCATTATTATTTCCTGTCTTCTGCTGGTTTGGGGTTTTATTTGCTGTTCTTTTTCCAGCTCCTTAAGACATAAGGTTAGGTTGTGTATCTGAGATCTTTCTTCCTTCTTTAGGAAGGCCTGGATTGCTATGCACTTTCCTCTTATGACAGCCTTTGCTGTGTTCCAGAGGTTTTGGGTTGTGGTGTTATTATTTTCATTGACTTCCATATACTTTTTAATTTCCTCTTTAACTTCTTGGTTAGCCCATTCATTCTTTAATAGGATGTTATTCAGTATCCAGTATTTGTTACCTTTCCAAATTTTTTCTTGTGGTTGACTTCGAGTTTCATAACGTTGTGGTCTGAAAATATGCACGGTATGATCTTGATTTTTTTGTACTTGCTTATGGCTGATTTGTGTCCCAGTATATGGTCTATTATGGAGAACGTTCCATGTGCACTGGAGAAGAATGTATATTCTGCTGCTTTAGGATGAAATGTTCTGAATATATCTGTTAAGTCCATCTGGTCCAGTGTGTCACTCAAAGCCATTGTTTCCTTGTTGATTTTTTTTATTAGATGATCTGTCCATTGCTGTGAGTGGTGTGTTGAAATCTCCTACTACTATGGTACTACTATCGATGAGTTTCTTTATGTTTGTGATTAATTGATATATATATTTGGGTACTTCCACATTTGGTGCATAAATGTTTATAATTGTTAGGTCTTCTTGGTGGATAGATCCCTTGATTATGATATAATGCCCTTCTGCATCTCTCTTTAAAAATTTTTTTTAATGTTTATTTATTTTAGAGAGAGAGAGACAGAATGCGAGTGGGTTAGGGGCAGGGTGAGAGGGAGACACAGAATCCAAAGCACGCTCCAGGCTCCAAGCTGTCAGCACAGAGCCTGACATGAGGCTCGAACTCATGAGCTGTGAGATTATGGCCTGAGTTGAAGTCAGACGCTCAACCGACTGAGCCACCCAGGTGCCCCTGCATCTCTTGATATACTCTTTATTTTAAAGTCTAGATTTTCTGATATAAGTATGGCTACTCAGGCTTTCTTTTGTTGACCATTAGCATGATAGATGGTTCTCCATCCCCTTATTTTCAATCTGAAGGTGTCTTTAAGTCTAAAGTGGGTCTCTTGTAAACAGCATATAGATGGATCTTGTTTTCTTATCCATTCTGTTACCCTATGTCTTTTGATCGAAGCATTGAGTCCATTGACGTTTAGAGTGAGTACTGAAAGATAGGAATTTATTGCCATTATGATGCTTGTAGAGTTGGAGTTTCTGGTGGTGTTCTCTGGCCCTTTCTAATCTTTGTTGCTTTTGATATATATATATATATATATATATATATATATATATATATATATGAGTCCCCCTTAAAATTTCTTGCAGGGCTGGTTTAGTGATCTCAAATTCCTTTAATTTTTGTTTGTCTGTGAAACTTTTAATCTCTCCTATTTTGAATGACAGCCTTTCTGGATAAAGAATTATTGGCTGCATATTTTTCTGATTCAGCACACTGAATATATCCTGCCACTCCTTTCTGGCCTGCCAAGTTTCTGTCAGTAGGTCTACTGCAAACCTGATCTGTCTTCCCTTGTAGGTTAGGGACTTTTTTTCCCCTGCTGCTTTCATGATTCTCTCCTTGCCTGAGTATTTTGTGAATTTGACTATGATATGCCTTGTTGATGGTCAGTTTTTGTTGAATCTAATGGGGGTTCTCTGTGCTTCCTGGATTTTGATGTCTGTGTCTTTCCCCAGGTTAGGAAAGTTTTCTGTTATTATTTGTTCACATAACCCTTCTACCCCTATTTCTCTCTCTTCCTCTTCTGGGACCCCTATGATTCTGATGTTGTTCTTTTTCAATGAGTCACTGATTTCTCTAATTCTTAAATCGTGCTCTTTTGCCTTAATCTCCCTCTTTTCTTCTGCTTCATTTTTCTCTATAAGTTTGTCCTCTATATCACTGATTCTTTGTTCTGCCTCATCCATCCTTGCCGCCGCTGAACCCTTCTGTGATTGCAGCTCAGTTATAGCATTTTTAATTTCGTTCTGGCTATTGTTTACTTCTTTTATCTCTGAAGAAAGGGATTCTAATCTATTTTCAACTCCAGCTAGTATTCTTATTATCGGGATTCTAAATTCTGGTTCTGACATCTTGCTTGTACCTGTGTTGGTTAAATCCCTGGTTGTTGTTTCTTCGTGCACTTTATTTTGGGGTGAAATCCTTCGTTTTGTCATTTTGAAGGGAGAAAAGGTATTACTGAGGTAGAAAGATTGAAATTTTAAAAATATTAAAATTAAAAAATTAAAAAACAAACACACACACAAAATTGAATAGATGATGCTAGATCCTAGGTGTGTTTTGGTCTGGGTGTTGAAAGTGGTTTGACAGATTAGAGGAAAAAAAAATGGAGGGGGGAGAGAAAAAAAGGAAATCCTTTGAGAATTTGAGAAAATGAATACAGTGTAGTAGAATAAAATGAGATGATGGGAGTAAAATAGAATTTGAAAAAAATATACAAAAAAGTAAAGAATATAGTAGAAAAAATTAAAGAAAAATATTTTAAATAAAAATTAAAAATAAATATGAATTTTTTCTTGTTCTGTATTCAAGATAAAGAAAATAAATGAAAAAGAGAAAAAGATAAAGAAAAAAAGGAAATCGTTTGAAAATTTTAAAAAGTGAATACACTGTAGTAGACTAAAATAAAATGATGGAAGTAAAATAGAATTTGAAAAAATTTTCATAAAAACAAAAAATATAGAAAAATTAAATAAAAATATTTGTAATAGAAATTGAAAGTAAAAATGAAGTTTTTCTCTTTCTGCATTCAAGAAAAAGAAAAGAAATGAAAAAGAAAAAAATAAAAAGAAAGAAAAAAAGAAAAAAAGGAAATTGTTTCAAAATTTGAAAAGGTGAATACACTGAAGTAGACTAAAATAAAATGATGGAAGTAAAATATAATTTGAAAAAAATTACACAAAAGTAAAAAGTATAGTAATAAAAATTAAAATATTTTTAATAAAAATTGAAAAGAAACATGAATTTTTTCTCTTTCTGTATTCAAGAAAAAGAAAAAAGTGTAAAAGAGAAAATAAAGAAAATGGAATAGGTGGACCTGCTATCAGATCGAAGTAGGACTGAAATTACTTCGTTTTCCCCTAGAAGTCAGACTATGTAGCACTTTATAGTCCATAAACTAAGCCAGTAGTGAGACTTGTGTTCTAGAAGAGGGAAGTTGGCCCAGTTGGGTGGGGCTCAGTGTAAGGGCTCCACTCTCCACTAGATGGCGCTGCTAGCCTACTGGGGTGGATTGTTGTGGCTCTCATAGGTGAATATGCGCATGTGCGGGAGCGGTGAAAATGGCGCCACCCAGCTACCCAGTCTGTTCTCCCAGATCAGCAATTGCACACCCATCCTCTGTCTTCAGCTTTCATCCACTCCTCGCTTTTTCACTCTTCGTGACCAGCCCCCAGGCAGTATGTCTCTCCCGAGTTTTGTCTCAGATGCGGCTGCTTTCCCCAGCCCCTTACTTCTGAAGGACTGCGGCTTTGACCCTTTCTGCCCCTCTGCGGGAGGGTCTCACCAAGCAATGGCCAAATGAGTATTGGCCAAATGACAGCTGCACCCAGGAACACTTGCTAGACTCTACTCCTGCCGGTGCCCCGAGACTGCGGCCAGGTACCAGCCCACCCTAGAAAAAGTTTGCGAGATAGTGTAGCAACAGCATTTCAGGGATTATGGAAAATCACAACACACATCTGGCAGCAGGCTTCATCCTTAACAATCTTGTTCCAACACCAGTGAATGTGGCCATTTTCTGGGGTCTGCTGGGCCAGGTGGCTTCAACAGTCTCTACCAAATGTCCTTCCAGCAGTGGAACCGCTTTTCCCCTTGTGACCTGAGAGCCTCCCGGCCCCCACTCTGTTCCTGGGGATTCACCCTTCCCACCAGAGCACTGCCAGGTATTGAGCTGCAGAGTTGCAGCCTTTGTGCTCCCCTTGTTTACAGTCTTAATGGAATTTAAGCCCTCTCCTTTCTCCTTTCTCCCTTTTTAGTTTAGTCCCTGTGGCTGTTTCCAATTTTCCACTTTCTCTCTGGCTTCTTTTGGGGAGGGGTGCTTTTCCCGTATTCTCCCCTCCCCCCAAGTCTCCATCCTCTCTCTGCCCACAAAAGCAGCTCCCTACCCTCCACAGCTTCTCACTCCCCAAATTCACCTCTTTGTGCCATGTACCTGCTGAATTCTG
This sequence comes from Felis catus, assembly GCF_018350175.1. Taxonomy (NCBI): domain Eukaryota; kingdom Metazoa; phylum Chordata; class Mammalia; order Carnivora; family Felidae; genus Felis; species Felis catus. The sequence goes on along the minus strand of NC_058386.1, from coordinate 46,688,024 downwards.
TGGTTCAGGTTGTGCAGATTCTTGTGTTAATCCTCCAATAAGTTTTCTAGGTGTGTAGGATGGTTTAGTGTTGGTCTGGCTGTATTTCATGGGCATGAGACACACAAAAAGTTTCCATGCTGTTCCGCCATCGTGGCTCCTCCCCCCATGGTTTTTCTCTTGACCAGATACAGTCCTACGCTTCCTCAGCCTCTCTTTCTCTTCCCTTTGTCTCTCCACAGAAGGGGATCCCTCCCCTCCGTGCCTATGTGGCCTGTTTTATCTCTCTCAGTTTGCAACAATGCACCTATGGCCCATCAGGTAGTCCCAGTAGGTCCCTGGAAGTGTCTCTGTTGCTTTGCCACCCGGACTCTTGGAGTTCAAAGTCTTTTTGCTTTACTGCTTTGCTTGAGAGACAAGGGAGTTTCAAATCCTCCTACTTCTCTGCCATGGTGACCTCTCCCGGTGTGTCTAGAAGTTTCTATGCCAGAGAAAGCAGCCTGATTTTAGTGTTCTTTGTTTACTGGAATCTGGAAAAGACTATTGATTTGTTTTAGCAAAGAGGCCACATCTGGGACAGCAACTGCTTTAGAGTCACCACCTGATTATATTTATGATAATCCTCAGTCATGTTCCAAGGACCATCCATCTCTAACGCTGGATAAAATTGGAATGAGAATGAGATACAAATCACTACCTCTCCATCTTTTAATACTCTGTTAGTAGCACAACTTTTCTGATATTTCCACAGGCATGTGATAAAGCTTTTGATTTGGTATCTTGGTAGGGAGGGAAAAACTTAGTTACTTCTTATTCCTTCTCTTTTTTATTTAGAAATATTTTTTTTAATGTTTATTTATTTTTGAGAGAGAGACAGATCATGAGTGGGGGGGGGGGGTGGCAGAGAGAGAAGGAGACACAGAATGCAAAGCAGTCTCCAGGCTCTGAGTTGTCAGCACAGAGCCTGACTGGGGCTCAAACTCATAAACCATGAGATCATGACCTGAGCCAAAGTCGGATGCTTAACCAACTGAGCCACCCAGGAACTCTTGCCCTTCTCTCTCTCTCTCTCTCTCTCTTTCTCTCTCTCTCTCTCTCTCTCTTTCTCTCTCTCTCTCTCTCTTTTTTTTTTTTTACTTTTAGAGAGAGAGATTGAGAGCTTGCACAATCTGGGGAGAGTGGCAGAGGGAGAGACAGAATATCAAACAGGCTCCACGCTCAGCACAGAGACCAATGCTGGGCTTGATCCCATGACCTTTGGATCATGATCTGAGGTGAAATCAAGAATCAAAGGCTCAACTGACTGAGCCACCCAGGCACCCCACTTCTTAGCACAGTAGCTCTTATTCTTTGTGTTAGAGAGGCAATGTGGTGATTCTTCCAGTTTCTTCCCATTCAAAATTCATTATCTGAACTTCATAATCTTCCCTCTGGCCGATGGACTTTGGTGACATTCTGAATTCCAAAGCATCAGTATTAGCTTTGAGTCAATGTCTAATAACCATTAAAAAGTGTGGGTGTTTCCCTTTCTGCAGTACATATATACTTAACTAAATGTCCTTTGGAGAAATACTTGAATTATGGTACACATTATACATTTATATTTGTTCCCTGGATTTACCTTCATTTGAGGGGCTCAGGGTCTATGAATTGACTCGTTAGGGTCTGAATTTCACTGGATTGTGATTCAAATGACTCTTTCTTCAACAGACCTCCAGGTTTTCTTTTAAAAACTTTTTAAATGTTTATTTTTTTTTGAGAGAGAGAGAGAGAGAGAGAGAGAGAGAGAGACAGGGTGTGAGTGGGGAAAGGCAGAGAGACAGAGACACACACACACACAGAATCCAAAGCAGGCTCCAGGCTCCAAGGTATCAGCAAAGAGCCCAATGCAGGGCTCGAACTCACAAACTGTGAGATCATGACCTGAGCCCAAGTCGGCTACTTAACCAACAGAGCCACCCAGGCGCCCCAGATCTCTAGGGTTTTTTAATTGTATTTACACAAAGAAAATATGCTGGTTCACAATTAGATTTATTCCAGTCAGTTTCTTTGATATTTTTTCCTGCATCTGGGTACACCTTTCTTCCTCTTGAAGTATCTGTTTAAAAGCTTTTTTAGGGGCGCCTGGGTGGCGCAGTCGGTTAAGCGTCCGACTTCAGCCAGGTCACGATCTCGCGGTCCGTGAGTTCGAGCCCTGGTCCGTGAGTTCGAGCCCCGCGTCAGGCTCTGGGCTGATGGCTCAGAGCCTGGAGCCTGTTTCCGATTCTGTGTCTCCCTCTCTCTCTGCCCCTCCCCCGTTCATGCTCTGTCTCTCTCTGTCCCAAAAATAAATAAGCGTTGAAAAAAAATTTTTTTAAAAAATAAATAAAAGCTCTTTTAATCCCTGTTTACCTTAAAATATCTTTATTTTGATCTCACTCTTAAATGACATTGTAGCTGTGTATGTAATTCCAGATTGTCTCCTGACTTCCATTGTTCCTTGTGAAATCTTCAGTCAGTTAATTTCGTTCCACAGTGGTAATTTGCATTATCCCTCTCTCTGACTTGTTTTTGATGTTCTGTAGTTTTACTACAATATATTCTAGTTGTAGATTTCTATTTTTTCTCTTTATATCCTGCTCAGGGCTTGTGCTTCCTGAATATAAGGACTTGTGTCTTTCAGCAATACTGTAATATTCTCAGCCATTAACCTTTAAAATATCCTTTAAATATTTTCTAGACTTTCTTCTGGAGCATATATTAGATGTATATTCATCCTTCTCAGTCTCTCCTCCATTTCTCTTAACCTCTCTTTCATAGTCTCCATCTTTATACCCATTTGTGCTGTATTATAGATAATCATGTCAAATCCATCTTCTATGTCATTACTTCTCTTTTCAGTTTAATGGTCTGTTTAAACCATATATTAGGTTTTTGTTTTCAATGACTATATTTTTCAATTTTAGAAGCTTCCCTTGATTGTTTTCACAACAATCTTAAAAATAATATCCTGCTCTTTTCTTATATTTTCATTTCTTCTTTTATTTTTCTTACTTAAATATACTATTTCTTAGTCTCCATATGGTCATTCTATTAACTGAAATTCCTAGGTGCCTAATTATGGTGTTTGTTGTTTCTGTTGACTCTTGCTGATGGGAGATTGTTTCTTCTTGTGCTTTGTGATTCTGGAATTTGAGCTCCTATGTGGCAAGGCTTTGTAAGAGTCCTATGGAGAATGCCCCTCCAGAGAAGTTTTGTGTTTGCTTCTGCTGGGCAAACAGCCCAAAATCTCATCAGCCTGGGAGTACACTTAATGTTGATTTATCAGGCTGAAGGATCCTGGACCATAAAGGGAGTATAAATTCTAACCCCAAATCACCTGAGACACAAGCTTATTTTCCTCTACAACTCCCTACCAACAGTGTCTCTTAGGTCTTGTCTCATCTTCACATGGTCATTGAAACACAAATGCTATGTTACTGGGATGAGTAACCTGCCTCAGGGAAGCCATGGGGTCAGCTTTTGTGCTTATAGCATTGTGTTTTGGTTTCTTTTTCATGCCTGGCCTCTGCATTTATCCTTTAATCTTTTTGTGACTTCAAGTATACATTTGAAAGAATGTTCCATTTTATCTAACATGTCTAGGAGTTTTGTAGTATGTGGGAAGGGAGATATCTAGTCTTATATATTTCTATGCATAGTCATTCTTTAAATTTGTTTAATCTTCCCACCCTTCTCTCTCTCATATCTGTGCCTCCACACATATTATTTTCCTAGCAGAAAATACCCCTTTTCCCTCCTTTTGCCTGGCTAATTCTGATGCTTCAGGTCTAAGTTTAGCAGTCAGTTCCTTCAGGAAAAGTTTTTTGACTATCTGTGCCACATCTGTGTTTCTGTAGCCCCTGTACTTCTTTACAGGAACATTATGTTGTTTCCTTTCAATATGTCTACCTTCCCTTCTAATCCATGATAGCTGGTACCATGGCTCATGACAGTTTCCCCAGTGTCTCCACAGTACCTAGCACATAATTTTTGATCAGCAAATATTTTTTTAATAAATGAATTTTCCCCCAGCCACTCCAGCTTTAGGAATTCAGGAATGAGCCCAGAGACAGCACTCTAAGCTATCTGCCTCACTCTATTTCACTATGCCAAATCTTGTTCTGTTCATAGGGGATGTGACCACAACAAAGAATTCCTCAAATCCTGTAGGATCCATCAGTTTTATTCCTCCAGATCCCATAATTAAATGACTACAGTCAGTGATCTCTAACATCAAGCCATTCTGACTACCATCCTGAACTTGTATCCATTATGGTCATTACATCCACATTCCCTGTGATGGTTAAGTGCTATTAACTAACCTCTGCCATTTAGGTATTTCCCCATCCTCTTCAAGACCAGGAATTCCAATTTAGCTTCCGTGTCTCCCAATAGTATTCTATTCCAGTTGAGAGCATCTGATAAAGTATCATTAAAATATACTGGCATTTTCTTTATCAACATAGTCTCAAATTATGGAGAAAAACTCTATAGTCCCACTCAGGTGACATAGTCAGGAGGTGGGGTGACATATGTGATGGTTCCCATTCAGATTTTCCCAATGTTTTTAGTTACTTTCTGCACAACATACCAAGGGATTTCTGATGTTTTATGTTGTTTTAGAGATAATGGAATGGATCTAGTTCATGTTGACCATCCATGGAAACTCATAGAGCCACATGTAGCTACTGGAGCAGACACACAAAGCCCAAATTGTGCAAAGTGCATCCATGTTGGCAATTCATCTCAAACTAAAATTGTGTTTCCCCCAGGCACTCTCCAAATCCATTCTCACAAATACTCCTCAGATTGTGTTGGCCTTTTCCCCACAATATTCTTTCTTTCATCCTGAAGTAGTTGGATTTTCCACAAGGAATTTCCACAAATCCTCTCACAGATGGCCATTCCAAATGTCAAGGTTTCACTATTTCCCAAGTAACACATTGATTTTCATTTAACAACCCTGAAGAGCCTATGAAATCAACTGGTAATATTTGGCCAATCTATAAGAACAGGTTTTCTAGTTAGCCTTTAGTACCAAGCAATATGAGATCTCTTAACATAATCACATAATGTACTTGAGTTTTAATCCATACTTTCTGATGTTAATTTATGGAGGTCATCACTTTCTTTCTTTAATTTATTTAATAGGTCAGATGAAGCTGCCATGACCTATGGTACCTGAGTTCCTTATGTCTTCTTCACGTTCTCTAAGCAGAAGTTATGTAATCATTCAAAGTTTATTTTAAGTGGACACTTTATTCCAGGTGCTAAATAACTTAACTATTTAACCACTATACTTCTTTCTAGAAATATGAATAAGAGCTTCACTGTCTCCTGTTCCATTTCAATAAGATAAGAAATCCTAAATTTCACAGGGGGTCATGGCCTGAATCCTACTTCCTTGTATAATTTCCTTTGTCAGCCACGATTTTGGAATACAACCAACATAAACTGACTCTGGTCAAATTAAGAATAAAAGAATTTCTCCGAAGTACATGCTTGGGTGAAGATGGTGGGGGGTGTCTCAAGGAATCAATGAGAAAAGAGTGGATCAGGATGAGGGATTAGAAGAAATTAAAGAAAATGAGGAGAGCAGACAGCAGGAACCATAGCGACCTTATAAAAACAGCAAGAGTCCAGTAAACATACAGCTTTGTTGTTGACAGGTCTCCAATATTCCCTCTTTTCCTTACTTTACTTGCTGAAGATTCACAGGCCAGGGATTGAGCATATGGTTTCAACAGCAGGAAGAGGATGATGACAGCATCACAGCTCAACTTAGGGGTGGTTCTGAAGGATACTTGAGAAAGGAATTCCTCTCAAGTGGCAAATCTTTGACTGAAATATGTGACTGTTCATTTTGCCTGGAAGGTGAGATGGCCACAGCTAAAATCTATACTAAGTAATGGTTAGCCACAAATGGTATGGTCAGGTGTTCAGGCATTAAAGGATAGGATTGCAAAACTAAGACAAAAGTGCTTCTAGAAAATGGCACAGAGTATCTACATTTCTCAGTTTCTGTCATAGCAAACTGTGTATATGTGACTAAGTTATGGCCTGTGAGATGAAGAAAGATGTAGTACTTGTAAGAAGTGATTTTTAAGGGGGAAGGTTCTCAGCTGAGGATATAGCATGTATGGAGGTACACAGATGGGGGAGGAGATTAAAATAATTTAAAGAGTGACTGTGTCTAAAATATAAAAGACTAGATACCCTGACTTATCAGCCTCTGTCCTGTTAATTTAGCGATAGTCACAACCCACTACGTTAATTTCACAATACAGTCACTAATGTGTTGTAGCCAGAAACTTGAAAAAAACATTGCTCTATGATATACACCTAAAAGTAGAGTTTGCTGGATCATAGCTCATGGACGTCTTTGACTTTACTCGGTTAATTTAAATACCTATAATTGTATAACATATATTATATATAATATTATTATATATATGTCACATATATTAGATACATAATATATATGTTCCTGACATGAACAAGAGTTCAAAGTGGTTAAGAAAGTAAAAGAAAGCCAGTAATGCCAAGGTTGAGACGAAGCTAGAGAGGTGGGCAAGGTTCACATCACTTAAGGTCTTGTAGGCCCTGTGAGGAGTTTGGACTTAACTCTAACTTAAGTAGGAAACCGTTAGAGAATATTAAGCAAAGGGACTGACTTGATCAGATACGTTTCTTTAAAAAACGTTACTATTGCTGGTTTTGGAAAATGTATTGAAGATGGGCCAGAGGAGATGTGGTAAGAATCATTTTCAGTAGTCCAGGCAAAAGGTGCTGGTAAGTTGGACTGGAGTGGTAGCAGCAGATATGGAAAGATTGGAGAGATATTTAAGAGATAGAATTGACAACATTTGGTGATAGAATGTTGGGGTGTGTGGGTGCAGAAGATTCAAAGGGAACCCACGTGTTTCTGACTTAGACAACTGAGTGAATGGTGTAAATAGTTACTAAGGTGAAAGAGACTGAAAGAGAATCAGGCTTAGTGGAGAGGATCATGAGCTCACTTATGCTCATTTTGAGGTGTGTACATCACAGTTAGTAATTCTTCTGGCTCCTGATACCAATGCAGATGCCAACAGAATGCCCAACTAGGGGTAGTTTAAACAAACGAGGCTTAAGCTTTCACAAAACAAAAGGTCTAGAGGTGACAGTGGTTGTTGGAATTGGTTCAGTGATTCAAAATGTCAATGCTGCCATCCCTTGTGATTCTCTTGGCTTTTTCCCTCATGGTCACAAATGCTGTCAATGCATCCAAGTCCAAGGCAGGAAGAAGGGAAAGGAAGGGAAAAGTCTTCCTCCTTTGAGGCTGTGTCATTTTGTTCAGAAAGAGAAGTCTCTCCCTCTGGAATTCCTCACATTAGCCTCCCTTGCATGCCCATCCTTAGGCCAACCAGTAACTAAGAGGATTCTGAACACTATCGCTCATTTAGATCAGTTCTCGTTTCCTCCTTGAAATCAAGGGATCTCTGAAATATCTGCATGGGAAAGGTGAGGCAGGAAATTGTTGTGGGTAGGCCAAGGCCAGGGATTGCCACAACATAGAAGGAGAGATGCCGATGACTTCTTTGGTTATATGAATCTAGAGAACAAAAGAGAAGCCCAGAGTGGAAATATAAATGATGCTGTCAGCTGCCAGGGAAGAGCATGGTGGCATAAAGTCAAATCACAGAATTCCCCTCCTCCTACACCTACTAAAATGAACCCAAAAGAAGAATAGCAAAATCCAGCAAAAAGCACACCAAGGCACAGCAAAATAAGGAAGGAAGCTAACCCCATGCCACAAATTTGAAAAGTGTTAAATCCCAGACACTCCAAGTGACTGCTCACCACCACCACTATTACCACCCTTCTGTGAATTCTAAAGCTACAGTGAGATGGACAATTAGACACACATCTTACAGTGTAGTCATGAGAAAGGGGAGAAAATTTTCCAGATAAGGTAAATACGAGTGCGGGAGAATTCATCGAGCCCGTATCAGAGAAAATAGCAGACTGAACACAGCTTTTGATTTAAGTATAAGCAACATGAAAAGAAACAGGCTATTATGCAAACGTAGTAAAGCAAAGACTGTAAACAGGAACATAATATGCAAAGACAGGTTTAAAACCTCGTCTGAAGGAAAACACAACCCAAGGGACAAAAGAAAATTGCCCACTAGTGCATCATCTTACAGAAGAACTTAATGACAACATTTTCTCATGCATTGGGAGATGTCTGAAATGATGTTCACCTAACGTTAATGATGGCTGATTTGGAGTGTGGCGTTTTAAGGTGATTTTTTGCTTTCTTCTTTGTACTTTCTGTATTGCTTGAATTTCTCATAATAAGTATTTTTATAAGCACACAGGTGGTACTTAGACTCATAGGTGTGTGAGAGATTCTTTTAGGAAGATAGCATAAAATACAGGAGAGCATTTGGAGATATCTCTGAGGAACTTTTGCATTTACTGATTGCATATAGTAAAAGTTTATGGTAAATTGGTAGGAATGTGTTACCAAGAAAGTTAAGGCTGAATATTCAAAATGGGAAGGAATAATCAAGTCTATGCTAAGCGATATTGAGAGAGCAATGAGTTGAGGACTTAAAAGTGGTCATTGAGTTTAGTAATTTGTTGGTTGTTGATGATGTTGGCAAGAGCATGTTTAAGAGTGATTGGACCTGAACCAGACTAAAGGAAGTTGTAAAGTGCATGAATAATAATGAAGTGAGGACAGTGCCATATAGACTATTCTTTTGGGGCACCTGGGTGGCTCAGTCTGTTGGGCATCCGACTTTGGCTTAGGTCATGATCTCCATGACCCGTGGAGTTCGAGCCCCACGTCGGACTCTGTGCTGACAGTTCAGAGCCGGGAGCTGCTTCAGATTCTGTGTCTCCCTCTCTCTCTTTGCCCCTCCCCCACTCATGCTCTGTCTCTCAAAAATAAGTAAACATTAAAAAATTAAAAGAAAATAGACTATTCTTTCAGTACAGTTAAGCTGGAAATACAGCAATAATCAATACTTCAAGGGGATAATCAATACTTCAAGATACTGAGAACGCCAGAAGGACAAAGAAAGTACAGGTGGTGGGTGAGGTTTAGATAAGAGAAGGGAACGTGTGAGGTTTGGTGCAAATAGAGATAGCTTTATAGATTTAGTGGTGGAAAGGTGAGGTTGTTTCTAGGTGAGAGCTTCATTTCCTGTCTAGATGAGAAGACAAGGTAATTTGCTAAGTGTGAGGGGATAGGAGCTTGAATGAGAGTTTTGATGATAATGGAAGAGTAAATTCACAAGAGAAATATGATAGGACCTCTGGGTAGTGTAAATGGTTCATTTATCACCATTTATCTGGAGTGGTAGCGATGTGCCACATTATATGACTTTCCGTAGCTGTGCTTGACAGCCAAGTGCAAGCTGGGAGGGGACATAGTCATCCATTGTTGGGATTTGTCTAATGATTGCAGAGGGGAATCTGGGGAAAGGGAAGAAGTGTATTCGCAAAAACAGGCACTGCAAATATGAGCCATGGATTCTAGTTTGGATAAGGGAAAAATGACACAGGGGTTGGGGAGGAGGAAGAAAGGGAGAAGTAGATGGGTCAGTTCTATCCATCCCGATGATGCCTACAAAGAGGTGAAGTGAAAGCAGCAGAGTATCAGACTGTAAGGAGAGAAGGCTTTGGTTAGAGTAGGATATTTAAATATGTTTCTAGGTGGAGAAATTTTATTTTATCCAGGATGTAATTGTAGGCATAGGAACTGAGATGAGTGGGGAAAAAAGACGTTAGAGATGAGAACATTGAAAGGAGACCAGGTTTTTGGATAGGATGAATATTGAATTTATTCAGGATGATGGCAGGAGTTGAGATGGAGATAACTATGAACCAAGTGCCCATGGTTACAAATGTGTGAAGCAATGTGTCTAATACGTTTGTAAGTGACAGTAATGAAGAGTGGTAGAGCCAAATGGTGGAAGCTTCAAAGGAGTGTGGTTTTTTTGTTTGTTTGTTTGTTTCATAATCAAGAGCAAGCATTGCTTGAGGTGGTGCTGTGAAGTAATGATGACACCATCTTTATGTCTCCACCCTGCTACTTGTGGGGAGTATGAGCAGCCTCCCTGCAGAGTTGCTGTAGAAGTTGGGTGACTGGGGATAGCTAGGGCTGAGTTAAGGCAGGAAGAGAAAAGAAGATTCAGAGAAGTTGAGAATGTAGGAGAGCCTGTGTATTACAAAGCAGAAATTCCAGGGAGCATATTGTAAGGATCTGAGAGACCAAAGAGAAGGGATAGAGTGCAGTACATGAAGGCAGAGGAAGCCAGAGCATTAGAGAGAAAGGAAAACTGAGAAAATGTATTGATCTGGGCAGTGACCAGGGAAAACAGGGACTGGAGGCAGGATGGAATTAGCTGGGTCACTAGATTGTCAAGATATTAAGTCCTAGCTTTGGGGGTCAACATGGCGGAGAAGTAGGGGGATCCATACTTCCTGTGTCTCTCAAACAAAGAAGGGTTGAAGCCAAAGGACTTTGAACCCCAAGAGTCTGGGAGGAAAAGAGACTGCGTCTACCAGGGAGACACTGGGACAGCCTGACGGGCCACAGGTGGGTGATTGCGAACTGGGAGAGATAAAACGGGCCATGTAGGCACAGAGGGGAGGGATCCTCTTCTGCAGAGAGACAAAGGAAGAGAAAGAGTGGCTGGGGCTGTATCTGGACAAGAGAAACCTCGAACCATGACAGAGAGGGATCCCATCTCTAACTGTGGGGCTTTCTCTGGACTGGGGCCGGCTGCCCCGTTCATGCACCTGAGGAGGAGGGGAGCCACCCCCAGGTTCTGTGGTAGGTCAGGAGCTCAGTCCACAGTAGGAGAAAGTGGTCCCCTTCCTGAAGTGCTGCGGGGCAGGACAAAACAAACCAGGACCACGTATGGGGCGGCATAGAGAGGCGCTTCCCCAGTGCCGGGGTGCACAGAGCAGGAGTTTAAATCCCAGCCAAGCGCCGGGGCACGGGAGTCAGAGGAGCAAGACAGACCGCGTCGTCCGTGCCCATGGTACAATGAGGACGGTTCAAACGGAGTGACTTGGGACACCGGGTCCCTGGAGAAGAGACTGGGGGATCGCCATTTTCCTCCCCACCACCACCAAGGTGGGGCCTCAGGGATGGGTCCGCGGGGCCCACAGTGGAGGCGGGACCCGCCTACAGCAAACCACTCTTCTCCGTGCCAGCAGGATAACTCCAGTATCTACTGAAACGGGATAGACATTGTGGAACCAGACGGACCCCTCCTCCAGACCAGTGCTGCTGCATTGCCTGGATTAATTCTAGGACAATTCTTGTTATTTAGATATATTCTTCCTTCCTTTTCTCCTTCTAACCTATTCCCTCCTCTAGGCTGGTTACTCTGGTTGTTGGTTTGGTTAAGCAGACGTACTTAACCCATTCTCTTGATACATGTTCTACACCTCCTTCTTTCCTTTCCTTTCTCTCTCTCTGGAATAATCAAGCCATATAGTTTCTCTGTCTGTGTAACTTTATCTTCGTCCCCCCACCCCCCACCCCCACCTCATTCTTTATTTTCCTTTCTCTCTCTCTCTCTCTCTCTCTCTCTCTCTCTCTCTCTCGATTAGGCCGTTTAGTCTCTCTGCCTGGTCAATGTTTATTTTTTCTTTTTCCACGCCCCTGTCGTTTCTCTCTTTGTATGTGCTCTTCCATCAGCACCGCCTCCACTCTGTTCTTTACTTGTAGCTGGTGTTTCTGGTTTTTTTTGCTTTTCAATTGTTATTTTGTTGGTTGGTTGGTTGGTTGGTTGGTTGAATTTCTTCCTTTCCAATTTGTATTACTTTTCTTTCTTTTTTAAATTGCCTTATTGTAATGGCTAGATGTTTCAGTACTCAGTCTCAGAGAGAGAAAATTTAGCCTCTCATCATTAAGTATGATATTACCTGGGGTTTTTTTTTTTAGATGCTCCTTTCAAGTTGAGGAAGCTTCTCTCTATTCCTTGTGTAGTGAGAGATTTTTCTTCCTGCAATCATGAATGGATGTTGGATTTTGTCAAGTCCTTTTACTGTGCAAATTATGTGCCAATACTGTTGATCAGCTGGGTTGCATTAACTGACTTTTGAATATTTAACCAGACTTGTATACCTGCACTAAATCCTACTTGATTGTGGCGTATTATATTTTTTATACATTATTGGTTGGATTTCATTTGTTAAATTTTGGTGAGAGGATTCTTGAATTTATATTCCAGAGCGGATAGTTGTTTCTCATTTTCTTTTTTATATGCAATCTTTGTCTTGTTTTGCATCTGGGCCATTCTGCCTTCACAAAATGAGTTGAGAAGTGTTCCTTCTTCTGCTGTGTGTGTGTAAAATTGGTGTTATTTTCTTTGAATGTTTGGTGAAATTGTCCAGTGAAACTGTTTGGTCTTGGAGTTTTCTTTTAATATGTATTCCTTTTTTTTTTAAGTGTTATATGTATATTCAGTTTGTAATTTCTTGGCTCTGTTTTGGTAGTTTGTGGTTTTGAGGATTGGTCCATTTTTAACCCGGTGTCAAACTAAATAAACATAAATTTACGTTTTGTATCCCTTATTTTTTGAATTTTTTATAATTCTTGTAAAATATACATAACATAAAATTTACTATCTTAACCATTCTTAAGTGTACATTTCAGTAGTGTTAAATACATTCACAGTGTTGTACAAGCAATCTCTAGACATTTTTCATCTTACACAACTGAAATTCTATAACCATTAAACAACAATTCTCAATTGCCCCCACAGTCCCCTCCCAGGACCTGACAACCACCATTCAATTTTATGTCTCTATGATTACTGTTTTATACATTTCATATAGGTGGAATCATACAGTATTTGTCTTTTTGTCACTGGTATATTTCACTTAGCACTATGTCCTCAAGTGTCATCCACTTTGTACTTTGTCAGAATTTCCTTCATTTTTAAGGCTGAATAATATTTCACTGTAAGAATATAAAACATTTGTTTATCCACTCATCCACTGATAGACGCTTGAGTTGCTTCAACATTTTTTGGCTATTGTGGGAAATGCTCCTATGAACAGGGGTATACAAATATCTCTCTGAGACCTTGATTTCAATTGTTTTGGATATATACCTAAAAGTGGAATTGCTGGATCATATGGTAATTCTATTTTTAATTTTTTGAGGAACCACCATAGTGTTTTCCATAGTGATGACACCATTTTACATTGCCACCACATTACTCAGGACTCCAATTTCTCCACATCCTCACCAACACTTGTTATTTTCTGTTGTTTTTTTTTGTTGTTGTTGTTCTTGTTATTAGAGGATTGGCAAAACTATACAGAACATTTAATTTGCAATTCAAATGACAATTCTGGTGTTACATATATGAGATACTAATAAGTATCAACTGCAGCTAGGTTCTTGCCTTGATTCCGCTAGTTTTTAGCATCAGGTGGGCCAAAATTGAAAGCCAGATCATCTTCATTAGAATGTTAAATGGTTTAAACTATTTCCTTTCCTCTATAAATTTGGTTTTTGAAAGCCCAAGTTGTAAGCTATGCTTTTTTAAAGCCATACTTTTCTTTTGAAGTGATTCTTTTTTTAATTGAAGTATAGTTGACACACAGTTATATTAGTTTCAGCCATAGTAATAGTGACTCAACAGCAGTATACATTATACTATGCTCACTACAGGTGTAGCTACTGCCATCTATCACCACACAGTGCTATCACAATACCATTGACTATATTCCTTATGTTGTACCGTTCATCCCTGTGACTTATTCATTCCATACCTGGAAGCCTGTATTTCATACTCCCCTTTACACATTTTGCCCATTCTGTCCCATGCCCCTCTAGCAACCACCAGTTTCTTCTCTGTATTTATAGGCCTGTTTCTGGTTTTTCTTTGCTTGTTTGTTTTGTTCTTTAGATTCCACATATAAGTGAAATCATATGGTATGTTTCTATCTCTGTCTTACTTATTTCAATGCTTCAATAAACATAGAAGTGCATAGTATCTTTTCAAGTTAGTGTTTATATTTTTCTTGGGTAAATACCCAGCACTGGAATTACTGAATCATATGGGATTTCTATTTTTAATTTTTTGAGGGACCTCCATACTGTTTTCCATAGTGGTTACATCAATTTACATTTGTGATAAAAGTGTACCAGGTTTCCTTTTTGTCCACATCCTCACCAACACTTCTTATTTCTTGTCTTTTTGATACTAACCATTCTTTTTTAAGATTTTCTTAAATATATTTTGAGAGAGAGAGAGAGAGAGAGAGAGAGAGAGAGAACAAATCATGGAGGGGCACAGAGTGTGGGGGAGATTGAGAATCTGAAGCAGGCTCTACACCACCAGTGCAGAGCCTGATCTGGGGCTTGAACTCACAAACCATGAGATCTGATCAAAAGTCAGACGCTTAACTGACTGAGCCACCCAGGCGCTCCCATATTAGCCATTCTTACAGCAGTTTTTCTAATTATTTTTTCATGACATATAATTTTCCATTTTTTTACTTTTAACCTACCTACATCATTATTTTTGAAGTGAGATTCATGTAGATACCAGACAGTTGGAATGTGATTATTTATCCTTCTTTGAATCTCTGCCTTTTAATTGGTGTGTTTAGACCCTGTACATTTAAATTAATTATTTATGTGGAAGAGATTAAGTTCACTATTTTATTATTTGTTTCTGTTAGTTTCTTCTGTTACCCATTCTGTTACTGTTTGTTTGTGTTTTTTTTTTTTTGCCTTCCTGTGGGTTATTTCAATATTTTTTAGGACTCCGTATTGAATTATTTTAGTGTTTTGGAATATATAATTTTGAATAGTTTTCATTGTGGTTGCTCTTGGTATTACCATATGTATACATAACTTATAACTGCCTACTGCTCTTTCTGTTTTACCATGTGAGTTGAAACCTTAATTTTATTTATGTCACATTAGCTTCCCAATTTTTTGTAGCCAAATACACAGAATGTTAAATTGGTGATGTTTACCATTTTTAACTGCACATTTCAATGGAATCAAGCACATTCCCAATGTTACTCAGCCATCACCACCATCTATTTCCAAAACCTTTTTGTCACTCCAAGAAGAAACTCTATTAACCATTAAATAACTTGCCATTGCCCCTATTCCTATCCCAGAAACCACTATTGTCTTTACACAATGAATATGACCATTTTAGGTTTATTATTTTTTTAATATGAAATTTATTGTCAAATTGGTTTCCATACAACACCCAGTGCTCATCCCAACAGGTGCCCTCCTCACTACCCATCACCCACCCACCCCTCCCTCCCACCCCCATAAACCCTCAGTTTGTTCTCAGTTTTTAATAGTCTCTTATATTTTGCCTCCCTCCCTCTCTAACCTTTTTTTTTTATTTCCCTCACCAATGGTCTTCTGTTAAGTTTCTCAGGATACACATAAGAGTGAAAACATATGGTATCTGTCTTTCTCTGTATGACTTATTTCACTTAGCATAACACTCTCCAGTTCCATCCACGTTGCTACAAAAGTCCATATTCCATTCTTTCTCATTGCCATGTAGTATTCCATTGTGTATATAAACCACAATTTCTTTATCCATTCATCAGTTGATGGACATTTAGGCTCTTTTCATAATTTGGCTATTGTTGAAAGTGCTGCTATAAACATTAGGGGTACAAGTGCCCCTATGCATCAGTACTCCTGTATCCCTTGGGTAAATTCCTAGCAGTGCTATTGCTTGGTCATAGGGTAGATCTATTTTTAACTTTTTGAGGACCCTACTAAAGAATGAATGGGTCAACCAGGCAATTAGAGAAGAAATTTAAAAATATATGGAAACAAATGAAAATGCAAAGGCAACAACCCCAACGCTTTGGGATGCAGCAAAGGCAGTCCTGAGAGGAAAATACATTGCAATCCAGGCTTATCTCAAGAAACAAGAAAAATCCCAAATACAAAAGCTAACAGCACACCTAAAGGAAATAGAAGCTGAGCAGCAAAGACACCCCAAACCCAGCAGAAGAAGACAAATAATAAATACCAGAGCAGAGGGGCGCCTGGGTGGCGCAGTCGGTTAAGCGTCCGACTTCAGCCAGGTCACGATCTCGCGGTCCGTGAGTTCGAGCCCCGCGTCGGGCTCTGGGCTGATGGCTCAGAGCCTGGAGCCTGTTTCCGATTCTGTGTCTCCCTCTCTCTCTGCCCCTCCCCCGTTCATGCTCTGTCTCTCTCTGTCCCAAAAATAAATAAACGTTGAAAAACAAAAAATTTAAAAAAAAATACCAGAGCAGAAATAAACAATATAGAATCTAAAAAAACTGTAGAGCAGATCAATGAAACCAAGAGTTGGTTTTTTGAAAAAATAAACAAAAGTGACAAACCTCTAGTCAGGCTTCTCAAAAAGAAAAGGGAGAGGACCCAAAGAGATAAAATCATGAATGAAAATGGAATTATTACAACCAATCCCGCAGAAATACATGCAATTATCAGGGAATACAATGAAAAATTATATGCCAACAAACTGGACAACCTGGAAGAAATGGACAAATTCCTAAACACCCACACTCTTCCAAAACCCAAACAGGAGGAAATAGAAAGCTTGAACAGACCCATAACCAGCGAAGAAATTGAATCAGTTATCAAAAATCTCCCAGCAAATAAGAGTCCAGGACCAGATGGCTTCCCTGGGGAATTCTACCAGACATTTAAAGCAGAGATAATACCTATCCTTCTCAAGCTGTTCCAAAAAATAGAAAGGGAAGGAAAATTTCCAGTCTCATTCTATGAAGCCAGCATTACTTTCATTCCCAAACCAGACAGAGACCTAGCAAAAAAAGAGAACTTTAGGTACATTATTTAAATAGAATCATACAATATTTATCCTTTTGTGTCTGGATTATTTCACTTAGCATAATATCTTCAAGGTTTATCCACATGGTAGCATATATCAGAAATTCATTCTTTTTTATGATGAATATTATTCCATTGTATATATAACACACTGTGTTTATTTATCTTTTGATGAACATGAAGGTTATTTCCCCACAATTTGGCTATTGTGAATAATGCTGCAATAAGCACTTACATACAGCTATCTGTTTAAATCCTGGCTTTCAATTTCTTTGGGTAGACATCAAGGAGTGCAATTGCTGGACCATGTAGTAATTCAATGTTTACCTTTTTAAGGAACCACCAATTGTTTTCCATAGGAACTACACTATTTTACATTCTCACCAAAAATTCTCAAGGGTTCAATTTTCTGTAATCTTTCTAACGTTTATTTTCTCTCTTAAAATTTTTTCCCCATTTTTATTAAGTTTTTAATTTTAATTCAAATATAATTAACAAAAGGGTTATATTAATTTCAGGTGCAAAATATAGTGATTTAACAATTCTATACATTACTCAGTGCTCATTATGATAAGAGTCCTCTTAATCGCCATCCCCTATTTCACCCACTACCCCTCTGGTAACCATCAGTTTGTTCTCTATAGTGAAGAGTCTCTTCCTTCCTTCCTTCCTTCCTTCCTTCCTTCCTTCCTTCCTTCCTTCTGTTCTTTCTCCCTTCCTTCCTTCCTTCCTTCTTCCTTCCTTCCTTCCTTCCTTCCTTCCTTCTTTCTTTCTTTCCTTCCTTCCTTCCTTCCTTCCTTCCTTCCTTCTGTTCTTTCTCCCTTCCTTCCTTCCTTCCTCCTTCCTTCCTTCCTTCCTTCCTCCTGTCCTTCCTTCCTTCCTTCCTTCCTTCCTTAAATTTTAATTCCAAAATAGATATCATACAGTGATATTACTTTCAGGTGTACAATATAGTGATTCCACAATTCCATACCACATCCAGTGCTCATCACAACAACTGCATTCCTTAATCTGCACCTCACATTTCAGCCATATCCCCACTCACTTCCACTCTAGTAGGCATCAGTTTGTTCACTATAGTTAAGAGTCTGTATTTTGTTTTCTCTCTCTTTTTCCTTTGCTCATTTTTTTGGTTTCTTAAATTCCACATGAGTAAAATTATAAGGTATTTGACTTTCCCCGACAGACTTATTTCACTTAACATTATACAATCTAGATCCAGCCACATTGTTGCAAATGGCAGCATTTCATTCTTTTCAATTACTGAATAATATTCCATTATATATGTATGTATTTATAATGTATGTATAATGTATATATGTATATAATATATATGTGTATATATGTGTGTGTGTATATATATAAATATGCCACATTTTCTTTATCCATTTATCTATTGTTGGACATTTGAGCTGCTACCATAGTAAGGCTTTTATAAAAAAAAACAAAGGAGTGCATGTATCGCATTGAATTAATGTTTTGTATTTTTTTTTGGTAAATACCAATATTGTGATTAGTGGATCATAGGATACTTCTTAGTTAAAATTTTGAGGAAACTCAACACTGTTTTCTAGAGGCGTTGCACCAGTTTTCATTCCCAACAGTGCATTAAGGTTCCTTTCTCTCCATATGCTCACCAAGGCTTGCTGTTTCTTGTGTTTTGTTTTGTTTTTTATAATTTATTGTCAAGTTAGCTAACTTATAGTGTATACAGTGTAGTCTTGGCTGCAGGAGTAGATTCCCATGATTCATCACTTACATACAACACCCAGTGTGTATCCCAACAAGTGCCCTCCTCAATGCCCATCACCCGTTTTCCCTGCCCCCACCAACCTTCTACCCCCATCAACCCTCAGTTTGTTCTCTGTATTTAAGAGTCTCTTATGGTTTGCCTCCCTCTCTGTAACTTATTTTTCTTTCCCTTCCCCTATGGTTTTCTGTTAAGTTTCTCAAATTCTTCATATGAGTGAAAGTATATGATATCAATCTTTCTCTGACTGACTTATTTCACTTTGCATAATACCGTCCAGTTCCACCCACGTTGTTGCAAATGGCCAGATTTCATTCTTTCCCATTGCCAAGTAGTATTCCATTGTGTATATAGAAACAGATATAGATATAGATATAGATATATAGATATATATACACCAATTATTTATCCATTCATAAGTTAATGGACATTTGGGCTCTTTCCATAATTTGACTATTATTGATAGCACTGCTATAAACATTGGGGTGCATGTGCTCCTAAGAACCAACATTCCTGTATCTTTTGGATAAATTCCTAGTAGTGCTATTGCTAGGTCATAGGGTAATTTTATTTTTAATTTTTTGAGGAACCTCCACACTGTTTTCCAGAGTGGCTGCACCAGTTTGCATTCCCACAAACAGTGTAAGAATGTTCCCCTTTCTCCACATCCTTGCTAACATCTGTTGTTTCCTAGGTTGTTAATTTTAGCTACTCTGACTGGTGTGAGGTGTTATCTCAGTGTGGTTTTGATTTGTATTTCCCTGATGATGAACAATGTTGAGCTCCTTTTCATGTGTCTATTAGCTATCTGGACGTCTTCTTTGGAAAAGTGTCTATTCATCATGTATTCTGCCCATTTCTTCACTGGATTATTTGTTTTTCAGGTGTTGAGTTTGTTAAGTTCTTTATAGATTTTTGATACTAACCCTTCATCTGATATATCATTTGCAAATATCTTCTCCCATTCTGTAGGCTACCTTTTAGTTTTGTTGATTGTTTCCTTTGCTGTGCAGAGGCTGTTCATCTTTATGAGGTCCAATAGTTCATTATTTCTTTTGTTTCCCTTGCCTCCAGAGACATGTCTAATAAGAAGTTGCTATGGCCAAGATCAAAGAAGTTATTGAGTGTGTCCTCCTCTAGGATTTTGGTGATTTCCTTTCTCACGTTTAGGTTTTTCATCCATTTTGAGTTTGCTTTTGTGTACAGTGTAAGAAAGTGGTCTAATTTTACTCTTCTATGTTGCTGTCCAGGTTTCTAAGCACCATTTGTTGAAGAGACTCTTTTTTCCATGGGATACTCTTTCCTGCTTTGTCAAAGATTAGTTGGCCATAGATTTGTGGGTCCATTTCTGGGTTCTCTATTATGTTTCATTGATCTATGTGTTTGTTTTTGTGCCAGTACCGTACTTTCCCGATGATTACAGCTCTGTAATACAGCTTGAGGTCGGGAATTGTGATGTGTCCAGCTTTGGTTTTCTTTTTCAAGATTGATTTGGGTTTTCAGGGTCTTTTATGGTTCCATACAAATTTGGGGGTCATTTTTTATAGCTCTATGAAGAATGTTGGTGTTATTTTGAGAGGGATTGCATTTAATGTGTAGAGTGCTTTAGGAAGTATAGACATTTTACCAATATTTGTTTTTCTAATCCATGAGCATGGAATGTTTTTAAATTTCTTTGTGTCTTCTTCAATTTCTTTCATAATCTTTCTCTAGTTTTCAGTGTGTAGATTCTCCTCCTCTTTGGTTAGGTTTATTCCTAGGTATTTTATGGTTTTTGTTGCAATTGTCAATGGGATCAATTCCTTGATTTCTCCTTCTGCTGCTTAAGCAGCAATAATGAATTATTGGCATATAGAAATGCAACTGATCTCAGTACATTGATTTTATATCCTGCAACTTTGCTGAATTCATGTATCAGTTCTAGCAGTTTTTCATTGGAATCCCACATAGAGTATCATGTCATCTGTGAGGAGTGAATGTTTGACTTCCTCCTTGCTGAATGGATGCCTTTTATTTCTTTTTGTTGTCTGATTGCTGAGACTACGACTTCCAACACTATGTTGGACACAACAGTGGTGAGAGTGGACATCCTTGTCGTGTTCCTGACCTTAGAGAGAAGGCTCTCAGTTTTACCTCATTGAGCATGATATTAGCTGTGTGTCTTTTGTATATGGCCTTTATGATGTTGAGGTATGTTCTTTCTATCCCTACTTACTTGAGGGTTTTTATCAAGAAAAGATGCTGTGTGTTGTCAAATGGTTTCTTTGCATCTATTGAGAGGATCATGCAGTTCTTATCCTTTCTTTTATTAATGTGATGTATCCACGTTGATTGGCTTTTGGATATTGAACTAGCCCTGCAGCCCAGGAATAAATCCCATTTGATAGTGGTGAATAATTCTATTAATGTATTGTTGGTTCTGGTTTTCTAGATAGTATCTTGTTGAGACTTTTTGCATCCCTGTTCATCAGGGAAATTGGTCTGTAATTCTTCTTCTTAGTGGGGTCTTTGGTTTTGGCATCAAGGTAATGCTGGTCTCATAGAATGAGTTTGGAAATTTCCTCCCATTTCTATTTTTTGGAGCAGCTTCAAAAGAATAAGTCTAAACTCTTCTTTAAATGCTTGGTAGTGGGGCGCCTGGGTGGCTCGGTCGGTTAAGCGTCTGACTTCGGCTCAGGTCATGATCTCACGGTCCGTGGGTTCAAGCCCCGCGTCGGGCTCTGTGCTGACAGCTCAGAGCCTGGAGCCTGTTTCAGATTCTGTGTCTCCCTCTCTCTGTGACCCTCCCCCGTTCATGCTCTGTCTCTCTCTGTCTCAAAAATAAATAAACGTTAAAAAAAATTTAAATGCTTGGTAGAATTCCCCTGGGAAGCCATTCAGCCTTAGACTCTTGTGTGTTGGCAGATTTTTTTTTTAATTACTGATTCAATTTCTTTACTTGTTATGGGTCTGTTCAAATATTCTATTTCTTATTGATTCAGTTTTGGTAGTTTAGATATGTCTAAGAATTTACCCATTTCTTCCAGATTCCCAAATTGTAGGCATACAATTGCTCATAATATTCTCTTATTATTGTTTGTATTTCTGCGGTGGTGGTTGTGATCTGCCCTCTAATATTCGTGATTTTATTTATTTGGGTCCTTTCTTTTGATCTATCTGGCTAGGGGGTTATCAATTTTGTTAATTATTTAAAGAACCAGCTCCTGGTTTCATTGATCTCTTCTACTGTTATTTTTTATTTTTTTATTTTTTTTATTTTATCATTGATTTCTGCTATAATCTTTATTATTTCCCTTCTGCTGGTTTTTGGCTTTCTTTGCTGTTATTTTTTCAGCTCTTTAAGCTGCAAGGTTAGGGTGTGTATCCAAGACCTTTCTTCCTTCTTTAGGAAGGCCTGAATTGCTATATACTTCCCTCTTATGACCATCTTTGCTGTATCCCAAAGATTTTGGAATGTTGTGCTTCATTTTCATTGGCTTCCATATACTTTTTAATTTCCTCTTTAATTTCTTGGTTAACACAATCATTCTTTTTTTTAAATATGAAATTTATTGTCAAATTGGTTTCCATACAACACCCAGTGCTCATACCAACAGGTGCCCTCCTCAACCCATCACCCACCCACCCCTCCCTCCCACCACCCATAAACCCTCAGTTTGTTCTCCGTTTTTAGGAGTCTCTTATGCTTTGGCTCCCTCCATATCTACCCATTTTTCCTTACCCTCCCCTTTGGTCTTCTGTTAGGTTTCTCAGGATCCACATAGGAGTGAAAACAATTGGAATCTGTCCTTCTATGTATGACTTATTTCACTTAGAATAACACTCTCCAGTTCCATGCACGTTGCTACAAAAGGCCATATTTCATTCTTTCTCATTTCCATGTAGTATTCCATTGTGTATATAAACCACAATTTCTTTATCCATTCGTCAGTTGATGGATATTTAGGCTCTTTCCATAATTTGGCTATTGTTGACAGTGCTGCTATAAACACTGGGGTACACGTGCCCCTATGCATCAGCACTCCTGTATCCCTTGGGTAAATTCCTAGCAGTGCTACTGCTGGGTCAAAGGGTAGGTCTATTGTTAATTTTTTGAGGAACCTTCACACTGCTTTCCAGAGTGGCTGCACCAGTTTGCATTCCCACCAACAGTGCAAGAGGGTTCCCGTTTCTCCACATCCTCTCCAGTATCTACAGTCTTCTGATGTGTTCATTTTGGCCACTCTGACTTGCGTGAGGTGATATCTGAGTGTGGTTTTGATTTGTATTTCCCTGATGAGGAGCGACGTTGAGCATCTTTTCATGTGCCAGTTGGCCATCTGGATGTCTTCTTTAGAGAAGTGTCTATTCATGTTTTCTGCCCATTTCTTCACTGGATTATTTGTTTTTTTGGGTGTGGAGTTTGGTGAGCTCTTTATAGATTTTGGATACTAGCCCTTTGTCCGATATGTCATTTGCAAATATCTTTTCCCATTCCGTTGGTTGCCTTTTAGTTTTGTTGGTTGTTTCCTTTGCTGTGCAGAAGCTTTTTATCTTCATAAGGTCCCAGTAGTTCATTTTTGCTTTTAATTCCCTTGCCTTTGGGGATGTGTCAAGTAAGAGATTGCTACGGCTGAGGTCAGAGAGGTCTTTTCCTGCTTTCTCCTCTAAGGTTTTGATGGTTTCCTGTCTCACATTCAGGTCCTTTATACATTTTGAGTTTATTTTTGTGAATGGTGTGAGAAAGTGGTCTAGTTTATTCTTCTGCCTGTTGTAGTCCAATTCTCCCAGCACCATTTGTTAAAGAGACTGTCTTTTTTCCATTGGATGTTCTTTCCTGCTTTGTCAAAGAGTAGTTGGCCATACTTTTGTGGGTCTAGTTCTGAGGTTTCTATTCTATTCCATTGGTCTATGTGTCTGTTTTTGTGCCAATACCATGCTGTCTTGAAGATTACAGCTTTGTGGTAGAGGCTAAAGTCTGAGATTGTGATGCCTCCTGCTGTGATCTTCTTCACAATTTCTTTGGCTATTCGGGGCCTTTTGTGGTTCCATACAAATTTTGGGATTGCTTGTTCCAGCTTCAAGAAGAATGCTGGTGCAATTTTGATTGGGATTGCATTGAATGTGTAGATAGCTTTGGGTAGTATTGACATTTTGACAATATTTATTCTTCCAATCCATGAGCACGGAATGTTTTTCCATTTCTTTGTATCTTCTTCAATTTCCTTCATAAGCTTTCTATAGTTTTCAGCATACAGATCTTTTACATCTTTGGTTACAATTATACCTAGGTATTTTATGCTTCTTGGTGAAATTGTGAATGGGATCAGTTTCTTTTATTATATTTCTGTTGCTTCATTTTTAGTGTACAAGAATGCAACTAATTTCTGTACATTTATTTTGTATCCTGCGACTTTGCTGAATTTATGTATCAGTTCTAGCAGACTTTTGGTGGAGTCTATCGGGTATTCCATGTATAATATCATGTCATCTGCAAAAAGTGAAAGCTTCATCTTTGCCAATTTTGATGCCTTGGATTTCCTTTTGTTGTCTGATTGCTGATGCTAGCACTTCCAACACTATGTGAAACAACAGCAGTGATTGTGGACATCCCTGTCGTGCTCCTGATCTCAGGGAGAAAGCTATCAGTTTTTCCCCATTGAGGATGATATTAGCTGTGGGATTTTCATAAATGGCTTTTATGATGTTTAAATATGTTCCTTCTACCCCGACTTTTTCAAGGGTTTTTATTAAGAAAGGATGCTGAATTTTGTCAAATGCCTTTTCTACATCGATTGGCAGGTTATATGGTTCTTATTTTTTTCTTTTATTAATGTGATGTATCACATTGATTGATTTGTGAATGTGGAACCAGCCCTGCATCCCAGGAATGAATCCCACTTGATCATGGTGAATAATTCTTTTTATATGCTGTTGAATTCGATTTGCTAGTATCTTATTGAGAATTTTTGCATCCATATTCATCAGGGATATTGGCCTGTAGTTCTCTTTTTTGGCTGGGTCTCTGTCTGGTTTAGGAATCAAAGTAATCCTGGATTCATAGAATGAGTCTGGAAATTTTCCTTCCCTTTCTATTTTTTGGAATAACTTGAGAAGTACAGGTATTATCTCTGCTTTAAATGTCTGGTAGAATTCCCCCTGGGAAGTCATCTGGTCCTGGACTCTTATTTTTTGGGAGATTTTTGATAACTGATTCAATTTCTTCGCTGGTTATGGGTCTGTTCAAGTTTTCTATTTCTTCCTGTTTGAGTTTTGAAAGTGTGTGGGTGCTTAGGAATTTGTCCATTTCTTCCAGGTTGTCCAGTTTGTTGGCATATAATTTTTCATCGTATTCCCTGATAATTGCTTGTATCTCTGAGGGATTGGTTGTAATAATTCCATTTTCATTCATGATTTTATCTCTTTGGGTCCTCTCCCTTTTCTTTTTGGGAAGCCTGACTAGAGGTTTGTCACTTTTGTTTATTTTTTCAAAAAACCAACTCTTGGTTTCATTGATCTGCTCTACAGTTTTTTTAGGTTCTATATCGTTTATTTCTGCTCTGGTATTTATTATTTGTCTTCTTATGCTGGGTTTGGGGTGTCTTTGCTGCTCAGCTTCTATTTCCTTTAGGTGTGCTGTTAGCTTTTGTATTTGGGATTTTTCTTGTTTCTTGAGATAAGCCTGGATTGCAATGTATTTTCCTCTCAGGACTGCCTTTGCTGCATCCCAAAGCGTTGGGGTTGTTGCCTTTGCATTTTCATTTGTTTCCATATATTTTTAAATTTCTTCTCTAATTGCCTGGTCGACCCATTCATTCTTTTGCGTGTTCTTTAACCTCCATGGTTTTGGAGGTTTTCTAGACTTTTTCCTGTGGTTGATTTCAAGCTTCATAGCATTGTGGTCTGAAATTATGCATGGTATGATCTCAATTCTTGTATACTTATGAAGGGCTGTTTTGTGACCCAGTATGCGATCTATCTTGGAGAATGTTCCATGTGCACTCAAGAAGAAAGTATATTCTGTTGCTTTGGGATGCAGAGTTCTAAATAGATCTGTCAAGTCCATCTGATCCAATGTATCATTCAGGGCCCTTGTTTCTTTATTGACCGTGTGTCTAGATGATCTATCCATTTCTGTAAGTGGAGTGTTAAATCCCCTGCTGTTACCACATTCTTATCAATAAGGTTGCTTATGTTTGTGAGTAATTCTTTTATGTATTTGGGGGCTCCTGTATTCATTGCATAAACATTTATAATTGTTAGATCTTCCTGATGGATAGACTCTGTAATTATTACATAATGCCCTTCTTCATCTCTTGTTACAGCCTTTAATTTGAAGTCTAGTTTGTCTAATATAAGTATGGCTATTCCAGCCTTTTTTGACTTTCAGTAGCGTGATAGATAGTTCTCCATCCTCTCACTTTCAATCTGAGGGTGTCCTCAGGTCTAAAATGAGTCTTTGGTAGATAGAAAATCAATGGGTCTCATTTTTTTTATCCATTCTAATACCGTATGTCTTTTGGTTGGAGCATTTAGTCCATTTACATTCAGTGTTATTATTGAAAGATATGTATTTAGAGTCATTGTGATGTCTGTAGGTTTCATGCTTTTAGTGATGTCTCTGGTATTTTGTCTCACAGAGTCCCCCTGAGGATCTCTTGTAGGGCTGGTTTAGTGGTTATGAATACCTGCATTTTTCGTTTGTTTGGGAAGACCTTTATCTCTCCTTCTATTCTAAATGACAACTTGCTGGATAAAGGATTCTCGGCTGCATATTTTTTCTGTTTGTCACATTGAAGATTTCCTGCCATTTTTTTCTGGCCTGCCAAGTTTCAGTAGACACATCCATCACGAGTTTTATTGGTCTCCCTTTATATGTTAGAGCATGTTTATCCCTAGCTGCTTTCAGAATTCTCTCTTTATCCTTTTATTTTGCCAGATTCCCTATATATGTCGTGTAGAGGATCGATTCAAGTTTTGTCTGAAGGGAGTTCTCTGTGCCTCTTGTATTTCAATGCCTTTTTCCTTCCCCAGTTCAGGGAAGTTCTCAGCTATGATTTCTTCAAGTACACCCTCAGCACCTTTCCCTCTCTCTTCCTCCTCTGGAATCCCAATTATGCATATATTATTTTGTTTAATTATGTCACTTAGTTCTCTTAGTCTCCCCTCATACTCCTGGAATTTTTTTATCTCTCTTTTTCTCAGCTTCTTCTTTTTCCATAATTTTATCTTCTAATTCACCTATTTTGTCCTCTGCCTCTTCATTCCAAGCTGTGGTTGTCTCCATTTTATTTTGCATCTCATTTATAGCATTTTTTAGCTCCTCCTGACTGTTTCTTAGTCCCTTGATCTCTGTAGTAATAGATTCGCTGCTGTCCTCTATACTTTTTTTCAAACCCAACCATTAATTGTATGACTATTATTTTAAATTCATTTTCTGCTATATTGCTTAAATCGTTTTTGATCAGTTCGTTAGCTGTCGCTACTTCCTGGAGTTTCTTTGGAAGAGAATTCTTCTGTTTCATCATTTTGGGTAGTCCCTGTGGTAGCTCCAAACTGCAGGGCACTTCCCCTGTGCTGTCTGGAGAAACTTGTGTTGGTGGGCAGGGCTGCAGTCAGACCCGATGTCTGTCTCCAGCCCACTGCTGGGGCCACAGTCAGACTGGTGTGTAGCTTATCTTCCCCTCTCCCAGGGGCAGACTCACTGTAGAGTGGTGTGGCCTCTGTCTGGGCTACTTGCACACTTCCAGGTTTTTGCTGCTTCGGTGGGATCTGGCGTATTAGCCGGGGTGGATCTACTAGGTGCACAGGGGTGGGAGGGGCCGCCTCAGCTCGCTTTGTCTTTGGTGGTCCACTTTGGTAGGGGCTTTGTGGCATCAGGAGGGAGGCTGACCCGTCAGAGGGATAGATCCACAGAAGCATAGCATTGGGTGTTTGCACAGTGCAAGCAAGTTCATGACAGGAACTAGTTCCTTTGGGATTTTGGCTGGGGGATGGCTGAGGGAGATGGCGCTTCCCAGCACCTTTGTTCCCCACCAAGCTGAGCTCTGTCCTCTGGGGCTCAACAACTCTCCCTCCCATTGTCCTTTAGCCTTCCCGCTCTCTGAGCAGAGCTGTCGACTTATAACATTCCAGATGTTAAGTTCTGCTGGCGCTCAGAACACATTCTCTCCGGCCCCTCTGCTTTTGCAAGCCATACTTGGGGGCTCTGCCTTGCCGGACGGGCTGCCCCTCCACTTCCCTGGCTCCCTCCCTCCAGTCTGTGTAGTGCGCACCGCCTCTCCGCCCTTCCTACCCTCTTCTGTGGGCCTCTCGTCTATGCTTGGCTCCGGAGAGTCCATTCTGCTAGTCTTCTGACGGTTTTCTGGGTAAGTTAGGCAGATGTGGGTGTAATCTAAGCAATCAGCAGGACGCGGTTAGCCCAGAATTCTCCAACCCCGCCATCTTCCTCAATCTCTAACTCATTCATTCTTTAGTAGGATGTTCTTTGGTCTCCAAGTATTCACGGTCTTTCCAATTTTTTTCTTGTAGTTGATTTCTAGTTTCATAGCGTTGTGGTCTGAAGATATTCATGGTATGATCTCAATATTTTTGTACTTGTTGAAGGCTGATTTGTGACCCAGTATGTGATGTATTCTGGAGAATGTTCCATATGCACTTGAGAAGAATGTGTATTCTGCTGTTTTAGGATGAAATGTTCTGAATATATGTTAAGTCCATCTTGTTCAGTGTGTCATTTAAAGCCATTGTTCCCTTGTTGATTTTCCACTGAAATGTTGCTGTAAGTGAGGTGTTAAAGTCCCCTACTATTATGGTATTATTATCAATGAGTTTCTTTATGTTTGTGATTGATTTATATATTTGGGTGCTTTCACATTGGGGGTCAGTTGTGGCATTTTTACCTTTGACCTGACTAGATTTTCGTTCTTTTATCTCTACAAAAAGGGATTCTCGGGCACCGTCTATGCTTTTTTCAAGCCCAGCTAGTATCCTTATAATTGTTGTTTTACATTCTAGTTCAGACATCTTAATTACATCTGCACTTACTAAATCCCTGGCCATCATTTCTTTCTGTTCTTCCTTTTGGGGTGAATTCCTCCATCTTTTCATTTTGGTGGAAGAAATAAAAATTAATAAAATAAAATTTAAATTTAAAAATTAAAAATTAAAAACAAAACAACAAAAATCAAAAAGGGGAAGCTAAGCCCTATGTGTTTTGGTCTGCTTTTTGAAAGAAGCTTCATAGAAAAGAAAAAAAGAGAAAGGAAAAAGAAATTAAAAAAATTAAATATTAAAAATAAATTTAAATAATAAAACAGAATTAAATAAAATAAAGAAAATAGAATATAATAAAAAAAATTTGCTCTTTCTGCATCCAGGAAAGAAAAAGAAAAGAAAGAAAGAAAAGGGAAAACAACAGAAGCAAAAGCAGAAGAAAAGAAAATGAACAAGCAAACAGAATGAAACCTGAATGAAATTAGATCCAGTTTCCCCTAGAACTGAAAATTTTTCAGCACATTATGGTCCGTAGAACAAACAAGCGGAAGGTATTTGTGTTGGTCTTCTGGGGGATCTGCTTGTGCTGGGGGTGCAGGTTGGAGAGGCTTGATGTAACAGTTCCATTCTCCACTTGGTGTTGCTTTAACTCACTAGGGTCAATCTGTGTGCACTCACCTGCACGCATGTGTATTAGGGGTGAAAATGGCTTCACCCACTCTCTAGTCTCTGATGCCAGAATTTTGTTCCCTCAAAGACACGCAATCAATCACCTCTCCCCTGTCTCAGACTTCTGTCCACTCCCTGCCTTTACCTTGCCTGTGTCCAAGCTGTCTGCCTGCCAGGTGGTGCTTCCCTCCAGAGTTTTATCTTAGATTGGGGCTGTTTCAAAACCCCACACTTCAGAGATCCCTGTGGTTTGGACCTGGGCTGATTCTCTGGAGGAGGGTCTCGGTGAGCATTGGCCAGGTACCAACTTGTCCCAGAAAACGTTGGCTTCATCACACAGAAGCAGAGGGTCAGAGTTTATGGTAAATCACAGCACACAACTGGCGCCAGGTTTTGCTGCACTCACCTGGTATCTTTGTCCCAATAGTAATAAACATGGCAGCTCTCTGGGATCCATAGGTACTTTTGCCCGTGGTGAAATTGTAATTCCCTACCAAATGCATTCCAACCAGCGTAACCACTTCTCTGCATGTGGCAAAAGGAACCCTCAAACCACACTGCCTGCTTCTGGGGATTCACTCTACTTCCTCACCGGAGCACCACCAGGCACTGAGCTCCAAAACTTCAGACTCCGTGCTCCACTGTTTCTAGAAAACTGGCAGTATTGAAACCCTCTCCTTTTTCTCCATCAATGATTTTTGGGAACAGATTTCTTGGCAGTCCCCTGCGAGTATTTTCACTCTTTCTCTCTCTTTCTTTCTGGCTACTTTCAGGAGGAGTGCTTTTCTTGCATGATCTTGACATGCTGCGCTCTCTCCTCCTTTCTTTTTTTTCTCCCTTTCTGCAGAAACGCTTCCATACCCTCCATGCTGCAAGGCTTTTCTCTCCCCCAATTCACCTCTTCACACCATGTGCCTACAAAGTTATCTGGCTCAAGTCATTCATATTGTTGTGTTAATCCTCAGGTCAATTTTCTAGTTGTTCAAAATGGCTTGATGTGGATCTAGCTGTGTTTCAAGGACAAGACAAGCTCAGGGTCCCCCTACTACTCTGTCATCTTGACAGTCTGTTTTAAATTCTAGTTTGTCTGATATAAGTATTGCTACTCCAGCTTTCATTTCATATCCTTTTTGCATGATAGATATTTCTCCATCTCCTCAGTTTCCACCTTCAGGTGTCTATATGTCTACAGTGAGTCTCTTGTAGGCAGCATATAGATGTGTTTTGTTTCTTATCAATTCTATCACCCTTACCCTTTTTATTGAAACATTTATTCCATTTACATTCAAAATAATTATTGATATATATTTATTGCCATTTCATTATTTATTTTGTGGTTGTTTTTGAAGATTTTCTGATCCTTTCTTGTCTTTCTCACTTTCATGGTTGCTGGTTTTCTTTACTGATATATTTGGATTTCTTTCTCTTTATTTTTTGCAAATTAATTAATAGGTTTTGATATATAGTTACCATTAGGTTTGGATATAACCACTTCTGCATATAGTAGTCTATATTAATTTGATGGTCGTTTAAGTTTGAACCCATTCTTTACCTCTCTTCTACCCACGTTTTAGGTATCTGTTGCCATCCTTGTATTATGTGAGTTCCTGGACTGATTTTTTGCATAAATATTTATTTTTACTGCTTTTGTGTTTCTTACCTTCGTATTGTCACTTTGGGTTTCTCCTTTCCACTCAAAGAATCCCCATTAATGTTTCTTACAGGACTGGTTCAGTGGTTATGAACTCCTCTAGATTTTGTTTGTCTGGAAAACTCTTTATCTCTCCTTCTATTCTGAATGATAACGTTGCTGGATAGAGTATTCTTGGCTGCAGGTTTTTCCCATTCAGCGCTTTGAACCTATCATGCCATTCCCTTCTGACTTACAAAGTTTCTGCTGTGAAAACCCTGCTAGCCTTATAGGGTTTCCCTTGTATTGGGTGTCTTCTTTTGTCTTGCTGCTTTAAAATTTTTTTTCCATCAGTACATTTTTCCATTTTAATTACAATATGTCTTGGTGTGGGTCCACTTTTGTTGATTTTGTTGGGGCTTCTCTGTGCCTCCTAGATCTGGATATCTGTTTCCTTCCCTAGATTAGGGAAGTTTTCAGCTATTATTTCTTCAAATAAATGTTTTACCCCCTTTTCACTCTCCTCCTTTTCTGGAACTTCTATAATATGAACGTTATTATATGTGACAGAGTCACTTAGTTCCCTAAGTCTATTTTCGTGTTGTATTATTCTTTTTTGTTTTGTTCAACTTGATTACTTTCTATTGCTCTGTCCTCTAGGTCATTAAATCTTACCTCTGCTTCATCCAGTCTGCTGTTCATTCCATCAAGTGTGTTTCTCATTTCATTTATTTATCTCTGCTATGTGATTACTTATCCCTGTGTTAGGGATCTCATGGATGGCTTCCACTCTTTTCTCAAGCCCAGTGAGTATCTTTGTGATCATTACACTAAATTCTGTATCGTGAATGTTAATTATATATGTTTTACTTAGATCTCTGGCCATGTCCTTCTCTTATTCTTTTATTTGGGATAAATTTTTCTGCCTTCTCATTTTGTTTAGTCTCTGTGTCCTTTCCTGTGTATTAGCAAAGTCAGCTACATCTCTTCTTAAGAGTAATGTCTTTATGAAGAAGAGATCCTGGAATATCCTGCCATGTAGTGTCCTTCTTCTCATAGGCCTGACACTTCAGGGAGTGTCTTCAATATGTAATGTGTATGCTGTACTCTTTAGTCCTGGCCACTTTATTCATCAGGCCAGTAGTCTGTAGAGACTCTCTTTGCCTATTGTGTTCAGTGCTTGGTCCCTGGTCTGAATGTGGTGTATTTTAACTATGTATCTCTGGTTTGTTTGTAAAATGAGACCTGTTGTCACTGCCACCAGAATCCAGGCTCTATACAGCTCTGACATTGGGAAACATGTTGTGAGTAAGGGTTTCAGTAGGTCTTCTGAGGCAGGAGGCCCAATGCCCTGGGATTGAAGTAAAGGTGACTGGGGGGGGCAGTTCTACCAAAGTGGGGAGATAGGGCTTGGTGTAAGCAAGTTTGGTAGCAAGTGTAGGCGTTGCACTGTCTCCCGCAGATGGCCCTGTGGTTACACTGAGGGGTGGAGAAGGGAAATGGCACTGGCCAGATCCTCCATTCTCAGAGGTGTCTCTTCATGAATGCTGTCTCCCTGGAATGCACTCTGAGATGAGCAAAAAACCTCTCCACTGTGTGCCCCAGGCACTTTTCAGATTGGCTTTTCCATGCTGTATGTCTACATGCTGTTTGCCCTGCCTTTTATCCAAGAGCAGCCCCAATGCCTTCCATGCTGTCTCCAAGATGACACCTCTGATATTTAAAACTCCAGGCTTTATGCTCTGCTGGTTTCAAGAACTCACAAAATTTGGCCATCTCTTTACTGGCCATTTACTATGGGGGATTTGTTTTACCAGTACAATTCCCTGTGTGTTAGTCTCTCTCTTACCCTTCTCTGTGACTGAAGCTCCCTCCCCACTGCAGCAGCCATGATCCATTTCTCTCCCAAACAGCATATACACATTTTTTACCTTCTTCAATGTAGCCTCTACTTTTTTTAACTTTTTAAATTTATTTTTGAAGGAGAGAGAGAGAGAGACAGACAGAGCATGAGCTGGGGAGGAGCAGAGAGAGAGGGAGACACAGAATTTGAAGCAGGCTCCAGGCTCTATGCTGTCAGCACAGAACCTGATGTGGGGCTCGAACTCACAAACTGCAAGATCATGACCTGAGCTGAAGTCGGACGCTCAACCGACTGAGCCACCCAGGCGCCTCCAAAGTAGTCTCTACTTTTAGTTGTGGAGTTTCTTCAGCCACTCTTCAGGCCAATTTCTCTGGGTAGTTAGAATGATTTAATAGTTATTTAGTTGTATTCATGGGAATAGGTAAGACTAGGATCCTCTTACTTACCACCATCTTCCCATTTATTTTTTTTTAATATGAAAAGTATTGTAAAATTGTTTTCCATACAACACCCAGTTAACATCCCAACAGGTGCCCTCCTCAATAACCATCATCCACCCTCCCCTTCCTCCCATTCCCAATTAAACCTCAGTTTGTTCTCAGTTTTTAAAAGTCTCTTATATTTTCATTCCCTCCCTCTCTCACCTCTTTTTTTTCTTCCCCTCCCCCATGGTCTTCTGTTAAGATTCTCAGGATCCACATAAGAGTGAAAACATATGGTATCTGTCTTTCTCTGTATGACTTATTTCACTTAGCATAACACTGTCCAGTTCCATCCACGTTGGTACATAGGCCATATTTCATTCTTTCTCATTGCCACGTAGCATTCCATTGTGTATATAAACCACAATTTCTTTATCCATTCATCACCTGATGGATATTTAGGCTCTTTCCATAATTTGGCTATTGTTGACAGTGCTGCTATAAACACTGCGGTACAAGTGCCCCTATGCATCATCACTCCTGTATCCCTTGGGTAAATTCCTAGCAGTGCTATTGCTGGGTCAAAGGGTAGGTCTATTGTTAATTTTTTGAGGAACCTCCACACTGTTTTCCAGAGCGACTACACCAGTTTGCATTCCCACCAACAGTGCAAGAGGGTTCCAGTTTATCCACATCCTCTCCAGCATCTATAGTCTCCTGATTGGTTCATTTTAGCCACTCTGACTGGCATGAGGTGGTATCCGAGTGTGGTTTTGATTTGTATTTCCTTGATGAGGAGCGACATTGAGCATCTTTTCATGTGCCTATTGGCTATCTGGATGTCTTCTTTAGAGAAGTGTCTATTCATGTTTTCTGCCCATTTCTTCACTGGATTATTTGCTTTTTCAGTGTGGAGTTTGGAGAGCTCTTTATAGATTTTGGATACTAGCCCTTTGTCTGATATGTCATTTGCAAATATCTTTTCCTACTCTGTTGGTTGCCTTTTAGTTTTGTTGATTATTTCCTTTGCAGTGCAGAAGCTTTTTATCTTCATAAGGTCCCAGTAATTCACTTTTGCTTTTAATTCCCTTGCCTTTGGAGATATGTCAAGTAAGACACTGCTGCAGCTCAGGTCAGAGGGTTTTTTTCCTGCTTTCTTCTCTAGGGTTTTGATGGTTTCCTGTCTCACATTCAGGTTCTTTATCCATTTTGAGTTTGTTTTTGTGAATGGTGTGAGAAAGTGGTCTAGTTTCATTCTTCTGCATGTTGCTGTCCAGTTCTCCCAGCACCGTTTGTTAGAGACTGTCTTTTTTCCATTGGATCTTCTTTCCTGCTTTGTCAAATATTAGTTGGCCATACTTTTGTGGGTCTAATTATGGAGTCTCTACTCTATTCCATTGGTCTATGTGTCTGTTTTTGTGCCAATACCATGCTGTCTTGATGATTACAGCTTTGTAGTGGAGGCTAAAGTCTGAGATTGTGATGCCTCCTGCTGTGATCTTCTTCACAATTTCTTTGGCTATTCTGGGCCTTTTGTGGTTCCATACAAATTTTAGGATTGTTTGTTCTAGCTTCGAGAAGAATGCTGGTGCAATTTTGATTGGAATTGCATTGAATGTGTAGATAGCTTTGGGTAGTATTGACATGTTAACAATATTTATTCTTCCAATATCTGAGCAGGGAATGTTTTTCCATTTCTTTGTATCTTCTTCAATTTCCTTCATAAGCTCTCTATAGTTTTCAGCATACAGATCTTGTACATCTTTGGTTACGTTTATCCCTAGGTATTTTATGCTTCTTGGTGCAATTGTGAATGGGATCAGGTTCTTTCTTTGTCTTTCTGTTGCTTCATTATTAGTGTATAAGAATGCAACTGAATTCTGTACATTCATTTTGTATCCTGAGACTTTCCAGAATTCATGTATCAGTTCTTTTTTTTTTTAATTTTTTTTCAACGTTTTTATTTTATTTTTGGGACAGAGAGAGACAGAGCATGAATGGGGGAGGGGCAGAGAGAGAGGGAGACACAGAATCGGAAACAGGCTCCAGGCTCCGAGCCATCAGCCCAGAGCCCGATGCGGGGCTCGAACTCACGGACCGCGAGATCGTGACCTGGCTGAAGTCAGACGCTTAACCGACTGCGCCACCCAGGCGCCCCATTCATATATCAGTTCTAATAGAATTTTGGTGGTGTCTATCAGGTTTTCCATGTATAATATGTCATCTGCAAAAAGTGAAAGCTTGACTTCATCTTTGCCAATTTTGATGCCTTGGATTTCCTTTTGTTGTCTGATTGCTGATGCTAGCACTTCCAACACTATGTGAAACAACAGAAGTGATTGTGGACATCCCTGTCGTGCTCCTGATCTCAGGGAGAAAGCTCTCAGATTTTCCCCATCGAGGATGATATTAGCTGTGGGCTTTTAATAAATGGCTTTTATGATGTTTAAATATGTTCCTTCTACCCCGGCTTTCTCGAGGGTTTTTATTAAGAAAGGATACTGAATTTTGTCAAATGCTTTTTCTACATCCATTGACAGGATTATATGGTTCTTAACTTTTCTTTTATTAATGTGATGTATCACATTGATTGATTTGTGAATGTGGAATCAGCCCTGCATCCCAGGAATGAATCCCACTTGATCATGGTGAATAATTCTTTTTATATGCTGTTGAATTCAATTTGCTAGTATCTTGTTGAGAATTTTTGCATCCATATTCATCAGGGATATTGGCCTGTAGTTCTCTTTTTTGGCTGTGTCTCTGTCTGGTTTAGGAATCAAAGCAATCCTGGATTCATAGAATGAGTCTGGAAGTTTTCCTTCCCTTTCTATTTTTTTGGAATAGCTTGAGAAAGATAGGTATTATCTCTGCTTTAAATGTCTAGTAGATTTCCCCTGGGAAGCCATGTGGTCCTGGACTCTTATTTTTTGGGAAATTTTTGATAACTGATTCAATTTCTTCGCTGGTTATGGGTCTGTTCAAGCTTTCTATTTCTTCCTGATTGAGTTTTGGAAGTGTGTGGGTGCTTAGGAATTTGTCCATTTCTTCCAGGTTGTGCAGTTTGTTGGCATATAATTCTTCGTTGTATTCCCTGATAATTGCTTGTATCTCTGAGGGATTGATTGTAATAATTCCATTTTCATTCATGATTTTATCTATTTGGATCCTCTCCCTTTTCTTTTTGAGAAGCTTGACTAGAGGTTTGTCACTTTTGTTTATTTTTTCAAAAAACCAACTCTTGGTTTCATTGATCTGCTCTACAGTTTTTTTAGATTCTATATTGTTTATTTCTGCTGATCCTTATTATTTGTCTTCTTCTGCTGGGTTTGGGGTCTTTGCTGTTCTGCTTCTATTTCCTTTATTTGTAGTGTTAGCTTTTGTATTTGGGATTTTTCTTGTTTCTTGAGATAAGCCTGGATTGCAATGTATTTTCCTCTCAGGACTGCCTTTGCTGCATCCCAAAGCGTTGGGGTTGTTGCCTTTGCATTTTCATTTGTTTCCATATATTTTTAAATTTCTTCTCTAATTGCCTGGTCGACCCATTCATTCTTTAGTAGGGTGTTCTTTAACCTCCGTGGTTTTGGAGGTTTTCCAGACTTTTTCCTGTGGTTGATTTCAAGCTTCATAGCATTGTGGTCTGAAAGTATGCATGGTATGATCTGAATTCTTGTATACTTATGAAGGGCTGTTTTGTGACCCAGTATGTGATCGATCTCGGAGAATGTTTCATGTGCACTCGAGAAGAAAGTATAATCTGTTTCTTTGGTATGCAGAGTTCTAAATATATCTGTCAAGTCCATCTGATCCAATGTATCATTCAGGGCCCTTGCTTCTTTATTGATCCCATGTCTAAGCGATCTATCCATTGTTGTAAGTGGGGTATCAAAGTCCCCTGATATTACCACATTCTTATCAATAAGGTTGCTTATGTTTGTAATTGTTTTATATATTTTGCGGCTGCTGTATTCGGTGCATAGACATTTAAAATTGTTAGCTCTTCCTGATGCATAGACCCTGTAATTATTATATAATGCCCTTCTTCATCTCTTCTTACAGCCTTTAATTTAAAGTCTAGATTATCTGATATAAGTATAGCTACTCCAGCTTTCTTCTGACTTCCAGTAGCATGATAGATAGTTCTCCATCCCCTCACTTCCAATCTGAAGGTGTCCTCAGGTCTAAAATGAATCTCTTGTAGACAGCAAATAGATGGGTCTCGTTTTTTTATCCATTCTGATACCCTATGTATTTTGGTTGGAGCATTTAGTCCATTTACATTCAGTGTTATTATAGAAAGATATGGGTTTAGAGTCATTGTGATGTCTGTAGGTTTCATGCTTGTAGTGATGTCTCTGCCACTTGTGGTCCTTGCAACATTTCACTCACAGAGTCCCCCTGAGGATCTCTTGTAGGGCTGGTTTAGTGGTGATGAATTCCTTCAGTTTTTGTTTGTTTGGGAAAACCTTTATCTCTCCTTCTATTCTGAATGAAGACTTGCTCTATAAAGGATTCTTGGTTGCCTATTTTTCTGTTCATCACATTGAAGATTTCCTGCCATTCCTTTCTGGCCTGCCAAGTTTCAGTAGATAGGTCTGCTACTACCCTTATGTGTCTATCTTTGTATGTTAGGCCCCTTTTTATCCCTAGCTGCTTTCAGAATTCTCTTTTTATCCTTGTATTTTGCCAGTTTCACTATGATATGTCGTGCAGAAGATTGATTCAAGTGACGTGTGAAGGGAGTTCTCTGTGCCTCTTGGATTTCAATGACTGTTTCCTTCCCCAGATCAAGGAAGTTTTCAGCTATGATTTGTTCAAGTACACCTTCAGCCCTTTTTTCTCTCTTTTCTTCTTCTGGAATTCCTATGTTAAAGATATTTTTCCGTTTGATTGCATCAATTAGTCCTCTAATTCTCCCCTCATGCTCCTGGATTTTTTTATCTCTCTTTTTCTCAGCTTCCTTTTTCCATATTTTTATCTTCTAATTCACCTATTCTCTCTTCTGCCTCTTCAATCTGTGCTGTGTCCACCTCCATTTTATTTTGCTCCTCATTTATAGCATTTTTTAATTCATCATGACTATATTTTAGTCCCTTGATCTCTGTAGCAATAGATTCTGTGCTGTCCTCTATGCTTTTTCAAGCCCGGTGATTAATTTTATGACTATTATTCTAAATTCTTGTTCTGTTATATTTCTTAAATCGGTTTTGAGCAATTCGTTAGCTGTCGCTACTTGCTGTGGTTTCTTTTGGGGAGAAATCTTCCGTTTCATCATTTTGGCTAGTTTTCTGTGCCTTATGTTCTTTAAAAGCTTGTTATGTGCCCTGCACCTATGAGCACTACATATTAAAGAGGGGTCATACACTGTCCTGGGCCTGGCCCCTCAGGAGGTATTTTCAGGGGATTGTTACTTGCTGTCTGTTGTTGTGACTTTGGTTATTTTATTACCCTACTTGTAGTACTATTTTGGACCCTCCACCAGGTGTACTTTGATTTGTTCCTTGGAAAAGCCCTGTAAAGGAAAACAGACAAAGAGGAGACAAAACCATGCAAAGATACAAACAAATAACACAAACAAACAAATAAACAAAAACAAAAACCTAAAGACTAAAAGCAAAAAAAACCCAAAAGCACTGACTACAGGTAAAGAAGAGGGTGGAGGCGGTGCTGATGGAAGTGCACATACAAAGAGAGAAATGACAGGAGTGGTGGTGGGGGGGGCGGGGAGATAAACCTTGATTAGGCAGAGAGACTAAAAAGCTTAATGAAGAGAGAGAGAAAGGAAAATAAAGAAGAAGGTGGGGAAAACAAAACAAATGTAAAGTTACCCAGACAGAGAAACTATGAGTTGATTATTCCACAGAGAGAGAAAGGAGTGTAAAGAAGGAGGTGTAGAACATGTATCAAGACAATGGATTAAATATGTCTGCTTAGACAGACTAATAACCAGAGTAACTAACCTAGGGGAGGGAAGAGATAAGGAGGAGAAATGGGGGGGGGAATATATCTATATGTCCAGAATTGTCCTAGAGTTAATCCAGGCAATGCTGCATCACTTGTCGGGAGTAGCTGTCCACAGCGTCTGTGCTGCTCAGGTGTATATGTAGTTACCCAGTGCAAAAGGGCGTGGTTTGGCTTAATCTGGACCCACCTCCACTATGGGCCTTGGGAGTGATCCTTGAGGCCCCACCTTGGTGGTGGTGGTCGGGGGGGGGGGGTGGGAATGGTGATTCCCCAGTGTCTTCTCCATGGAGTCAGACCCAGTGGACTCAGTTTGAGTTGTCGTCACTGTGCCGCAGGCGCAGATGGGGCAGTCCTTTTTGCTCTGCCAACTGCACTGACTCTGCTTGGCTAGGATTCAAAGTCCTGCTCCATGCGCTCTGGCACTGGGGAAGCGCCTCTCAGTGTACCCGATATGTGGTCCCGACTGGCTTTGTCTGTGCCACCACACTTCAGAGAAGACCACCTTCTCCTACTGTGGACTGAGTGCTGCCCTCACCACCGACAGTCCCTGTGTTGGCAGATGCAGGCAGCCTTTGTTTTTTCCCACAGCACTCCAGGGAAATGGAGTGCTTTTCCTCCTGCAGATTGTGCCCTCGGCACAGCCACTGCACGCAGGGGTGGCAGATGCAGGCAGGTTCTGTACTATCACACAGCCCTCCAGGGAGGGAACCACTTTCTCCAACTGTGGACTGAGACCCTGACCTACCACCACACCCAGGCTCCCCTCCTCCCCAAGCGCACAAACAGGGAGTCGGCCCCAGTCCAAAGAAAGCCACAGTTAGAGATCGGATCCCTTTCAGTCTCAGTCCCAGGTCTTTCTCCTGTCCAGATACGGTGCTACACTTCCCTAGCTGCTCTTTCTCTTCCCTTTGTCTCTCTCTGCAGAAGGGGGTCCCTCCCCTCTGTGTCCACATGGCCTTTATCTCCCCCAGTTCTCAGTTAGCCACGTTTTTCCAGATTTCCCATTTTCTTCATGGTAGATTCAGTCTCTTTTCCTCCCAGGGTCTGGTGTTCAAAGTCCTTTGGCTTCTACACTTCTTTGTTTGAGAGACGTGGGAAGTACGGATTCCCCCTACTTC
This sequence comes from Felis catus, assembly GCF_018350175.1. Taxonomy (NCBI): domain Eukaryota; kingdom Metazoa; phylum Chordata; class Mammalia; order Carnivora; family Felidae; genus Felis; species Felis catus. The sequence goes on along the minus strand of NC_058386.1, from coordinate 46,647,780 downwards.
TCCACCATGTTGGCCCCTCCCCTCTGAGGAATTTTCTTTCTATTCCTAATTTGTTCAGTGTCTTTTTTAAAAGCATAAATTGGTGTTGGATTTTGTCAAGTGCTTTTTCTGCATCTTTTGAGATAATTGTGTGGTTTTCATCCATTATTCTGTTAATGTGGCATATTACATTGATTAATTTTTTTTTAAATATTTAACTGTCCTTGCATTCCAGAAATAAGTCCCACTTGGTCGTGGTGTATAATCCTTTAAATAAGCCCCCAAATTTGATTTGTTATTATTTTTGAGGATTTTTGCATCAATTCATGAAGGATATTTGTCTGGCGTTTTCTTGTAATGTCTTTTTCTGTCTTTGGTATCAAAGTAAATGATGACCTCATAAAGTGAGTTAGTAGTAATTGTCCTCTCCTCTTCAGTTTTTGGGGAGGGGGGAGAAGAATTGGTATTGATTCTTTTTAATTGTTTGATAAAATTCACCAGTGAAACCATGTAGTCTAGCTGGGTTTTTTGGAGGTTTTTAAAATTACTGATGTCTTCTGCTTACTAATGATAGCTCTATTCAGATTTTTTATTTCTTTATGATACAGTCTTGGAAGGTTGATTTTCTCCAGGATATTGTACATGTCACCTGGATTATCTAATTGGTTGGTGTGCAGTTCTTCACAGTACTCCCTTAGAATCCTTTTTATTTCTGTACAATTAGTTGTAATGCTGCCACTTTTGTTTGATTATAGTAATTTCAGTGTTCCCTCTTTTTATTAGGCAATTTAGCTGAGATGATATTTTAAAGAACCAACTTTGTGTGTAGTTGATTGTTGTTTTCTATTCTTTATTTTATTTGTTACTACTTTAATCTTGATTACTTCCTTCCCACTACTAGATTTGGGCTTTGTTTGCTCTTCTTTTCCTAGCTCCATAAGGTGTACAGTTAGGTTACTGATTAAATTTAGGTTTACTTTATTCTTTTTAATGTATTAATTTACATTATAAAATTTTCTATTCTCACGGCTTTTACTTCATTCCATAAGTTTTTCTCTGTTTTGGTTTTTGTTTTAATTTGGTTCAAGGTTTTTCTAACTTTCTTTCTGATTTCTTATCTGACTCACTGGTTATTGAAGAGTGTGTTTAACTGAATTTTCCAATTTTTCTATATTTATTGATTTCCACTTTTGTTTCTCTTTCTGCCATTTCATTATTAGTGTATAGAAACACTACCAAATTCTGGTTATTAATTTTGTATCCTGCTTTACTGAATTCATTCATTACTTCTAGTACTTTTTTTGAGAAGTCTTGAGGATTTTCTATTAGTAGAAGCATGTCATCTACAAATAGTGACAGTTTAAAGCTTCTTTGCTAACATGGATGCACCTTATTCCTTTTTCTTGTCTGATTGTGGTGGTTAGGATTTCCAGTACTATGTTTAATAAAAGTGGCAAAAGTACACATTCCTGTCTTCCTCCTCATCTTAGAGAAAAAGCTCTCAGGTTTTCACCCATTGCATATTATGTTAGCTGTGGGGTTTCATAAATGGCCTTTATTATGTTCAGATATGTTCCCTCTAGACCCATTTGTTGACAGGTTTTTTTGAACAAATGTTGAGTTTTGTCAAATGTTATTTCTGCATCTATTGAGATTATTTTTTATCCTTTGTTTTATTGATGTGGTGTACCATGCTTATTTATTTCTGAATATTGAACCATCTTGTATCCCTGCAATAAATCCCACTTGATCATGGTGAATGATCCTTTTAATGTATTGCTGGATGTGGTTTGCTAATATTTTCTTGAGGATTTTTGCATCTACATTCAATGGGGGATATTGGCCTGTAGTTTTCTTTCTTTCTTTCTTTCTTTCTTTCTTTCTTTCTTTCTTTCCTTCTGTGTGTGGTGTTATTGGTTTTGGTATCCGGGTAATGCTGACCTTGTAGAATGTATCTGGAAGCTTTCCTTTCTCTTCTATTTTTTGCAATAGTTTGAGAATAGGTATTAATTTTTCTTTAATTATTAATTAGAATTCATCTGTGAGTCCATCTGGTCCTGGACTTTTTTCATTCGGTAGGTTTTTTAATTTATTTTGAGAGAGAGGGAGGGGCAGGGAGAGAGGCAGAGAGAATCCCAAGCAGGCTCCACACTATCACTGCAGAGCCTGACATGGGATTCAATGTCATGAACTGTGAGATCATGACCTGAACCAATATTTTTTTTTTATTTTTTGTTTTTTTTTAATTTACATCCAAATTAGTTACCATATAGTGCAACAATGATTTCAGGAATAGATTCCTCAGTTCCCCTTACCTATTTAGCCCATCCCCCCTCCCACAACCTCTCCCGTAACCCTCAGTTTGTTCTCCATATTTATGAGTCTCTTATGTTTTGTCCCCCTCCCTGGTCTTATTTTTGTTTTCCTTCCCTTATGTTCATCTGTTTTGTCTCTTAAAGTCCTCATATGAGTGAAGTCATATGATTTTTGTCTTCCTCTGGCTGACTCATTTCACTTAGCATAATACCCTCCAGTTCCATCCACGTCTTTGCAAATGGCAAGATTTCACTCTTTTTGATTGCCGAGTAATAGTCCATGGTATATATATACCACATCTCCTTTATCCATTCATCAATAGATAGACATTTGGGCTCTTTCCATACTTTGGCTATTGTTGATAGTGCTGCTATAAACATGGGGGTGCATGTGTCCCTTCGAAACAGCTCACCTGTATCCCGTGGATAAATACCTAGTAGTGCAATTGCTGGGTGTTAAGGTAGTTCTATTTTTAATTTTTTGAGGAACCTCCGTACTGTTTTCCTGAGTGGCTGCACTAGCTTGCATTCCCACCAACAATGCAAAAGAGATCCTCTTTCTCCGCATCCTCACCAACATCTGCTGTTGCCTGAGTTGTTAATGTTAGCCATTCTGATAAGTGTTAGGTGGTATCTCAATGTGGTTTTGGTTTGTATTTCCCTGATGAGTGATGTTGAGCATTTTTTCATGTGTCAGTTGGCCATCTGGATGTCTTCTTTGGAGAAGAGTCTATTCATGTCTTTTGCCCATTTCTTCCCAGGATCATTTGTTTTTTGGGTGTTGATTTTGATAAGTTCTTTATAGATTTTGGATACTAACCCTTTATCTGATATGTCGTTTGCAAATATCTTCTCCCATTCTGTCGGTTGCCTTTTAGTTTTGCTGATTGTTTCCTTCACTGTGCAGAAGCTTTTTGTTTTGAAGAGGTCCCAGTAGTTCATTTTTGCTTTTGTTTCCTTTGCCTCCAGAGACGTGTTGAGTAAGAAATTGCCGCGGGCAAGATCAAAGAGGTTTTTGCCTGCTTTCTCCTCGAGGATTTTGATGGCTTCCTGTCTTACACTGAGGTCTTTCATCCATTTTGAGTTTATTTTTGTGTATGGTGTAAGAAAGTATGACCTGAGCCAATATTAAAAGTCAGAAGCTTAACCTACTGAGCCACACAGGTGCCCCTAGTTTGGTAGTTTTTTGATTGCCAATTCAATTTTGTTACTAACAATTTGTTCATATTTTTTTTCTTTCTTCCTGATTCAGTTTCAGAAGATTGTGTTTTTCTGGGAATTTATCCATTTCTAAATTGTTGAATTTGTTGGCATATAATTTTTTGCAGTATTCTCTTATAATCCTTTGTATTTCTATGGTACTTGTTTTTGCTTCTCCTATTTCCTTTCTTATAATATTCATTTGAGCCCTTATTTTTCTATTGATGAATCTGATAAGGATTTATCAGTTTTGTTTATCTTTTCGAGGAACAAACTTGGTTTCATTGACGTTTTCTTATCGTTTTTCTGCTATCTATGCCATTTATTTATGTTCTGATTTTTACTTCCTTCATTCTACTCATCTTTGTCTTTGTTTTTCTTTTATGACTTCCTTTAGGTGAAAAGGTTAGATTGTTATTTGAGTTTTTTCTTGTTTCTTGAGGTAGCCGTGTGTTGTTATATATTTCCCTCTTTGAACTGCTTTTTTTAAAAAGTTTATTTTTGAGAGAGAGAGAGAGAGAGCATGGCAGAGAGAAAAAGAGAGGGAGAATCCCAAGCAGACTCTGCATTGTCAGCATAGAGCCTGAATTGGGGCTCAATCTTAGAAACTGTGAGATCACGACCTGACCTGAAATCAAGAGTCAGACGCTTAACCAAATGAGCCACCAAGGTACCTCCCCCCCACATTACAACTGCTTTCACTTTGTCCCAAAGATTTTTGATCATTGTGTTTTCATTTTCATTTGTCTCCATGCATTTTTATTTCTTTTTTGACCTACAGGTTGTTTATTAGCATGTTGTGTGGCCCCCACATGTTTTTTTTTTCTTTGTGATTACTTGTTTTATACTGTTGTCGTTACAAAAGATACATATTATGGTTTCAATTTTCTTAATTTTATTGAGACTTGTTCTGTGGCCTAAATGTGATCTATTTTGGAGAATGAATGGTCCATGCACACTTGAAAATAATATGTATTCTGTTGTTTTTGGATCAAAACTTCTATATATATCTGTTATGTCCCAGTGGTTTAATGTGTCATTAAAAGACACTATTTCCATATTGATTTACTGCCTGAATGATTTATCCATTGATGTCAGTGGGGTGTTAATGATTCCTACCTTATATGACCATCAATTTCTTCCTTTGTGTTTATTAATACAGTAAAACCATGGATTGTGAGTAACTTGTTCTGTGAATCTTCTGCAAGATGAGCAAACATTTTAATAAACTTTAACTTGATAAATGAGCGATGTCTTGCAGTATGAGTAATGACACCGGATGTTGCATGATCACAACTAAGCCAAAGGTTCTTGAAATTCATTTTGATACACAAGTGTTTTGGATTACAAGCATGTTTCTGGAATGAATTATATTTGCACACCAAGGTTTTACTGTATTTGTTTTGCATATTCAGGTCCTCCAATGTTGGGTGTGTGAACATTTACAATTGTTATATCCTTCTGTTGGATTGATCCCTTTCTCAACAGAAACTTTGCAGGCCAGAAGGGAGTGGCAAGATATATTGAAAGTGCTGAAAGTAAAAGCTCTGCAACCAAGAAAATTAAAAATCCTATAACTGAGATCCAAACCTGTATGTGTGCCAAGACAAGAATAGACAAAGCAGAGGGATGAATTGGTGATATAGAAGATAAAATTATGGAAAATAATGAAGTTGAAAAGACAGGGAAAGAAAGGTATCAGATTATGAATGTCGACTTAGGGAACTCAGTGACTCTGTAAGGCATAACATTTGTAACATAGGAGTACCAGAAGAAGAAGAAAAAGAAAAAAGAGCAGAAGGGTTATTTGAGCAAATTATGGCTGCCAACTTCCCTAATCTGGGTAAAGAAGTAGGCATAAAAATCCAAGAAACACAGAGAACTCCCATTAAATTCAACAAAAGCTGGCCATCACCAAGACATATCATAGTCATATTCACAAAATTCTTAGAAAAGGAAAGAATCTTGAAAGCAGCCAGAGTAAAAAAGTCCTTATCCTGCAAGGGATGACAGATAGGTTCACAGGACATCTCTCCACAGAAACTTGGCCGGCCAGAAGGGAGTGATATGACATATATTCAACATGCTGAATGGGAAAAATATGCAGCCAGGAATACTTTATCCAGAAAGGCTGCCATTCAGAATCAAAGGAGAGATAAAGGGTTTCCCAGAAAAGCAAAAATTTAGGGAGTTCATGACCACTAAACCAGCCCTGCAACAAATATTAAAGGGAACTCTTTGAGTAGGGAAAAGTAGACCAAAATCAAAGACTAAAAAGGAACAGAGAACATCACCAGAAGCACCTGCTTTACATGTAACACAATGGCACTAAATTCATATCTGTCAATGGCTCTGAGTGTAAATGGACTAAATGTTCCAATAAAAATACATAGGGCATCAGAATGGATTAAAAAACAAAAACCATCCAGGCACCTGGGTAGCTTAGTCAGTTAAGCATCCTACTCTTGATATTGGCTGAGGGCATCATCCCATGGTTCATGAGATTGAGCCCCACATCAGGCTCTGCACTGTCAGCTTGGGATTGTCTCTCTCCCTCTCTCTGCCCTTCCCCTGCTTGCTCTCTCTTTCTCTCTCAAAATAAGTGAACATTTAAAAAAATAAAAAAAAAACCCGTAAGATCCATCTATATGCTGCCTACAAGAGACTTATTTTAGACATAAAGACACATGTAGATTGAACATGAAGGGTAGGAGAACATTTATCATACTAATGGCTGTCAAAAGAAAGCTGGAGTAGCCATAATTATATCAGACAAACTAGATTTTAAACCAAAGACTAACAAGAAATTAAGAAGAGCATTACATCATAATTAAGAAGATCTAACAAGTGTAAATATTTATTCCCCCAAAGCAGAACAAATATATAAATCAATTAATAACAAACATAAAGAAACTCATTGACAATAACATAATATTAGGGGACTTCGCCACCCCACTTACATCAATGGACAAATCATCTAAGCAGAAAGCCAACAAAAAAACATTGGCTTTGTACGACACATTGGACTGATGGATTTTACAGATATATTCAGAACATTTTATCCAAAAGATGCAGAATACTCATTGTTTTCAAGTGCACATGGAACATTCTCTAGAACACATCACAAATCAGCCCTCATCAAGGACAAAAAGACTGAGATAATACCATGAATATTTTCAGACCACAACACTATGAAACTTGAAGTCAACCACAAGAAAAAAATTTGGAAAGACCACAAATACATGGAGGTTAAAGAATATCCTACTAAAGCATGAATGGGTTATCCAAGAAATTAAAGAAGAAATTAAAAATCACATGGAAGCAAATGAAGAGGGAAACACAAGCATCCAAAACCTTTGGGATGCAGCAAAGGCAGTCCTATGAGGGAAGTATATTGCAATACAAGCCTACCTCAAGAAACAAGAAAAGCCTCAAATATACAACCTAACCATAATCCTAAAGGAACAAGAAAAGGAATCACAAAGCCTAAACCCAGCAGAAGAAGGGAAATCATAAAGATTAGAGCAGAGATTAAAAAATATAGAAACAAGCAGAAAAAAAACCACAAAAAACAAACAGTAAAACCAGGAGCTGGCTCTTTGAATGAATTCATAACATTGATAAATACCTAGCCAGATTTATCAAAGATAAAAGATAAAAGAACCAAAAAATAATATTAGGAATGAGAGATCAACACCACAGAAATACAAACAATTATAAGACAATATTATGAAAAATTGTATTCCAATAAACTGGACAATCTGGAAGAAATGGAAAAATTCCTAGAAACACACACAGTAACAAAACTCAAAGAGGAAGAAATAGAAAATTTGAACAGACTCATAATGAGAAATTGTATCAGTAATCAAAAATTGTCCAAAAAGCAAAAGTCCAGGGGCAGATGGCTTCCTACGGGATTTCTACCAAATGTCTAAAGAAGAGTTAATACTTACTCTTCTTACAGTTTCAAAAAATAGAAATGGAAAAAAAACTTCTAAACTCATTCTATGAAGCAAGGATTACTTTGATTACAAAACCAGACAAAGACCCCATTAAAAAGGGAATTTGCAGGGCAATATCCCTGATGAACACAGATGCAAAACTCAACAAGATGCTAGCAAATAGAATTCAACAGTGCATTAAAGGAATTATTCACCATAATCAAGTGGGATTTATTACTGGGCTTTAGGAGTGGTTAGATATTTGCAAATCAATCAACGTGATATACCACATTAATAAAGGAAAGGATAAGAACCATATGATCCCCTCAATAAATGCATAGTAAGAATTTGACAAAATGCAGCATTCATTCTTGATAGCCATCAGGAAAGTAGATATAGATGAAACATGCCTCAACATCATAAGGGCTATATATGAAAGACCCACAGATAATATCATCCTCAATAGGAAAAAAACGGAGAGCTTTTCCTTTGCAGAGGGGAAAAAGACAAGGATGTCCACTCTCATCACTGTATTTAACATAGTATTGGAAGTCCTAGCCACAGCAATCAGACAACATAAAGAAAAGGCATCCAAATACAGAAGAAGTCAAACTCTCACTATTTGCAGACGACGTAACTCTCTATGTAGAAAACCTGAAAGACTCCACCAAAAGTTTGCTAGGTATAATACATGAATTCAGGAAAGTCGCAGGATATAAAATCATCATACAGAAATCTGTCGCATTTCTATAAACCAATAATGAAGCAGCAGAAAAAGAAATCAAGGAGCCCATCCCATATACAATTACACCAAAAATCATAAGATTCCTAGGAATAAACCTAACTAAAGAGATGAAAGTCCTGTTCTCTGAAAATTATAGAAAGTTTATGAGAGAAATTGAAGAAGACACTAATAAATGGAAAAATATCCCATGCCCATGGATTGGAAAAACATCCCATGCACATGGATTGGAAAAACAAATATTGTTAATATGTCTATACTACTGGAAGCAATCTACATATTTAATGTAATATCTATCAAAATACAACCCTCATTTTTTAAATGTTTATTTATTTTTGAGAGAGAAAGAGTGTGAATGAGGGAGGGGCAGAGAGGGAAACTCAAAATCTGAGGCAGACTCCAGGCTCTGAGCTGTCAGCACAGAGTAGGATGCAGGGCTCGAACTCACAAACTGCAAGATCATGACCTGAGCTGAAATCGGACTCAACCGACAGAGCCACTCACGTGCCCCTACCACCCTCACTTTTCACAGAGCTATAACAAACTATCTTAAAATTTGTATGGAACCACAAAAGATCCCAAGTGGCCTAAGCAATCATGGGAAAAAAACCCCAAAGCTGGGGGCATCACAATTCTAGATTTCAAGCTCTATTACAAAGCTGTAGTGATCAAGACAGTATGGTACAGGCACAAAAACAAACACATAGATCAGTGGAAGAGAATAGAATACCAATAAATGGACCCAGAATATATGTCAATCTTTGACAAAGCAGGAAAGAATCTCCAATGGAAAAAAGTGTCTTCAACAAACAGTGCTGGGAAAGCTGGACAGCAACATGCAAAAGAATGAAGGTAATATACTATACACAAAAATAAATTCAAAATGGATAAAATACCTAAATGTGAGACATGAAACCATCAAAGCCTAGCGTAGAACAAAGGCAGCACTTTTTGACATCAGCCATAGCAACTTCTTACTAGATATGTCTCCGGAAGTAAGGGAAATAAAAGAAAAAAGGAAATATTGCGACTTCATCAAGATAAAAAGCAAAGGAAAGGAAAGAATCAATAAAACTGAACAGCAGCCTTTGTAATGGAAGAAGATATTTGCAAATAATATTTCAAAGACCTTATCAAACTCAAAACCCAAAAAACAAATTATCGAATGATGAATGGATATAGAAGATATGAATATATATATACATATACATATATATATGCATATACATATATATGAATATTACTCAGCCATAGAAATGAATGAAATCTTGCCATTTGAAGTAATGTGGATGGGGCTAGGCTGTATTATGCTAAGAAATAAAAAAAGGAATACCATATGATTTCACTCATACGTGGAATTTACGAAACAATACAGATCCACATATGGGAAGGGGAAAAAAGAGAGGGTGTGAAACAAACCATAAGGTTCTTGATAATAGAGAACTGAAGGTTGATTAAGGGAAGTTGGTGGGGAATAGGCTAGATGAGTGATGGGTATTAAGGAGGGCACTTATGATGAGCACTGGGTGTTTTATGTAAGTAATGAATCAATGAATTCTGTTCCTGAAACTATAATTTAAATTAAAACTTGAAAAGAGGGGCGCCGAGGCGGCTCAGTTGGTTAGGCGTCCAACTGGCTCAGGTCATGATCTCTCAATTCATGAGTTCAAGCCCCACATCAGGCTCTCTGCTCACAGCTCAGAGCCTGGAGTCTGCTTCATATTCTGTGTCTCCCTCTCTTTCTGCCCCTCTTCTGCTCATGCTCTGTCTCTCCCTCTCTCTCAAAGATAAGTAAACATTGAAAAACTTTTTAAATAAAAAGAACTTGAAATAAAAGACAATCAACAAAACTAAAAGGCAACTGATTAAATGGGAGAAGATATTTGCAAATGGCATACCAGATAAAGGGTTAGTATCAAAAAACTATAAAGAAATTCCCAAAATCAACACCTGAAAAACAAATAATAATACAGTTAAGAAATGGGCAGAAAACATGAATAGACACTTATACACTAATAATGAAGAACAGAAGGACGAATAAAGAAACTGATCCCAGGGGCACCTGGATGGCGCAGTCAGTTAAGCGTCCGACTTCAGCCAGGTCACGATCTCGCGGTCCGTGAGTTCGAGCCCTGCGTCAGGCTCTGGGCTGATGGCTCGGAGTCTGGAGCCTGTTTCCGATTCTGTGTCTCCCTCTCTCTCTGCTCCTCCCCCGTTCATGCACTGTCTCTCTCTGTCCCAAAAATAAATAAAAAACGCTGAAAAAAAATTAAAAAAAAGAAACTGATCCCATTCACAATTGCACCAAGAAGCATAAAATACCTAGGAATAAACCTAACCAAAGATGTAAAAGATCTGTATGCTGAAAACTATAGAAAGTTTATGAAGGAAATTGAAGAAGACACAAAGAAATGGAAAAACATTCCGTGCTCAGGGATTGGAATAATAAATATTGTTAAAATGTCAATACTACCCAAAGCTATCTACACATTCAATACAATCCCAATCAAAATTGCACCAACATTCTTCTCGAAGCTGGAACAAGCACTCCTAAAATTTGTGTGGAACCACAAAAGACCCCGAATAGCCAAAGTAATTTTGAAGAAGACCAAAGCAGGAGGCATCACAATCCCAGACTTTAGCCTCTACTACACAGCTGTAACCATCAAGACAGCGTGGTATTGGCACAAAAACAGACACATAGACCAATGGAGTAGAATAGAGACTCCATAATTAGACCCACAAAAGTATGGCCAACTAATCTTTGACAAAGCAGGAAAGAGTATCCAATGGAAAAAAGACAGTCTCTTTAACAAATGGTGCTGGGAGAACTGGACAGCAACATGCAGAAGAATGAAACTAGACCACTTTCTTCCACCATTCACAAAAATAAACTCAAAATGGATTGAAGGGCTTAAATGTGAGACAGGAAACAACCAAAACCCTAGAGGAGAAAGCAGGAAAAAAACCTCTTTGACCTCAGCTGCAGCAAGTTTGTACTTGACACATCTCCAAAAGCAAGGGAATTAAAAGCAAAAATGAACTATTGGGACTTTATCAAGATAAAAAGCTTCTGCACTGCAAAGGAAACAATCAACAAAACTAAAAGGCAACCAACGGAATGGGAAAAGATATTTGCAAATGACATGTTGGATAAAGGGCTAGTATCGAAAATCTATAAAAAACTCACCAAACTCCACACCGGAAAAACAATCCAGTGAAGAAATGGGCACAAGACATGAATAGACTCTTTTCCAAAGAAGACATCCAGATGGCAAACAGACACATGAAAAGATGCTTAAAGTCACTCATCATCAGGGACATACAAATCAAAACCACGTTGAGATACCACCTCACACCAGTCAGAGTGGCTACAATTAACAACTCAGGAAACAACAGATGTTGGCAAGGATGTGGAGAAAGGGGAATTTTCTTACACTATTGGTGGGAATACATACTTCTGCAGCCACTCTGGAAAATAGTGTAGAGGTTCCTCAAAAAATTAAAAATAGAATTACAGGGTGCCTGGGTGGCACAGTCGGTTAAACATCCGACTTCAGATCAGGTTTGTGAGTTTGAGCCCGGTGTCGGGCTCTGGGTTGACAGCTCAGAGCCTGGAGCCTGCTTTAGATTCTGTCTCCCTTTCTCTCTGCCCCTCCCCTGCTCATGCTCTGCCTCTATCTGTCTCTCAAAAATAAATAAATGTTAAAAAATTTTAAACAAATAAAAAAAATAGAATTACCCTATGACCCAGCAATAGCACAACTAGGAATTTATCCAAAGGTTACAGGAGTGCTGATTCATAAGGACACACGTACCCTAATGTTTATAGCAGTGCTATCAACAATAGCCAAATTATGGAAAGAGCCCAAGTGTCCATCAACTGATGAACGGAAAAAGAAGAGGTATATATATACAATGGAATACTACTCAGCAATGATAAAGAATAAAATTTTGCCATTTGCAGCAACATGGATGGAACTGGAGGGTATTATGCTAAGTGAAATAAGTCAGAGAAAGATTTATATCATATGCTTTCACTCATATGTGGAATCTGATTAACTTAACAGAAGACCATATGGGAATAGAGGGAAAAATAAGTTACAAACAGAGAGGGAGGCAAACCATAAGAGACTCTTAAATACAGAGAACAAACTGATGGGTTTTATGGGGGTGGGGGTTGGGGGGGATGAGGAAAATGGATGATAGGCATTAAGGATGGCATTTTTTGGGATGAGCACTGGGTATTGTATGTAAGTGATGAATCATAGAAATCTACTCCTGAATCCAAGACTATACTGTATGTTAGCTAACTTGACAATAATTTTTTTAAAAAAGGAAATTAGTAAGAGAAAGATAATTTCTTAAGGTAAAAATAATCTCTAATAAATAATCCTAATGATCCATCAAAATTATTTTTTAAAAAGGATAAAAAAAGAAAGTGAATGGATCAAAAAACACTTATTATGCAAATGCAAGTGAAAAGAAAGCTGAGATAGCAATACTTGTATTGGACGAAATAGACTTCAAAACAATGACTGTCACAACAAAGAAGGACACTACATAATCATAAAGGGAACAATCCAACAAGAAGACATAACAATTGTAAATATTTTTGCACCCAACATGAAAACACCCAAATACATAAAGCTGCTATTAAAAAGCATAAGTGAAATAATTGATAGCAATACTAGTAGGGGACTTTAACATGCCACTTACATCAATGGATAGATTGCCCAGAAATAACATCAAGAAGGAAACAGTGTCTTAGAAAGACACATTACACCAGATGGCCATAACAAATGCACAACATTCCATCCAAAAACTAAAGAATGTACATTATTTTCAAACACACGTGGAACAAAGGAGGGAAGAATATGTAATGTGAAAAAGAGTCTCTTCAAAAACGGTATTGAGAAAACTGGACAGCTACATTCCAAAGAATGAAACTGGACTGATTTCTTGCACCATACACAAAAATAAACTCAAAATGAATTAAGACATAAATTTCATATCTGAAATCATAAATTCTAGAAGCAAGCACAGGTAGTAATTACTCTGACAATGACAGTAGTAACATTGTTATAGATACATCTCCCAAGACAAGGAAAACAAAAGGAAAAAAGTCTATTGGGACGTCAAAATTAAAACTGAACAGGCAAGGAAACAATAAATAAAACAAAAACACAACATAGTGTATGGGAGAAGATAACTAAAAGTGATATATCCCATAAGGGGTTACTATCCAAAATATATAAAGAATTTATACAACTCAAAACACAAAAAAATCCAATTAAAAATAGAGGACATAAAAAGACCTTTCTCCAAAGAAGACATACATGTTGTCAACAGGCAAATGAAAAGATTCTCAACATCTTTAATCATTAGGAAAATGAAAGTCTGGGGGGCCTGAGTGGTTCAGTCGGTTAGGCATCCGACTTCAGCTCAGGTCATGATCTCACAGCTTGTGAGTTTGGGCCCCACATTGGGCTCTGTGCTGACAGCTTAGGGCCTGGATCTTGCTTTGGGTTCTGTGCCTCTCTCTGTCTGTGTCTCTCCCCCGCTTACACACTCTCTCTCTCTCAAAAAAAAAAAATAAAGGTTAAAAAATAAAAAAGGAAAATGAAAATCAAAACCACAATGAGATATCACCTGACACCCACCAGAATGGTTAAAATAAAAACCACAAGAAACAGGAAATGTTGAGTAAGATGTGGAGAAAAAAGAGCCCTCATGTATTCGTGGTGGGAATGCAAATTACTGCAGCCACTGTGGAAACCATCATGAAGATTCCTCAAAAACTTAAAAATAGAATAACCATAAAATCCAGTAAGTCCACTACTGGATATTTCCCCAAGGAATATGAAATACTAATTCAAAAACATGTGCACCCCCATATTTATTGCAACCTCAGTTACAATAGCCAAAATATGGAAGCAACAAATGTGTTTATCCAAGGATGAATGTATAAAGAAGATATGGTGTATATATACACAATGGAACATTACTCAACCATAAAAAAGAATGAAATATTGCCATTTGCAGCAACATGGACGGATCTAGATGGTATATTGCTAAGTGAAATAAGTCGCTCAAAAAAAGACAAATACCATATAATTTTACTCATAGGTGGAATTTAGGAATCAAAAGAAAACAAAGAGAAAAAGAGACCAAAAAAACACCCCAGACTCTTAAATATAGAGAAGAAACTGGCAGTTATCAGAAGGTAGGTAAGTAGGTGGGGGATGGGTTAAATATGTGAAGGGGATTAAGAGTACCCTGATTGTGATGAGCTGAGCAATTTATTGAATTGTTGAATCACTACATTGCACACCCGAAAAAATAGTGCCCACTATGCATTAATTATAATACAATAAAAAATAATTTTAAAAATATTAAAAATAAATACATTTTAGCTATTCGAACACTCTTATGTTGACTGCTGAATGATAAATCATTTGTCATCCTTGTATATTTTTTATCTAGCATATGTTCCTGTTTTTTTTTCAGGGAATTGTAGGTGAACATTGCAGTCTAAGAAATAATAAAGAGATATTCTGAAGAGGAAGAAATAGAAAACTTGAACAGACCAATAGCCAGCAAAGAAATTGAATCAGTAATTAAAAATTTTCCAACAAACAAAAGTCCAGGGCCAGATGGCTTCTGAGGGGAATTCTATAAGACATTTAAGGAAGAGTTTATACCTATTCTTCTCAAACTGTTACCAAAAATAGAAAAGTGAGCAAAACTTCAAAATTTGTTCTACGAGACCAGCATTAACCTGGCTCCAAAGCCAGACAAAGATTCCACTAAAAAAGATAACTATGGGCCAATATCCCTGAAGAACATGGAAGCAAACATTCTCAATAAGATAATAGGAAACTGTGTCCAATAGTACATTAAAATAATCATTCACCATGACCAAGTGGGATTTGTTCCTGGGCTGAAAGGTAGTTCAATATTTGTAAATTAATCCATGTGATACACTATATAAATATGTATTATTTTTTTATAATTTAGTTTTTTTAAAAATTTTTTTTCAACGTTTACTTATTTTGGGGGGGGGGACAGAGAGAGAGCATGAACGGGGGAGGGGCAGAGAGAGAGGAAGACACAGAATCGGAAACAGGCTCCAGGCTCCGAGCCATCAGCCCAGAGCCTGACGCGGGGCTCGAACTCCCGGACCGCGAGATCGTGACCTGGCTGAAGTCGGACGCTTAACCGACTGCACCACCCAGGCGCCCCTATAATTTAGTTTTTAAACTTACATCCAAGTTAGTTAGCATATAGTGCAACAATGATTTCAGGAGTAGATTGCTTAATGCCCCTTGCCCATTTAGCCCATCCCCCCTCCCACAACCCTTGCAACAACCCTCTGTTTGTTCTCTATATTTAAGAGTCTCCTATGTTTTGTCCTGTTCCCTGTTTTTATATTGTTTTTGCTTCTCTTCCCTTATGTTCATCTGTTTTGTATTTTAAAATCCTCATATGAGTGAAGTCATATATTTGTCTTTCTCTGACTAATTTCGCTTAGCATAATACTCTCTAGTTCCATCCACGTAGGTGCAAATGGCAAGATTTCATTCTCTTTGCCGAGTAATACTCCATTGTATATATATAACACATCTTATTTACCCATTCATCTGTCAATGGACATTTGGGATCTTTCCGTACTTTGGCTATTGTTGACATTGCTGCTATAAACATTGGGGTGCATGTGCCCCTTTGAAACAGCATACCTGTATCCCTTGGATAAATACCTAGTAGCCCAATTGCTGGGTTGTAGGGTAGTTCTATTTTCAATTTTTTGAGGAAACTCCATACTGTTCTCCAGAGTGGCTGCACCAGCTTGCATTCCCACCAACAATGCAAAAGAGATCCACTTTCTCTGCATCCTTGCCAACATCTGTTGTTGCCTGAGTTGTTAATGTTAGTCATTCTGACAGGTGTGAGATAGTAGCTCATTGTGGTTTTGATTTGTATTTCCCTGTTCATGAGTGATGTTTCATGTGTTGGTTGATCATCTGGATATCTTCTTTGGAGAAGTGTCTATTTATGACTATTGCCCATTTCTTCACTGGACTATTTGTTTTTTGGGTGTTGAGTTTGAGAAGTTCTTTATAGATTTTGGATACTAACCCTTTATCTGATATGTCATTTGCAAATATCTTCTCCCATTCCATCGGTTACCTTTTAGTTGTGCTAATTGTTTCCTTCACTGTGCAGAAGTTTTTATTTTGATGAGGTCCCAATAGTTCATTTTTGCTTTTGTTTCCCTTGCCTCCGCAGACGTGTTGAGTAAGAAGTTGTGGCTGAAGTCAAAGAGATTTTTGCCTGCTTTCTCCTCGAGGATTTTGATGGCTGCCTGTCTTACGTTTAGGTCTTTCATCCATTTTGAGTTCATTTTTGTGTGTGGTGTAAGGAAGTGGTCCAGGTTTATTTTTCTGCATGTCTCTGTCCACTTTTCCCAGCACCACTTGCTGAAGATACTGTCTTTATTCCATTGGATATTCTTTCCTGCTTTGTCAAAGATTAGTTGGCCATACGTTTGTGGGTCCATTTCTGGGTTCTGTATTCTGTTTCATTGATCTGAGTGTCTGTTTTCGTGCCGGTACCGTACTATCTTGGTGATTACAGCTTTGTAATGCGTCTTGAAGTCTGGGATTGTGATGCCTCCTGCTTTGGTTTTCTTTTTCAAGATTGCTTTGGCTTTTCGCGGTCTTTTCTGGTTCCACACAAATTTTAGGATTGTTTGTTCTAGGTCTGTGAGGAATGCTAGTGTATTTTAATAGGGATTGCATGGAATATTTAGATTGTTTTGGGTAGTATTGACATTTTAACAATATTTGTTCTTCCTATATAAGGGCATAGAATATTTTTCCTTTTTTGTGTGTCTTCTTCAATTTCCTTTATAAGCTTTCTATAGTTTTCAGTGTATAGATTTTTCACCTCTTTGGTTAGATTTATTCCTAGGTATCTTACGGCTTTTTGTTGCAGTTGTAAATAGGATCGATTCTTTGATTTCTCTTTCTGTTGTTTCATTGTTGGTGTATAGGAATGCAACCGATTTCTGTGCATTGATTTTATATCCTGCAATTTTGCTGAATTCATGGATCAGTTCTAGCAGTTTTTTGGTGGAATCTTGTGGGTTTTCCATATAGAGTATCATGTCATCTGTGAAGAGTGAAAGTTTGACCTCCTCCTGGCCAATTTGGATGCCTTTTATTTCTTTGTGTTGTCTGTTTGCCAAGGCTAAGACTTCCATGTCCATGTTGAATAACAGTGGCGAGAGTGGACATCCCTGTCTTGTTCCTGACCTTAGGGAGAAATCTCTCAGTTTTTCCCAATTGAAGATGATATTAGCAGTGGGTCTTTCATATATGGTTTTTATGATCTCAAGGTATGATCCTTCTATCCCTGCTTTCTTGAGGGTTTTTATCAAGCAAGGATGCTGTATTTTGTCAAATGCTTTCTATGCATCTCTTGAGAGGATCATGTGGTTCTTTTCCTTTATTTTATTGATGTGAGATATCACACTGACTGTTTTGCAGATATCGAACCAGCCCTGCATCCCAGGTACAAATCCCAGTTGGTCGTGGTGAATAATTTTTTTAGTGTATTGCTGGATCAGGTTGGCTAATATCTTTTTGAATATTTTTGCCTCCATGTTCATCAGGGAAATTGGTCTATAGTTCTCCTTTTTGGCGGGATCTCTGTCTGGTTTTGGAATCAAGGTAATGCTGGCTTCATAGAAAGATTTTGGAAGTTTTTCTTACCTTTCTATTTTTTGGAACAGCTTCAAGAGAATAGGTGTTAACTCTTCTGTAAATGTTGGTAGAATTACCCTAGAAAGCCATCTTGACCTTGACTCTTGTTTTTTGGGGAGATTTTTTATTACAAAGTCGATTTCTTTACTGGTTATGGGTCTGCTCAAATTTTCTATTTCTTCCTGTCTCAGTGTTGGTAGTTCATATGTTTCTAGGAATTTGTCCATTTTTTCCAGATTGCCCATTTTATTGGTGTACAATTGTTCCTAATATTCTCTTATTATTGTTTGTATTTCTGCTGTGTTGGTTGTGATGTCTCCTCTTTCCTTCTTGATTTTATTTATTTGAGTCCTTTCCTTTTTCTTTTTGATCAAATTGGCTAGGGGGTTGTCAATTTTTGTCAATTTTTCTAAGAACCAGTTTCTGGTTTCAATGATCTGTTCTACTGTTTTTGTTTGTTTGTTTGTTTCAATAGCATCGATTTCTGCTCTAATCTTTATTATTTCCTGCCCTCTGCTGGTCTGGGGTTTTATTTGCTGTTCTTTTTCCAGCTCTTTAAGGTATAAGGTTAGGTTGTGTACCTGAGACCTTTCTTTCTTCTTTAGGAAGGCCTGGATTGCTATATACTTCCCTTTGATGACAAGCTTTGCTGCATCCCAGAGGTTTTGGGCTGTGGTGTTGTCATTTTCATTGGATTCCATGTATTTTAAATTTTTTTTCAACGTTTATTTATTTTTTGGGACAGAGAGAGAGCATGAATGGGGGAGGGGCAGAGAGAGAGGGAGACACAGAATCGGAAACAGGCTCCAGGCTCTGAGCCATCAGCCCAGAGCCCGACGCGGGGCTCGAACTCACGGACCGCGAGGTCGTGACCTGGCTGAAGTGGGACGCTTAACCGACTGCGCCACCCAGGCGCCCCGGATTCCATGTATTTTAAAATTTCCTCTTTATCTTCTTGGCTAGCCCATTCATTCTTTAGTAGGATGGTCTTTAGTCTCCAAGTATTTGTTTTCTTTCCATATTTTTTCTTGTGTTTGATTTTGAGTTTCACAGCAGTTTGGCCTGAAAATATGCACGGTATGATCTCGATCTTTTCATACTTGTTGAGGGCTGATTTGTGTCCCAGTATGTGAGTTATTATGGAGAATGTTCCGTGTGCACTGGAGAACAATGTGTATTCCACTGCTGTAGGATGAAATGTTCTGAATGTATCTATTAAGTCCATCTGGTCCACTGTGTCATTTAAGCCATTGTTTCCTTGTTGGTTTTTCTGTTTAGATGATCTGTCCATTGCTGTAAGTGGAGTGTTGAAGTCCCTTACTATTATGGAATTACTATCAACGAGTTTCTTTATGTTTGTGTTTAATTGATTTATATATTTGGGTGCTCCATATTTGGAGTATAAATGCTTACAATTGGTGTATACTCCAATTTGGAGTATAAATGCTTACAGATCTTCTTGGTGGATAGATCCCTTCATTATGATATAATGCCCTCCTTCATCTCTTGTTACAGTCTTTATTTTAAAGTCTAGATTGTCTGATATAAGTATGGTTACTCCGGCTTTCTTTTGTTGACCATTAGCATGATAGATGGTTCACCATCCCCTTGCTTTCAATTTGAAGGTATCTAGGTCTAAAGTGGGTCTCTTGTAAACAGCATATAGATGGATCTTGTTTTCTTATCCATTCTGTTACCCTATGTCTTTTGATTGGAGCATTGAGTCCATTGACGTTTAGAGTGAGTACTGAAAGATATGAATTTATTGCCATTATGTTGCCTGTAGAGTTGGAGTTTCTGGTGGTGTTCTCTGGTCCTTTCTAGTCTTTGTTGCTTTTGGTCTTTTTTTTTTTTTGGTCTTTTCTCCCCTCAAAAAAAAAAACCCTTAAAATTTCTTGCAGGGTGGTGTAGTGCTCATGAACTCTTTTAATTTTTGTTTGCCTTGGAAACTTTTTATCTCTACTTCTATTTTGAATGACAACCTTTCTGGATAAAGAATTCTTGGCTGCATATTTTTCTGATTCAGCACATTAAATATATCCTGCCCTTCCTTTCTGGCCTGCCAAGTTTCTGTGGATAGGTCTGCTGCAAACCTGACCTGTCTTTCCTTGTAGGTTAAGGACTTTTTTTTTCCTTTGAGGCTTTCATGATTCTCTCCTTGCCTGAGTGTTTTGTGAATTTGACTATGATATGCTTGTTGATGGTTGGTTTTTGTTGAATCTCATGGGAGTCCTCTGTGCTCCCTGGATTTTGATATCTGTGTCTTTTTCCAGATTAGGAAAGTTTTCTGCTATGATTTGCTCACATAAACCTTCTACCCCCTTTTCTCTCTCTTCCTCTTCTGAGACTCCTATGATTCTGATGTTATTTCTTTTTAATGAGTCACTGAGTTCTCTAATTCTTTTTAATGCTCTCTTGCCTTAGTCTCCCCTTTTCTCTGCTTCATTATTCTCCTTAAGTTTGGCCTCTTATCACTGATTTGCTGCTCTGCTTCATCCATCCTTGCCGCTGTGGCATCCATTCGAGATTGCAGCTCAGTTATAGCATTTTTTATTTCATCCTGACTAGTTTTACTTCTTTTATCTCCGCAGAAAGGGATTCTAATCTATTTTCAACCCCAGCTAGTATTCTTATTATCGTGATTCTAAATTCTGGTTCAGACATCTTGCCTGTATCTGTGTTGATTAAGTCCTTGGCTGTCATTTCTTCCTGTTCTTTCTTTTGGGGTGAATTCCTTCATTTTGTCATTTTGAAGGAAGGAAAGGTATTAATAAAGTAAAAAAAATTAGAATTAAAAAATTAAAAACAACACAAAAAATCAAATAATGGATGCTAGATCCTAGGTGTGTTTTGGTTTCGTTGTTGAAAGGAGCTTAATGGATTAGAGAAAAAGGGAACGATAAGAAAAGAAACAAAAAGGAAAAAAGAAAAATGAAAAGTGTTAATACAAATACATAATACAAATATATAAATACAAATAAATATATGTATATATATATATACACATATACATATGTATATATAATTGATTATTACTCAGCCATAAAAAAGACTGAAATGTTGCCATTTGCAACAATGTGGATGGTATGAGAGAGCGAGAGAGTGATTATATATAATTTATATATATAAATATATTCATATATGTTTATATTTATATATTATATATAATCTAGATAAGTAGATTTATATTTATCTTTCTTATATGTGTTATATCTATTTTTATAAATTTATATATTTATTAATATTTATATATTTTATATCTATATTTGTTTTTTATTAATATGAAGTTTATTCTCAAATTGGTTTCCATACAACACTCAGTGCTCATCCCAACAGGTGCCCTCCTCCATGCCCATCATCCATCCTCCCCTCCTTCCCACCCCCCATAAACCCTCAGTTTATTCTCAGTTTTTAAGAGTCTCTTATGGTTTGCCTCCCTCCCTAACTTTTTTTTCCTTCCCCTCCCCCATGGTCTTCTGTTAAGTTTCTCAGGATACACATAAGAATGAAACCATATGGTATCTGTCTTTCTCTGTATGACTTATTTCACTTAGTGTAACACTCTCCAGCTCTATCCACTTTTCTACAAAAGGCCATATTTCATTCTTTCTCATTGCCAAGTAGTATTCCATTGTATATATAAACCACAATTTCTTTATCCGTTCATCAGTCGATGGATATTTAGACTCCTTCAATAGTTTTGCTATTGTTGAAAGTGCTGCTATAAACATTGGGGTACAAGTGCCCCTATGCATCAGCACTCCTGTATCCTTTGAGTAAATTCCTAGCAGTGTTATTGCTGGGTCATAGGGTAGATCTATTTTTAATTTTTTGAGGAACATCCGCACTGTTTTCCGGAGTGGTTGCACCAATTTGCATTCCCACCAACAGTGCAAGAGGTTTCCCATTTCTCCACATCCTTGTCAGCATCTAGACTCTCCTGAGTTGTTCATTTTAGCCAATTTGACTAAACTGGCATGAGGTGGTATCTGAGTGTGGTTTTGATTTGTATTTCCTGATGAGGAGCGATGTTGAGCATCTGCATGTCTTCTTTAGAGAAGTGTCTATTCATGTTCTCTGCCCATTTCTTCACTGGATTATTTGTTTTTTGGGTGTGGAGTTTGGTGAGCTCTTTATAGATTTTGGATATTAGCCCTTTGCTATATCTTGCCATTTACAAATATCTTTCCCCACTCTGTTGGTTGCCTTTTAGTTTTGTTGATTGTTTCCTTTGCAGTGCTTTTTATCTTCATGAGGTCCCAATAGTTCATTTTTGCTTTTAATTTCCTTGCCTTTGGGGATGTGTCAAGTAAGAAGTTTCTGTGGCTGAGGTCAGAGAGGTTTTTTCCTGCTTTCTCCTCTAGGGTTTTGATGGTTTCCTGTCTCACATTCAGGTCCTTTATCCACTTTGAGTTTATTTTGTGAATGGTGTAAGAAAGTGGTATAGTTTCATTCTTGGTGCTGTCCAGCACCATTTGTTAAAGAGACTGTCTTTTTTCCATTGGATGTTCTTTCCTGTTTTGTCAAAGATTAGTTGGCCATACTTTTATTCATATTTATATGTTTTATATCTATATTTCTTTCAGTCTATATAAGTAGGTTATATATAATATATAACCAATTTTCTCTGAAAACCTTAATACAAATATTATTCAAAATTTTAAAAAGAATAAAATTTAACAGATTCTAAAAAATAGATAAACTTTGAAGACATTATAATAAGAAAAATAGCCAGACACAAAAGGACAATTATTGTATAATTCCACTCTTATGTGATACCTGGAGTAGTCAAATTCATAGAGACAGAAAATAGAGTGGTGGTTTTCAGGGCTGAGGAGAAGGAAGAATGGGGAGTTATTTAATGAGTACAGAATTTAAGTTTGGAAAAATGGAAAAGTTCTAGAGATGGATGTTGATGATGGTTGCACAACAATGCAAATGTGCATAAAAACAATACAAAAATTTAATATTGTGAACCAATTAAAGAAATGAAAAAATTTATCTAGTCTCAGTCTTGGAAATCTAATTCTGTAGGTGTGGATAATAATCTAGATAACCAATCCTTACCTCACAGGATGGAAAGGTTTAGATGAGATGCTTTGTGCTAAGGGCTTATCTCACAAGAACACACGTGCTACAAAGGAGCTTTAAGGACTTAAGTCCTGAAGATCAAGGAAGTGGGATGACTTGTTTGAGATCACTGTGGTTCAGTGTCAAAGCCTATACTCCAACCAGAATCTCCTCTGTGCTTGCCCAGTGCTTTCCCACTGTGGCACGCTGCCTCCTATCATCACAAGATAACATGTACTCAGTAAAGGCTGTGCTCAGAGGAGAGCAGACACCATGGTGTGTTCCCAAGAGCAAGCTGGACCTGAATAGAATCCCTAAGGCTTATTGGAGAGCACTAGGTTGACTTTCTTATACTCTGGACCCAGTAGCCTTGGTCTAGGAGGTTGAAGAATACTCTGTGACAGTGTTTACCTTTAGTTGGGCACTTCACTCTGGGAATCATGATGTTGTGCACCATGGACACAAATATGAGTCAGATCTTTGTTCCGTCTTTGATGAGCTCACTCATTGGGTAGGCAATTCATAAAATAGCCATTAACTATAAGTGTGATCAGTGCTCTGAGAGGAGCATGGTAAAAGGAGGGGCATCAAGTTTAGGTTAAAGGTTCTATCTTGGAGGTTTAGGGAATGTATCCTCTAGTCTAGGAGGTAACACCTGAATTGACTTTTGGGAGACTAGAAGGAATTGGTCAATTGAGGAGAAACTGGAAGGAATTTCTAGGTTGTGTGAATAGTATGTACAAAGACCTAAATGCAAGAAATAACAAAGCAGTTCAAAAATATTGAAACATAAAGTTTCCTGGGGTAGGGGAAAAGCAGCAAGAAATAAAGCTAAAGAGGTCGTCAAGAAACAGGCTTGAAGAAGGTCATAAAGAGCCTGGCTACAGAGATAATAGTTATATCATGTAGTTCCCAAACTGGCTGTACACTAAAAACATATGGGGCACCCTTTGCTCCAACCTCTAAACATTCATTTCAGTAACCTAGGATGGAACTTCAGAATCTTGAGTGCTTATAAAAGTCAGAACATGATTTTAGAGTACAGCTAAGTTTGGAAACTACCATCAGGGGAGTGTGGGAACCATGCAATGATTTTAAGCAGGGGAGAGTCCAGATAAGATTTGAATTTAACATACCTCTTTCTGGCCAGCCAGTGTAGAAATGAATTAGGTTAGATTCTTATGCTGTGTGCTCCATGTGTATACTTTCCTGGTTGTTCAATTCTCACAGTGTGTTAATTTGCTTATTTTGTCTCTGAATAATCTGTAAACACCACAAGGAAGGACCTGGAGTTACCTTGTTATTAGTATAATCTCAGCAAAAAGCACAGTGCCTGACACAAAACAAGCACCCAATAAAGAGTTTTTTAAAAGAATGAATGCATTTTTAGGGGATTATGGAGACACGAATATTATTTAGGGAACTATTGAAAAGACCAGAAGTATTAAGGAAGGAGTGATGTTGACAAGATGGCAGACTAGGAGGTCCAAATGCTTGTCCCACCCACAAAAACAACAAAAACAATGAATAAACAACTGCATACGGACAAAAATAGCTCTGGAGAACTCTGGGATACAATAGCAGAGGGCAGAAACCCTATGGAGCACAGAACCAGGGAAGGCTGCATAGAAAAGCCTAGGAAGCACTTTGCTTATCACTCCATCCCTCAGTCCAGCACAGATTTATGCCAAGAGGGATCCCCTTAGTGTGAATTCTCCTGGTGTGAGAAAAGGAAAGCATGAGGAGGCTGGCCACTCTCATCACCACAATACACACCCACAGCTTTCACCACCAAGAACCCAAAATCTCCATCAACACTGAACCCATCTGAAACAGCCTCCTGGATTCCATTTTGCTGCACACCCCACACACAGAGGGAGGAAGCTTTCACTGTATCCCTGCCCCTTAAAAGTAGTTGCCAAGGATCTGCTTGATTGGGGACCTACCTCCCAGGCCAGAGCCTCCACAGCTCTGTTCCCTGGATCTAGAGCTGACATTTCCTCCTGTAACCACATGCATGTCTGAAACCCACACTCCATGGTCATTCCTGTGCCTCAGACACCGGCACTACCACCACAATGAATACAAATATGCCTCCATTGCAATTTCAGTTATCCTGCTTGCTTTCAAATTCAAGACCAAAAATTAAGAAGACATGACACTATCAAATGAATACAAGAAGATTCCAGGAACTGAATCCAAAGAAATAGAGATATACAAGTTGACTGACAAAAAAATTGAAAATTGTTTCATGGAAGCTCAGCAAACTACGAGAGAACACAAAGAACAACTAAATGAAATAAAGAAAACTGTTTTGCACTGAAAACTTCCCAAATCATGGAAAGGAAATAGATATCCAGAATCATGAAATTCAAAGATCTCCAAACATAATTAACCAAAAGAGATACACTGAAAAACATTATAATCAAATTGTCAAAAGTCAAAGACAAAAAGAATGTTGAAAGTAGCAAGAGAAAAGCAACTCATTGCATATTAGCCAGTCCCCTCATAAGACTGTCAGCGGATTTCTCAGCAGTAACTGCAGGCCAAGAGAAAGTGGTATGATATATTCAAAGTACTGAAAGGGGGAAAGAAAGCCAACAAAGAATACCATAACTGGCAACATTATCTTTTAAATAGGAAGGACAGTTACTGTCTCAGACACACAAAATTTGAGGAGTTCACCACCACTTTATCTACTTCACGAGAAATGCTTGAAGTTCTTCAAAATGAAAAAAATTGTTAGCCTCTACTAAGGCCTGGTGAGAGAAAAGAAAGAGGACAGAAAATTCATTTGAAGAAAAAATAGCCTAAAATTTCTCAAATCTGGGGAGGGAAGCAGATATCCAGATCCAGGAGGCACAAAAATTCCCCAATAAAATCAACACAAGGAGGTCCACACCAAGACACATAGTAAATAAGATGGCAAAGAAAGTAGTGATAAAGAGAGAATTTTAAAAGCAGTTAGAGAAAAGTGTTAAATACAAGCAAAACCCCATGAGGCTATCAGCTGATATGTCAGCAGGAACTTTGCAAGTCAGAAGGGAATGGCAGAATACATTCAAAGTGCTGAGATGGAAAAATCTGAGGCCAAAAATACTCTATAGAAGGAGAGATAAAGAGTTTTTCAGACAAATGAAAGTTAAGTCAATTCATGGCCATTAAACCAGTCCTACAAAAATATTAAGGGGGACTCTTTAAGTGGAAGAAAAGAGCACAAGCAAGAGTAAGGAAAGTAGTTTTGCTAAGTGAAATAAGTCAGTCAGAGAAAGGCAAATATCATATGATTTCACTTATATGTGGAATTTAAGAAACACAACAGATGAACATAGAAGGGAAAGAAAAATAAGTTACAGAGAGTGAGGCAAATACAGGCAAATTTCTTTGATGAACATAGATGCAAAAGTTCTCAACCGAATCCAACAATACATTAAAAAATAATCATTGACCGGACCTGACCAATTTGGAAGATGGCAGCGTAGGAGGACACTGGGCTCCCCTCATACTGCTGATCACTTAGATTCCACCCACATCTGCCTAAATAACCCAGAAAACCACTGGAAGACTAGCAGAACAGAGTTTCCAGAGCCAAGCATAGACAAGAGGCCCATGAAAGAGGGTAGGAAGGACAGAGAGGCGGTGTATGCTACATGGACAGGCGGGAGGGAGCCAGGGCGGTGGAGGGGCAGCCCTCCAGGCAAGGCAGAGTCCCCAAAGTCCAGCTTGCAAAAGAGGAGGGGCCAGACTCCGTGAGTTCTGACAGCCAGCAGGACTTAACATCTGGAATATTAAAAGTCAACAGCTCTACCCTTGGAGAGTGGGGAGGGCAAGAGGACAATGGGAGGGAGGGTTGTTGAGCCCCAGAAGGACAGAGATCTGAAGGAGAACAAAGGCACTGGCAAGTGCCATTTCTCTCTCCCATCCCCCAGCCGAAATTCCAAAGGGATCCAGTTCCCATTACCAAACTTGCTTGCACAAGGCAAATGCCCAACACTGTACTTCTGTGGATCCATCCTTCCCACAGGCCTGCCTCCCTTCCAGTGCTGCAGGGCCCCTCTCCCAGGCCACCATCCATGGCAAAGCTACCTAAGCCTGCCCCTCCTGCCCCTGTTCACCTTGCAGATCCACCCCGTCTAATACACCCTTGGCCAGATCCCATCCAAGCAGCACCACAAGCCTGGCAGTGTGCAAGCAGCCCAGACAGGGCCACATCACTCCACAGTAAGTTCTGCCCTGGGAGAGGGGAAGATAAGGTACATACCAGTCTGACTGTGGCCCCAGGTGGGCTGGGGACAGACATCAGGTCTGACTGTGGCCATGCCTACCAACATAAGTTTCTCCAGAAAGCACAGGGGAAGTGCCCTGCAGTTTGGAGCTGCCTCAGGGACTACCCAAAATGATAAAACGGAAGAATTCTCCTCAAAAGAAACTCCTGCTAACGAATTGATCAAAAATGATTTAAGCAATATAATGGAACAAGAATTTAGAATAATAGTCATAGAATTAATCGCTGGGCTTGAAAAAAACCATAGAGGACGGCACAGAATCTATTGCTACAGAGATCAAGGGACTAAGAAATAGTAATGAGGAGCTAAAAAATGCTATAAATGAGGTGGAAAATAAAATGGAGCTGGCCATAGCACGGATTGAAGAGGCAGAGGAGAGAATAGGTGAATTAGAAGATAAAATTAAGGAAAAAGGGAAGTTGAGAAAAATAGGGATAAAAAAATCCAGGAGTATGAGGGGAGAATTAGAGAACTAAGTGATGCAATCAAATGGAACAACATCCGTATCATAGGAATTCCAGAAGAAGAGAGAGAGAAAGGGGCTGAAGATGTACATGAACAAATCATAGCTGAAAACTTCTCTGATCTGGGGAAGGAAACACGCATTGAAATCCAAGAGGCACGGAGACCTCCTTTCAGATGTAACTTGATTGGATCTTCTACATGACATATAGTGAAACTGGAAAAAATACAAGGATAAAAGGAACATTCTGAAAGCAGCTAGAGATAAACACGCTCTAACTTACAAAGGTAGACACATAAGAATAGTAGCAGACCTATCTACTGAAACTTGGCAGGCCAGAAAGGAATGGCAGGAAATCTTCAATGTGATGAACAGAAAAAAAGGCAGCCAAGAATCCTTTATCCAGCAAGTCTGTCATTCAGAATAGAAGGAGAGATAAAGGTTTTCCCAAACAAACAAAAACTGAAGGAATTCATCACCACTAAACCAGCCCTACAAGAGATCCTCAGGGGGACTCTGTCAGTGAAATGTTGCAAGGACCACAAAGTGCCAGACACATCACTACAAGCATGAAACCTACAGACATCACAATGACTCTAAACCCATATCTTTCTATAATAACACTGAATGTAAATGGACTAAATGCTCCAACCAAAAGACACAGGTATCAGAATGGGTAAAAAATAACAAACCCATCTATTTGCTGTCTACAGGAGACTCATATTAGACCTGAGGACACCTTCAGATTGAAAGGGAAGGGATGGAGAACTATCTATCATGCTACTGGAAGTCAGAAGAAAGCTGGAGTAGCCATACTTATATCAGACAAACTACACTTCAAATTAAAAGTTGTAACAAGAGATGAAGAAGGGCATTATATAATACTTACGGGGTCTATCCATCAGGAAGACTAACAATTATAAATGTCTATGCACCGAATACAGGAGCCCTGAAATATATAAAAAACTAACCAGAAACATAAGCAACCTTATTGATAAGAATGTGGTAATTTCAGGGGACTTTAATGCCCCACTTACAACAATGGATAGATCATCTAGACACAGAATCAATAAATAAACAAGAGCCCTGAATGATACATTGGATCAGATGGACTTGACAGATCTATTTAGAACTCTGCATCCCAAAGCAACAGAATATATTTTCTTCTTGAGTGCACATGGAACATTCTCCAAGATCGATCACATACGGGTCACAAACAGTCCTTCACAAGTATAAAAGAACTGAGATCATACCATGCATACTTTCAGACCACAATGATATGAAACTTGAAATCAACCACAGGAAAAAGTCTAGAAAACCTCCAAAAGCATGGAGGTTAAAGAACACCCTACTAAAGAATGAATGGGTCAACCAGGCAATTTGAGAAGAAATTAAAGAATATATGGAAACAAATGAAAATGAAAATACAACAATCCAAACGCTTTGGGATGCAGCGAAGGCAGTCCTGAGAGGAAAATACATTGCAATCCAGGCCTATCTCAAGAAACAAGAAAAATCCCAAATACAAAAGCTAACAGCACAAATAAAGGAAATAGAAGCAGAACAGCAAAGACACCCCAAACCCAGCAGAAGAAGACAAATAATAAAGATCAGAGCAAAAATAAACAGTATAGAATCTAAAAAACTGTAGAGCAGATCAATGAAACCAAGAGTTGGTTTTTTGAAAAAATAAACAAAATTTATAAACCTCTAGCCAGGCTTCTCAAAAAGAAAAGGGAGAGGACACAAATAGATAAAATCATGAATGAAAATGGAATTATTACAACCAATCCCACAGAAATACAAGCCATTATCAGAGAATACAATGAAAAATTATATGCCAACAAACTGGACAACCTGGAAGAAATGGACAAATTCCTAAGCACCCACACACTTCCAAAACTCAAACGGGAAAAAATAGAAAGCTTGAACAGACCCATAACCAGCGAAGAAACTGAATCAGTTATCAAAAGTCTCCCAGCAAATAAGAGTCCAGGACCAGATGGCTTCCCAGGGGAATTCTGCCAGACATTTAAAGCAGAGGTAATACCTATCCTTCTCAAGCTATTCCAAAAAATAGAAAGGGAAGGAAAACTTCCAGACTTATTCTATGAAGCCAGCATTACTTTGATTCCTAAACCAGACAGAGACCCATTCAAAAAAGAGCACTACAGGCCAATATCCCTGATGAATACGGATGCAAAAATTCTCAATAAGATACTAGCAAATTGAATTCAACAGCATATAAAAAGAATTATTCACCATAATCAAGTGGGATTCATTCCTGGGCTGCAGGGCTGATTCCACATTCGCAAATCAATCAACGTGATACATCACATTAATAAAAGAAAAGATAAGAACCATATGATCTTGTCAATCGTTGCAGAAAAGCATTTGACAAAATTCAGCATCCTTTCTGAATAAAAACCTTTGAGAAAGTCAGGATAGAAGGAACATAAACATCATAAAAGCTATTTATGAAAAGTCCACAGCTAATATCATCCTCAATGGGGAAAAACTGAGAGCTTTCCCCCTGAGATCAAGAACACGACATGGATGTCCACTCTCACCGCTGTTGTTTCACATGGTATTGGAAGTGCTAGCATCAGCAATCATACAACAAAAGGAAATCAAAGGCATCCAGATTGGCAAAGATGAAGTCAAGCTTTCACTTTTTGCAGACTACATGATATTATACATGGAAAACCCTATAGACTCCACCAAAAGTCTGCTAGAACTGATACATGAATTCAGCAAAGTTGCAGGATACAAAATCAATGTACAGAAATCAGTTGTATTCTTATACACTAATGATGAAGCAACAGAAAGACAACTAAAGAACCTGATCCCATTCACAATTGAACCAAGGAGCAGCACTTTCAACAATAGCCAAATTATGGAAAGAGTCTAAATGTCCATCAACTGATGAATGGATAAAGAAATTGTGGTTTATATATACAATGGAATACTACTTGGCAATGAGAAAGAATGAAATATGGCCTTTTGTAGCAACGTGGATGGAACTGGAGAGTGTTATGCTAAGTGAAATAAGTCATACAGAGAAAGACAGATACCATATGTTTTCACTCTTATGTGGATCCTGAGAAACTTAACAGAAGACCATGGGGGAAGGGAAGGGGAAAAGAAGTTAGAGAGGGAGGGAGGCAAACCATAAGAGACTTTTAAAAACTGAGAATAAAGTGAGGGTTGGGGCACCTGAGTGACTTCTCGGTTGAGTGTCAGACTTCGGCTCAGGTCATGATATCACAGTTTGTGGGTTTGAGCCCCGTGTCCAGCTCTGTGCTGGCAGCTCAGAGCCTGGAACCTGCTTTGGATTCTGTGTCTTCCTCTCTATGCCCTTCCCCGCTCACACTCTGTCTCTCTCTCCCTCTCAAAAATAAACAAAACTTTTTTCAAAACTGAGGGTTGATGAGGGGTGGGAAGGAGGGAAAGTGGTTATGGGCATTGAGGAGGGCATCTGTTGGGATGAGCACTGGGTGTTGTATGGAAACCAAGTTGACAATAAATTTCATATTAAAAAATCATTGACCACAGTCAAGTGGCATTGATTTGAAGGATTCAAGGGTGGTTCAATATTTGCAAATCAATCACTGTGATACATCACATCAAAAAGCAAAAGGATAAAAACCATATGAACATTTAGATAGATGCAGAAAAAGCATTTGACAAAGTACAACATCCATTCATGACAAAGACCCTCGACAAAGTAGCTTTAGAGGGAATATACTTCAATACAATAAAGGCTATATATGAAAAACCCACATGAACCTCATACTTAATGGGAAATAAGTGAGAACTTTCTCCCTAGGGCAGGAACATGAAAAGGACGTCCACTCTCACAACATTTATTTAACATAGTACTGGAAGTCCTCGCTACAGCAATCAGACAAGTAAAAGTAATAAAGTACATACAAATTGGTAAGAAAGAAATAAAACTTTCACTATTTGCAGATGACATGATACTCTGTATAGAAAACTCTAAAGTCTCCACCAAAAAATTGCTGGAACTGATAAGTGAATTCAGGACACACTGTTGTATCACAGGATACAAAATTTATGAACAGAATTATGTTGTATTTCCATAGACCAATAATGAAGCAAAAGAAAGAGAAATTAAGAAAGCAACCCTATTTACTATTGAAGCAAAACTAATAAAATACCTAGGAATGAACTTAACCAAGGAGGTGAAAGGCCTTTACTCTGATAACTATAAAACACTGATGAAAGAAATTGGAGATGACACAAATAAATGGAAAGATATTTCATGTTCATGGATTGGAAGAGCAAATGTTAAAATGTCCATACTGTCCAAAGCAATCTACACATTTAATGCAATTCCTAACAAAATACCAACAGCATTTTTCACAGTACTAGAAAAATTGTAAAACTTGTGTGGAACCAAAAAAGACCCCAAATACCCAAAGCAACGTTGAAAAAGAAAAGCAAAGCTAGAGACATCACAATTCCCAAATTCAGGTTATATTACAAAACTGTAGTGATCAAAACAGTATGGTACTGGCATAAAAATAGATACATAGATCAATGGAGCAGAATCGAAAACCTAGAAATTAACCCAGTAAATTGATCTTAGACAAAGCAGGAAAGAATAGCAATGGGAAAAAGACAGCCTCTTCAACAAATGGTATTGAGAAAACTGAACATCAATATGTAAAAGAATGAAACTGGACCACTTTCTTACACCATATACAAAAATAAATTCAAAATGGATTGAAAACCTAAATGTGAGACCTAAAGTCATAAAAATCCAAGAGGATAACTCAGGCAGTAAGGTCTCTGACATTGACCATAGTAACATTTTTCTAGCTATGTCTCCTGAGGCACGGTAAATACAAGCAAAAATAAACTATTGGGACTATATTAAAATAAAAGATCTTCTGCACAGTGAAGGAAACAGTTGAGTAAGGTAAAAGACAATTTAATGAATGGGTTTAGGTATTTTCAATTGACATGTCTGATAAGAGGTTAGTATCCAAAATATACAAAGAACTGATACAACTTAACACCCCCAAACCGAATAATTCAATTAATAAATGGGAAGACATGAATAGACATTCCAAAAAATATATACAGATGGGCAACAGACACATGAAAAGGTACTCAAAATCATTCATCATCAGGGAAATGCAAATCAAAACTACAATGAGATACTACCTCACATCTCTCAGAATGGCTAAAAACAACACTATAAGAAACAACAGGTGTCAGTGAGGATTTGTAGAAAGGGGAAACTTCTTGCACTGTTGATGGGAATGAAAACTGGTGCAGCCACTCTGGGAAAAGCAGTATGGAGGTTCCCCAAAAAGTTAGCAATAGAATTACCCTATGATCCAGCAATCGCACAACTAGGTATTAAAAAATACTGATTCAACGGGATATGTGCAGCCCAATGTTTATAGCAGCATTATCCACAATGGCCAAATTATGGAAAGAGCCCAAGTATCCATTGCCTGATGAATGGATAAAGAAGATGTGATATATATATATATATATATATATATATATATATATATATATATATATTCATTCCATGGAATGTTATTAAACCATTCAAAAGAATGAAATTTTGCCATTTGCAAGGACATGGATGGAGCTAGAGAGTATAATGCTAAGCAAATTAAGTCAATCAGAGAAAGGCAAATACCATATGATTTCTTTCTTTTTTTTATTTTTTAAATTTAAATTCATGTTAGTTAACATACAGTTTAGTCTTGGCCTCAGGAGTAGATTTATTTCATTTCATTTCATTTCATTTCATTTCATTTCATTTCATTTCGTTTCATTTCATTTCAAGTTTTTATTTAAATTCCACTTAGTTATGGGGCGCCTGGGTGGCGCAGTCGGTTAAGCGTCCGACTTCAGCCAGGTCACGATCTCGCGGTCCATGAGTTCGAGCCCCGCATCAGGCTCTGGGCTGATGGCTCAGAGCCTGGAGCCTGTTTCCGATTCTGTGTCTCCCTCTCTCTCTGCCCTCCCCCGTTCATGCTCTGTCTCTCTCTGTCCCAAAATAAATAAACGTTGAAAAAAAATTTTTTTTAAAAATAAAAAAATAAATTCCACTTAGTTAATATACAGTGTTATATTAGTTTCAGGTGGTATAGACATTTTAACAATATTTGTTCTTTCAACCCAGGAGCATGAAATTTCTTTCCATTTATTTTTGTTATCTTCAATTTCTTCCATCAACGTTTTATAGTTTTCAGAGTACAAGCCTTTGTTCACCTTTGTTCACCTGTTTGGTTGGGCTTATTCCCTGGTATCTTATCATTTTTTGTTGCAACTGTAAATGTGATTGTTTTCTTAATTTCTAATCCTGCTGCCTCATTATTAGTGCATAGAAATGAAACAGATTTCAGCAATTGTATTCTGTAACTTTACTGAATTCGTTTATCAGTTCTAGCAGTTTTGGGGGAGAGTTTTAGGGTTTTCTATATAGAGTATCATGTCATCTGCTGATGTGCATGCCTTTTATTTCTTTGTGTTGTTTTATTGCTGTGGTTGGGACTTCCAGTACTATGTTGAGTAAAAGTTGTGATAATGGACACACTTGTCTTGTTCCTGACCTCAGGGGTAAGCTCTCAGTTTTTCCACATTAAGTATGATGTTCACTATGGACTTTTCATAGGTAGCCTTTATTATGTTGAAATATGTTCCCTCTAAACCTCCTTTGTTGATGGCTTTTATCATGAATGGATGTTGTACTTTATCAAATGGTTTTTCTGTGTCTATTGAAATGATCATATGGTTTTTATCCTTTTGCTTATTATTGTGATTTATCACATTGATTGATTTGCAAATATTGAAGCACCCTTACAACCTGGGAATAAATCTTACTTGATCGTTTTGAATTCTTTTAAATGTATTTTTGGATTCTGTTTGCTATTATTTTTTAAGGGTTCTTGCATCTATATTCATAAAGATAATGGCCTGTAGTTCTCTTTTTTAGTGGTGTCTTTATCAGGTTTTGATGTTAGGGTAATGCTGGCTTCATAGAGTGAATTGGGAAGTTTTCCTTCCTCTTCTGTTTTTTGGAATAGTTTAAGAAGAATAGGTATTGTTTCTTAAAATATTTGGTAGAATTCACCTATGAAGCTGTATGGTCCTGGACTTGTTCTTTGAGAGGTTTTGATTACTGCTTCAATCTCTTTGCTGGTAATTGGTCTATTCAAATTTTCTATTTCTTCCTGCTTCAGTTTTGGTAAATCATATGATTCTAAAAAATTTTCCATATTTTCTAGGTTTTCCAATTTGTTGGCATATAGTTTTTCATAATATTCTCTTATAATTGTATTTCTGTTTTTTATTTCTCCTCTTTCATTTGTAATCTAATTGACTTGAGTTCTTTTTGGTTTTTGATGTGTCTGGATAGAGGTTTATGAATTTTATGTTTTCAAAGAACCAGCTCCCACTTTCATTGATCTGTTCTACTGGGGTTTTCTAAAGCTTCTATATTATTTACTTCTGTTCTAATCTTTATTATTTCCTCCTTCTGCCAGTTTTGGATTTTGCTTGTTCTTTTTGTAGCTCCTTTTGGTGAAAGGTTAGGTTGTTCATTTGAGATTTTTCTTACTTCCTGAGGTAGGACTGTATTGCTATAAATTTCCCTCTTAGAACAGCTTTTGTTGCTTCCCAAAGGATTTGGATTGCTGTGTTTCATTTATTTCCATGTAATTTTGGATTGCTTCTTTGATTTCCTGGTTGAGCCATTCATTTTAGAAGCATGTTCTTTAACTTTCATGTATTTGTGGTCTTTCCATAATTTTTCTTTTGGTTGATTTCTAGTTTCATAGTGTTGCAGTCAGAAAAGGTGCATGGAATGACTTTGCTCTCTTTGAATTTGTTGAAATTTGTTTTGTGGCCTTATATGTGATCTCTTCTCAAGAATGTTCCATGGGCACCTGAAAGGAATGTATATTCTGCTGTTTTAGGATGGAATGTTTTGAATATATCTATTAAATCCATCTGATCCAAAGTGTCATCAAAGCCATTTGTTCCTTATTTATTTTCTGTTTAGATGATATGTGCATTGACGTAAGTGGGCTGTTAAAGTTCTCTACTATTATTGTATTGCTACTGATGAGTTTATGTTTGTTATTAACAGTTTTAGGTATTTGGGTTCTCCCATGTTGGGTTCATAAATATTTACAATTCCTATACCTTCCTGTTGGGTTGTCCCCTCTATTATTATAAAGTGTCCTTTTTTGTTTCTTGTTACAGTCTTTGTTTTAGACTACTTTGTCTGATGCAATTATTGCTACTCCAGCTTTTTAAAAAAATAATGTTTATTTTTTAATTCACATCCAAGTTAGCATATAGTGCAACAATGATTTCAGGAATAGATTCCTTAATGCCCCCTACCCATTTAGCCCTTCCCCCCTCCCACAACCCCTCCAGTAACCCTCTGTTTGTTCTTCATATTAAGAGTCTCTCATTTTTTGTCTCCTTCCTTGTTTTTATATTATTTTTGTTTGCCTTCCCTTATGTTCATTTGTTTCGTATCTTAAAGTCCTCATATGAGTGAAGTCATATGATATTTGTCTTTCTCTGACTAATTTCGTTTAGCATAATACCCTCTAGTTCCATCCACGTTGGTGCAAATGGCAAAGTTTCATTCTTTTTGATTGTTGAGTAATACTCCGTTGTATATATATAACACATCTTCTTTATCCATTCATCTGTCGATGGACACTTGGGCTCTTTCCGTACTTTAGCTATTGTTGACAGTGCTGCTATAAACATTGGGGTGCATGTGCCCCTTTGAAATAGCATACCTGTATCCCTTGGATAAATACCTAGTAGTGCAATTGCTGGGTTGTAAGGTAGTTCTATTTTTAATTTTTTGAGGAACCTCCATTCTGTTTTCCAGAGTGGCTGCACCAGCTTGCATTCCCACCAACAATGCAAAAGAGGTCCTCTTTCTCTGCAACCTTGCCAGGATCTGTTGTTGCCTGAGTTGTTATTTTTACCCATTATGGCAGGTGTGAGGTGGTATTTCACTGTGGTTTTGGTTTGTATTTCTCTGATAATGAGTGATGTTGAGCATTTTTTCATGTGTTGGTTGACCATCTGGATGTCTTCTTTGAAGAAGTGTCTATTTATGTCTTTTGCCCATTTCTTCACTGGATTATTTGTTTTTTGGGTGTTGAGTATGAGAAGTTCTTTATAGATTTTGGATATTAACCCTTTATCTGATATGTCATTTGCAAATATGTTTTCCCAATCCATCGGTTACCTTTCAGTTTTGCTGATTGTTTCCTTCACTGTGCAGAAGCTTTTTATTTTGATGAGGTCCCAATAGTTCATTTTCGCTTTTGTTTCCCTTGTCTCTGGAGACATGTTGAGTAAGAAGTTGCTGCGTCTAAGGTCAGAGAGGTTTTTGCCTGCTTTCTCCTCGAGGATTTTGATGGCTGCCTGTCTTACGTTTAGGTTTTTCATCCATTTTGAGTTTATTTTTGTGTATGGTGTAAGAAAGTGGTCCAGGTTTATTTTTCTGCATGTCGCTGTCCAGTTTTCCCAGCACCACTTGCTGAAGAGACTGTCTTTATTCCAAATTGGATAGTCTTTCCTGCTTTGTCAAAGACTAGTTGGCCATACGTTTGTGGGTCCATTTCTGGGTTCTGTATTCTGTTCCATTGATCTGACTGTCTGTTTTTGTGCTGGTACCATACTGTCTTTGTGATTACAGCTTTGTAATACATCTTGGAGTCCGGGATTGTGATGCCTCCTGCTTTGGTTTTTCTTTTTCAAGATTGCTTTGGACTTTGGAGGGCTTTTCTGATTCCATAAAAATTTTAGGATTATTTGTTCCAGCTCTGTGAAGGATGCTGATGTCTTTTAATAGGTATCACATTGAATATGTAGATTGCTTTGTGCAGTATTGACATTTTAATAATATGTGTTCTTCCTATCCAGGAGCATGGAATATTTTTCCTTTTTCTGTGTCTTGAATTTCTTTCATAAGCTTTCTACAGTTTTCAGTATATAGATTTTTCACCTCTTTGGTTAGATTTATTCCTAGGTATTTTATGGGTTTTGTTGCATTTGTAAATGGGATCGATTCTTTGATTTCTCTTTCTGTTGCTTCATTATTGGTGTATAGGAATGCAACCAATTTCTGTGCATTGATTTTACATCCTGAGACTGCTGAATTCATGGATCAGTTCTAGCAGTTTTTTGGTAGCATCTTTTGCGTTTTCCATATAGAGTATCATGCCATTTGCAAAGAGTGAAAGATTGACCTCCTCCTGGCCTATTTGGATGCCTTTTATTTCTTTGTGTTGTCTGATTGCTGAAGCTAAGACTTCCAATACTACGTTGAATAACAGCCTACTCCAGCTTTTTAAATGTCAACGTGTGTCAATCACGTCACTTTCAATCTGTAGGTGAATTTAAGTGTAAAATGGGTCTCCTGTAGTCAGCGTATAGATGCATCTGGATTATTTATCCATTTTGTCACCCTATGTCTTTTGTTTCAAGGGTTTAGTCGATTTACATTCAAAATAATTATTGATAGATATGTATTTATTGCCATTTAATTGTTTTGTGGCTGTTTCTTTTTTCAGGCTTTATTTAATTTCTAGTTAGTTTAAATTAGTTTAAATTAGTTTTATTTAATTTCTAGTTAGTGTAATATTCATTTCAGGTGTATAATTTAGGGATTCAACACGTACATACAACAGCCGGTGCTCATCACAGGTGCACTCCTTAATCCCCATCACCTATTTAACCTAACTCCCCAGCCATCTCTCCTCTGGTAACCATCAGTTTCTTCTCTATAAGAGTTTGTTTCTTGGTTTGCCTCTCTCATTTTTCCTCCATCATCATTTGTTTCTTAAATTCCACATACGATTGAAATCATATGCTATTTGTCTTCTGACTGACTTATTTTGCTTAGCATAATACTTTCTAGCTCCACCCATAATGTTGCAATTGGCAAGATTTTGTTCTTTGTTTCAAGTTTTTATTTAAATTCCAGTTAGTTAACATATAGTGTAATAATAGTTTCAGGACTAGAATTTAGTGGTTCAATACTCACATATAACATCTAGAGCTCATCACAAGTGCTCTCCTTAATACCCATCACCCATTTAACCCACACTTCATCCATCTCTCTCCACCAACCCTGTTTGTTTTCTATAGTTAAGAGTCTGTTTTATGGTTTCCCTGTCTCCTTTTTTCCACTATGTTCATCTGTTTTGTTTCTTAAATTACACGTATGAGTGAAATTATATGGTATTTGTCTTTCTCTGGCTTATTAGCATAATACACTCTACCTCCATCCATGTCTTTGCAAATGGCAAGATTTCATTCTTTTTGATGGTCGAGTAATATTCCATTGTGTGTGTGTGTGTATACATATGTATATATATATACCATAATTCTTTGTCCATTCATCAGTTGAAGGACATTCAGACTCTGTCCATAATTTGACTTTGTTGATAATGCTGTTATAAACATCAGGGTGCATGTGTCCCTTTGAATTAGTATTTTTTTGTTCTTGGGGCAAATACCTAGTATTGCAATTGCTGGATCATAGGGTAGTTCTATTTTTAACTTTTTGAGGAAATTCCTTACTGCTTTCCAGAGTAGTTGCACCAGTTTGCATTCCCACCAACAGTGTAAGAGGTTTCCCCTTTCTCCAAATCTTTGCCAACACCTGTTGTTTCCTGTGTTGTTAAATTTAGCCATACTGACAGGTGTGAGGTGATATCTCATTGTCATTTTGATTTGCATTTCCCCGTTGATCAGTGATGTTGAGCATTTTTTCTTGTGTCTGTTGGCCATCTGTATGTCTTCTTTGGAAAAATATCTATTCATGTTTTCTGCCCATTTTTAAACTCGATTATTTGTTTTTTAGTTATTGAGTTGGTAAGTTCTGTATATATTTTGGATATGAATGTTTTATCAAATATGTCATTTGCAAATATCTTCTCCCTTTCTGATGGTCGCTTTTTAGTTTTTCTGATTGTTTCCTTTACCTTGCACAAACTTTTTATTTTGATGAAGTCCCAATACTGCATTTTTGCTTTTGTTTCTCTTGCCTAAGGAGATATATCTAGTGAAGTTGCTACAGCTGATGTCAACGAGGTTACTGCCTGTGTTCTCCTCTCAGATTTCAATGGTTTCCTTTCTCACAGTTAAGTATTTCATCCATTTTGAATTTATTTTTGTATATGGTATAAGAAAGTGGTCCAGTTTCATTCTTTGGAATGTAGCTGTTCAGTATTCCCAACACCATTTCTTGAAGAGACTGTCTTTTTCCATTGCATATTCTTTCCTCCTTTGTCAAAGATTAATCACCATATGGTTGTGGGTTTATTTCTATGTTTTCCCTTCTATTCTACTGATCTCTGTGTCTATTTTGTGACAGTTCCAAGGTGTTTTGATCACTACTGCTTTGTAATATAGCTTGAAGTCCAGAGTTGTGATGCCTCCAGCTTTACTTTTCCTTTTCAACATTGCTTTGACTACTCAAGGTCTTTTGTGGTCCCATACAAATTTTAGGATTGTTTGTTCTAGCTCTGTGAAAAATGCTGGTGATAGTTTGACA
Source organism: Felis catus (assembly GCF_018350175.1). Lineage (NCBI taxonomy): Eukaryota > Metazoa > Chordata > Mammalia > Carnivora > Felidae > Felis > Felis catus. The sequence continues at coordinate 46,607,428 of NC_058386.1, read as the reverse complement.
GGAATTACATTAAATGTGTAGATTGTTCTGGGTAATGTAGACATTTTTACAATATTTGTTCTTCCAATCCATGAGCATGGAATCTTTTTCCATTCCTTTGTCTCATCTTCAACTTGTTTCATCAGTGTTTTATAGTTCTCAGAGTATAGGTCTTTTACCTCTTTAGTTATGTTTATTCCTAGGTATCTTATTGTATTTGCATTATTGTAAGTGGCATTAATCCTTGATTTCTCTATCTTTTTTTTTCTTTGTTGGTGTATAAAAATGTAACAGATTTCTGTACATTGATTTCATAAGTTTTTTGGTTGTTCCTGAAAATTTTCTCTGAACATTTCTTTCTCTCTTTCAGCATTTTCTTATTTTAGTGATGTGGTTGGATTTATTTTTCTTTGTTCTTTGTATCTATTATTGGTTTTTGATTTGTGATTACCATTAGGTTTGTATATAATATCTGCATATAGCAGTTTACATTACTTTGGTGGTTTTTTAAGTTTGAACCCTTTCGTTACTCCTCTCCTCCCCACGTTTTAGGTATATTTTACATCCTTTTATTTGTTATCTCCACTAATTTTTAATAGAAATATTAATTTTTATTGCTTTTGTGCTTCCTACTTTCATACTGTCATTTTGGTCTTTCTTCTCCACTCAAAGTGTCACCTTTAATATTTCTTGCAGGGCTGTTTTAGTGGTCACAAACTCCTTTAGTTTTTGCTTGTCGGGGGAATTCCTTATTTCTCTTTCTATTATGAATCATAGCCTTGCTGAATAGAATATTCTTGGCTACAGATTTTTCCCATTCAGCACTTTAAACCTATCATGCCATCCCCTTCTGGTTTGCAAAGGTTCTTCTGAGAAACCCCTTGCATAAGGCTATGTATGGGGTTTCCCTTGTGTGTAAATATCTTCTTTGGTCTTGCTGCTTTTAATTTTTTTCTTCATCAGTACATTTTGCCATTTTAATTACAATATGTCTTGGTGTGAATCTGCTTTTGCTGATTTTGTTGGGGGTTCTCTGTGCCACCCAAATCTGGATATCTGTTTCCTTCCCTAAGAATAGGAAAATTTTCATCTGTTATTTCTCTCTCTTCCTCTTCTGGGACTCTTATATTTCAAATGTTATTACATGTGATGGAGCCATTGAGTTCTCTAAGTCTATTCTTGTTTTTTCGTAATTCTATTTTCTCTTTTATTCAACTTGATTATTTTCATTATTCTGTCCTCTCAGTCATTAATTCTTTCCTCTGCTTCTTCTGGCCTGATCTTCATTTCATCAAATGTGATTCTCATTTTGTTTATTGAACCTTTGTCTTGGCTATGCAATTCCTTATCCCGGTATTAGGGGGTTTCCCTGATATCTTCCACTCTTTTCTCAAATCCAGTGAGTATCTTTATGATCATTACTTTAAATTCTCTATTGTGCATGTTAGATATATCTGTTTCACTTTGTTCTCTGGCCATGGCCTTGTCCTGTTCTTTTATTTGGGTCAAATTCTTCTGTCTTCTCATTTTGTCTAAGTCTCTGTGCCTGTTTCTATATTAGAAAAGTTAGCTACATCTTCTGTTCTTGAGCTCAGTGATCTTATGAAGAAGAAGTTCTCTAGTGCCCTACCCTACAGTGTAGTGTCTGTCCACTGTTCCCCAGGACCTGGAGCTTTAGGAAGTGTCTCCAATGTGTGCTGCATGTGTGCTGCTGTTGTATCCTAGCCACTTTATCCATCAGGCTAGTCATCTGCAGAGGCTCTCTTTGCCTGCTGTGGCAATGTTTTGTCCTTGCCCTGCATGTGATGCGTTTTATTTAGGTGTTCTCTGGTCTGCTTGTGAAATGAGAACTGTCACCACCACCTCAGGAACTGAGGCAGTGCAAACTCCCAAGCTGGGAGACATGGTGTTGGCAGAGGTTTGGACAGCTCTTTTGGGGTAAGGTGGCCACCACGCTAGGTCTGAAGCAAGCATGACTGGGAAGGGTGGTTCCATTAGAAGGGGGAGGCAGAAAGGCTTGCTGTAAGCAAGTTAGGTAGTGAGTGTAGGCACTGTGATTGTTCCCATAGATGGCCCCTTGTCTATGCTGAGAGGCAAGGGAGGAAAATGGCACCTGTCAGGTCTTTTTTCCCCGAGGGGTCTCTCCATGAATGCTGCTCCTCTGGGACATGCTCCAAGATGAGCAAATAACCTACTCACTGTGTGCCCCAGGCACTCTTCAGATCACTATTCCTGTGTTGTATGTCCACAGACCATTTGCCCTGTCTTTTCTCCAAAAACAGCCTCAGTGCCCTCCATGATCTCTCTGAGACAAGCCTGCTAATTATTAATACTCTTGGTTTTAATCCCATTGGTTGTAAGAACTAAAAAAATTTGGCCCCCTTGCTTTCCAAGCCAATTGCTATGGGGGTTCATCTTCCCCATGTGGGTTCCCTTGTGTGCTAGTCTGTCTCTTGCCCTTCTCTTCAGCCATGGTTCCTTCCCCCACTTTGGAGGAATGATCCATTTCTCTCCCAAGCCATGTCTATCTCTGCCTTTTTACCTTCTTCAGTATGGTCTCCTCTCTGCCTTGAATTTTGGAGTTTATTCTGCCAGTATTTAGGTCAATTTCTGGAGTATTTAGGGATATTTGATAGTTATCTAATATTCTTGGGACAAGGTAAGCCTAAGGTTCTCCTACTCCACCACCATCTTCCCAATCTCTTCTGAAGTCCTTTAACCCTGAGAAATTCACTTATATCATATCTTTGATGCATTCCTCTCCTCCAATATCTTTGTTCTCTCCTGAAACTCCTTAAATTTAGATGTTAGACCTCCTGAATTAATATTTTATAGTTTTTATCCTTTGTTTCCTATTTTCCATCTCTCTCCCTCTCTCAATTTTTCTCTCTGCCTTCCTCTTCCCTCTGTTCATAGCTCTCTCCATCTCTTCTTTTGTTTTTCTTGTGTGTTTTTTAAAGATATTTTGGAAGAAAACTTTTTTTTAATTTTTTAATGTTTATCTATTTTTGACAGAGAGAGAGACAGAGCATGAGTGGGGGAGGGGCAGAGAGACAGGGAGACAAAGAATCCGAGGCAGCCTCCAGGCTCTGAGCTGTCAGCACAGAGCTCGATGCGGGGCTCAAACTCACAGACTGCGAGATCGTGACCTGAGCTGAAGTCGGACACTCAACTGACTAAGCCACCCAGGTGCCCCAATTCTGGAAGAAAATTTAACTTTATCTCCCAATCTTTCTATTGCATTTCCTTTCATTTTTGTAATCACACTTATAGTTTTCAAGTATTAATCAATGTTCTCTTTTCCTTTCTTGGAGCATCCTTTCATGTTTTATGGGTGCGTTATCACCTTGAATCTCTGAAAGTGATAATTAGAGGCATGTTTATATTTTTCCCTCTTATTTGAAATACCTATTTTCTTTGAGATTTTCCTCCATTACTTATTTTGATCTCTTTCTTTCATGTTGCAGTGTTTTCTCAAATGCCTATTGAATGATCCATGATTGCTGATCAATATTTAAGAATGCAGCTATAAAAATATGCTTGAAAGTTCTGTGTATGGGGAAAGAGGTAGACAACTGGTGGCTTTCTGTTATGATGACTGAAGGAGAACTGGCTAATATGCTGTAGAGTCCCTGAATGTTGGAAAGCAAAAATACTTTCTCTGAGCTTGTTCAGCTTCCTTAGAGCAAAACCCTCTGTTTTTTGCCTAATGAACAGATAGATGCCTACCTGCTGTTAATTGCACATAAGGGAGTAAGTCAATGGTTATATATTCAGCCTTTCAATTAAACTGTTTTCAGCCCCACATTCTACCCCCATCCTTCATCATACCTGATATTGTCAAGACCCAAGACACTTCAAGTTCCTACAGAGAAAGGTCAGCTTCTTCCTTCATGACATCACCTCCATGCATATTCCCAGCTATGGCATCTTCCACTGCTCTTCTTCAGTCACTACTTCTCCATTTACTTCCTATCTTCCAGAAATTTGTTGAAATATCTTTTTCTGGCTGACAAACCTGCTCTTATTTTCTTCATCATTGTGTTTTTATACCTTCTTTTTTTTCCTTTACTGTCTTTTTAGCAGTTTCAGGAAGGAGTGGAGATAAACATGTGATAAGTCTACCAACTTGAGCTGGAAATCTACTAACTTACTTGAACACTTACTGTTTATTTTTCAGCCTTCTGGTAATTATCTACTATATCTCTAAATAATATACAGATTTTTCTATTTATCAATTTATTTATCAATTTTAGTCATTATCTACTGACATAATGCTATTCATACTACTCAACATCCCTCTTCTGATGCCCTAATATAGCCATATCACTAATTATATATCTGCTATTCCTTACCTTTGTACCTTTAATAATAGACTTATACTCCCTCTTTTCTATCTCTCAACTTCTGTCATCTGTACTTTTATATTTTTCTTGATAAGGTTAAGAATATTTACAATCTGTTCTGTAACCACAATTAAATCATCCATACTTTGCCAATAGTTCATTCTGACAGTTTAAAGTCAACAAAGTATTTACACTATTACGATTATGTACATATTGTTCCACAAAGATTTAATGAGTGTACTGGAATTACATTTCTTTTCTTCTACAATTTTTACCCTGGAGTTTCTAATTGCCTTTTTTCCTTGAATTTTCTGATTTATAACCTTCTCAAGTTGTTCTAAATTCTCAAAGAAAGTATGAAATAATTTGAACTCCCCTTTTTACCAGATATCTTCTTCTTGGAGCCCTCTGTCTTCCTCCTCCAATTTGGACTAATTGCTCTATAGGCCTGTGGCATTTATTACCCTTCTGGATTGGGCTCCATATCATACTGTTTCCTAGTTTACTCCACTGTAGTGGATGTTGTGATTATTCACAAACATCCATTCCTCTCATCCTTCATTGTATAACTCCTATACAATTTGAGTGGGACTGATCACACCACCAGCTGTAGGTATAGGCCTTTATGGGGATAAACCAATCTGAGCAATTTTACCCTCTTTGCCACAGTAATGATTGCTTCAGGGGTGATCCAATCACATTGGGGATTAGGAGTTTTTACTGCTTTTGAGGGAAATAATTGACCTGTTTTCCCTTAGATATGAACAAAGAAGCATATAGCCTGATTGGTGCTGTTAGCCATCTTGTGAACATATGGAACGCCTACCTAAGGATGGAGCTAACAAATGGAGAAGCCAGAATCAAGAGAAGCACAGAGAAATGGAACCATATTACTGATTATGCCATGCCTGAAGTCTGCCTTACCTGTGAGCTTCTCAGTTAAATGAGCCAATAAATTGTATTTATTACTTATATCAGTTTGAATTGGGTTTTCTGTTGCTTGCACCTGAAATCATTTTAACTTATGATTTGGGGTGTTTCCCTTTAGAGAGGGCACAAGTGTATTTTTGGTTATATGAGTTATATTTGCACTATATCAAGTGGAAGCATTTTAGCATAAATATGGGGAGAAAGGGTATATATTGATATTGGACAACCAAAATAATGAACTCTAGTGACTGCCCAGCCTCTAAATCCCCATTGTTTTGGAAGACTCCCCCACTAGTTTGAGTTTTAGTGGGAGGCAGGGCCCCACTTCCTACTGTGGAAATTCCTATTGCCAGATATTTCCTTTCTGTGCCCACCAGGCAGCAAGGGCTGAATACTCTGCTCATGGCTTTGAATCTGGAATTATAAACACAAAGGAGACAAGAATATACAAAATTAACATATGGATGATAGATTAGGAGAATATATTTGCAATGTGCAAAAATGACAAAAGAATAATAACTAAAAAAGAAGACAGTAAACCCAATAGGAACCTGGGCATAGGATATGAAGAGTAATTTACATAAGGTTAAATTTTAGTATATTGAGACTTTCAAGTCTGCTAATAAATGGGGAAGTGAAAATTAAAATAATAGTGAGAAATCACTATAGGAATAACAATATATAGAAACTCAGATATTATCAGTGTTGATGAGGATGTGAGGAAAAGGAAAACTATGGGTGGGAGTATAATCTGGTACAGATTATACAGGGATTAATTTGGAAGTACCCTCTGAAATTAAGTATATGTAGACCATATAACCCATCAATTGCTGTCCTGAGTACACCTTCCAGAGAAATTCTCACACAGGTCCTTAAGGAAATATAGCTGAGGTTGTTTGTTCTAGCATTGTTTGTGGTAGTGAAGAATTGTGAGCAACCAGGTGTCCATCACCATGGGACCAGATAAGCAAACTGGTATATTTATAGGATGGAAAATACAAAACAATAAAAATAAATGAGCTAAATTTACTATAGCCACACAGATAGGTCTCCAAAGCCTAGTGTTGAATGAAAAGGTGAAAACAGAATGAGATTTACAGCGTAACACCATTTATGTAATTGTAAAACAACACTATTTTCATGGATATGCATATATTTAAATAAACATATGGAATATGAATTAGCAGTGTATATATATGGAAAACACTTGAATAGCTCACTGAGGTGGGCAGTAGAATAGGAGTAGGGATGGGAACTGAAAGGGAAAAATACAATGAAATAAAGCAAAAGAGAGGCCTTGGATGAACTGAGGAAAATAACGTACCCATGGACTGAAGAGCATGAATAACACAATGCTGAAGTTGAAAACAAATCAATGAGAATGGACAGGAGGATGGCCAAAGTTCATCTGTGGTGGCATGTGGTCGCAGGATGACATCTGGGGGCTCCAGCTGTAGGGATAGTGGAACAAGTAGCAGCATTCTCACCTGGCTGTTCCCACAGTGTGGCCTTAGCTGTGGCTTCTGTCCGTGTCCCCAGACTTCTGTGAGCTACGTGATAACTTTGTAATAAATCTCTTTTCTGCTTAAGTTAACCAGAGTCAGTTTCTGTTACTGGCATCCAAGAATCCTGACCGAGACAGCATGCATTTCAGTGGAGAACATCCTCAAGTAATTTCTTAAGAAAGGTAAAATTTGGGGTCTTTGCATATCTGAAAATGTGGCATTATTTTACCTTCATATGGATGATAGTTTGGCTTTAGAATTTTATCTTCTAAATATTTTTTCTTCTCAATTTTGAAGGTATTGCATTTAGTGTGTCATGTTGGTGATTAGAAGTTGGGTGCTAATGTTATTTTCATTGCTTTGTTGGCAGCTTGTTTCCCTCATCTCTGAAATCTGATGATTTTTTAAAAAAAAATTATGCTAAATGTTTTGTAATGTCACAGTGATAGGCCCAGAAGTGTGATGTTTTATCCCTCACCTGTTTTGCTAGACACATGGTGAGCAGTCTTTTTTAATCTAAAGACTCATATCTCTCTACTCTGAAAAATTGTTTTATTTATTAATGTCCTGTTCTTTATTTTTGCTGTTCTCTCTTTCTAGAATTCCTATTATTTGGATAAATCTCCTGGATGATTGTCTTTGTCTTTGCATTTTATTTTCTGTCACATTTTCCACATCCTTGTGTGCTTATTTTTTTAATTAAAAAATTTTTTTACACTTATTTGTTTTTGAGAGACTGAGAGAGACAGAGAACAAGTGGGGGAGGGGCAGAGAGAATGAGACACAGAATCCAAAGCAGGCTCCAGGCTCTGAGCTGTCAGCACAGAATCTGATGTGGGGCTCGAACTCACAAACCATGAAATCATGACCTGAGCTGATGTCGGATGCTTAACCAACTGAGCCACCCAAGCACCTCTGTGTGGTTATTTTTAAAGACATTGTTATTAGAATAATATAGATTTACATTCAGTTTTAAGAAACAATATACTTTGCCTAGTTTCCCCATTATTACATTTTGCAGATTACTTTGATAACACAACTAAGATATTTTAACAATTAATATACTTTTATTTTTAGTCAGTTTTATGTTTACAAAAAATTGGCTAGAAAGTACTTAGAGTTCCCACACCCCTGTCAATCTCCCCTCAGCTTGCCCTATTACTAACAACTTGCATTAGTGTGATATATTTGTTACAGTTTAAAGGTTGATATAGGTATATTATTATTCATTAAACTCAGTTTATATTAGGTTTATTCTGTGTTGTGAATTCTGAGTTTCAACAAATGCATTATGACATGTGTCCACCATTACATTATCAAACCAAATATTTTTGCTACCTTAAAAATTACCTTTCCTCCACCACCCTCTCTCCCCCAAAACCCTTACCAACCACCAATTTTATGTCAATAGTATTGTTTTTTAAATTGTGATAAAATATACATAACATATTTACCACTTTAACCATTTTTGAGTGTATAGTTCCATAGTGTTAAATATATTCACATTGTTGTGCAAATAATTTCCAGGAGGTTTTCACCTCAAGAGTGTCAGAGACCTCTAACACTAGGCCTACCAGGAATTGTTTGTGTGTGTGTATATGTGTGTAGGTTTATTTCAATTCCAGCTAGTTAACATAGACTGTAATATTAGTTTCAGGTATACAATATAGTGATTCAGAACTTCCATACAATACCCAGTTCTCATCACAACAAGTGCACTCCTTAATCCCCATCACCTATTTAACCCATATCCCGACCCACCTCCCTGCTGGTAACCATCAGTTTGTTCTGTATAGTTAAGAATGTGCTTCTTAGGTTTTTTTCCCTCTCTTCCTCCTTCCCTCTTATTTCTATTCTGCTTGTTTGTTTTGATTCTTAAATTCCACATATGAGTGAAATCATGTCTTTCTCTGACTTATTTCATTTAACATAATACTCTCTAGCTCCATTGAAATTGCAAATGGCAAGATTTCATTCTTTTTTGTGACTGAATGGCATATATATATATATATATATATATATATATATATGCATGCCTTATATTCCATATATATATTCATCAGTCAGTCAACACTTGGGCCATTTCCATAATTTGGCTATTGTAGATAGTGCTGCTCTAAACATAGAGGTGCATGTATACCTTTGAACTACTATATTTGTATTCTTTGGATAAATACCTAGCAGTACAATTGTACAATTGCTGGATCATAGAGTAGTCCTGTTTTTAACTTTTTGAGGAACCTCCATACTGTTTTCCAGAGTGACTGCACCAGTTTGTATTCCTACCAGCAATGTTGCTCTTTCTCTGCATCCTCTCCAACATGTTATTTCCTGTGTTGTTAATTTTAGCCATTCTGACACGTGTGAGGTGGTATTTCATCATGGCTTTGATTTGTATTTCCTTATCCCTTTCTGCAGAGATAAAAGAAGTAAAAAATAACCAGAATGAAATTAAAAATGCTATAATTGAGCTGCAATCACGGATGGATGCAGCAGCAGCAAGGATGGACGAGGCAGAACAGAGAATCAGCGATATAGAGGACAAACTTATAGAGAATAATGAAGCAGAAAAAAAGAGGGAGATTAAGGCAAAAGAGCACGATTTAAGAATTAGAGAAATCAGTGACTCATTAAAAAGGAACAACATCAGAATCATAGGGGTCCCAGAAGAGAAAGAGAGAGAAATAGGCGTAGAAGGATTCTGTGAGCAAATCATAGCAGAAAACTTTCCTAACCTGGGGATTTGTATTTCCTTGATGATGAGTGATGTTGACCTTCTTTTCATATGTCTGTTAGCCATCTGGATGTCTTCTTTGGAAAAATGTCTATTCATGTCTTCTGCCCATTTCTTAAATGAATTATTTGTTTTTTGGATGATGACTTTTAGAACTTCTTTATAGATTTTGGATACTAACCCTTTATCAGATATGTCATTTGCAAATATCTTCTCCCATTCTGTAGGATGTCTTCAGTTTTGTTGATTGTTTCCTTTGCTGTGCAGAAGCTTTTTATCTTGATGAGGCCCCAGTAGTTCATATTTACTTTTTTTTCCTTTGCCTCCAGCAACGTGTCTCCTAAGAAGTTGCTATGGCTAATATCAAAGAGGTTGCTGCCTGTGTTCTCCTCCAGGATTTTGATGGTTTGCTGTCTCACATTTAAATCTGTCATTCATTTTGAATTTATTTTTGTATATGGTGTAAGAAAGTGGCCCAGTTTCATTCATCTGCATGTTGCTGTCCAGTTTTCCCAACACCATTTGTTGAAGATACTGCCTTTTCCATTGGATATTTTTTCCTGTTTTGTCAAAGATTAGTTAACCATATAGTTGTGGGTACATTTCCGGGTTCTTTATTCTGTTCCACTAATCTGTATGTTTTTTTGCTAATCCAAACTGTCGTGATGGTTACAGCTTTGTTATATTGCTTCAAATCTGCAATTGTGATGCCTCAACTTTTTCTTTTATTTTTCAGGA